>NW_022103936.1:79779-107907 GCF_000313985.2 Echinops telfairi
ACTATTACAAAATATAAGTACTTAATCATCTATGACAGGAAATTTAGAAGGCAGCTTACTTGGCCAACTGGCAAGAGATCCATTGTTTTACACATTCCAAAGAAAGATGACCCAACAGAATGCTCAAACTATAGAACAATACGACTTAACCACATGCTAGTAAAATTTTGCTGAACATCATCCAACAATTGTTGCAGAAGTACATTGACAGAGAGATGTGAGAAGTTCAGGCCAGATTCAAAAGATGATATGGAACATCATTGCTGATGTCAGAGGGATCATGGGTCAAAGCAGAGAATACCAGAAAAATGTTTACTTGTGTTTTATTGACTATGCCAAGGCATTTGACTGTGTAGATGCTAACAAACTATGGATATCCTTGAGAGGAACAGGAATTCCAGAACACTTCATTGTGCTCATGGCAGCACTTGTGCATGGATCAAGAAGCATTTGTGCAAACAGAACAAAGAAGTACTGCATGGTTGAAAATCAGGAAAGACATAGGTCAAAGTGGTATCCTCTCACCACACTTATTCAATCTGTATGCTGAGAAAATCATCAGAGAATCTGAATTAAATAAAGAAGAATGCAACATCAAGATTAGAGGAAGGTTTAATAACACCTGCAATATGCAGATGACACAACCTTGCTTGCTGAAAGTGAGGAGTACTTGAAGTATTTCGTGCTGAAGGTCAAGGATTGTAGAATTCAGTATGGATTACAACTCAATGTAAAGAAAACAAAAATCCTCACAACTGATCACAGTATGATAAATGGTGAAAAGATTGAAGTTGTTAAGGATTTCACCCTTCTTGTAGCCACAATAATACTCATGGGAGTAACAGTGAAGAGGTCCAGATGTGCTGCATTGGGTAAATATTCTGCGCTAGGTTGTTACTTTGAGGACTAAGCACCTGACCCAAGCTATGCTCTATTCAATTGCCTCATATGCACGTGAATGTTGGGTATTGAGTAAGGAAACTCCAACTGGGATTGATGCATTTGAATTGTGGTGCTTAAGAAAAACATTGAAAGTACCATGGACTGCCAAAGGGACCAACAAATCTATCTTGGAAAAAGTATTGCCAGTGTGTTTCTTGGAGGAGAGGATGGCGAGACTTTATCTTACGTATTTTGGACATGTCTGCAGTTCCTGGAGAAGACATAGTGCTTGGTAAAGTAGAGGGGCAGTGTAAAAGCAGAAAGCCCTTAGGGAAATGGATAGACACCGTTGTAACTAAGGGCTTGAGCATAGCAATGATTGTGAGGATGGCACAGTATTGGGCAGTGTTTCATGCCATTGCTGTGGAAACAACTCGATGGCACCTAATAACAACATCAAAAGTAAATCTGAAACTTAGAACAATAAGACAAACCTATTGCTCCAAAATCATAGAAACTTATTAAAGGAAAATATCAAAATGTGAGACTACCTTTTCTTAATATATCCTCTATCTCGTTGTCTATACCGCTGAAATAAGCCTTTGCATCCTTGAAACCCTTCCTGGAAGAAATCTGAGACCTTTCCATCACATCACGTTAAAATGGCAGTCCTGGCATCTTCAAGGGACTCAACTTACATTCCTTTTCTAGGTTCTCTGAGTTTGGGGACAAAAGAAGTCTCAATAGACAAGATCAGGGCTGTGGGATGAATCTGTTAAGGTTTTCCGACAACATTCTCATATCCTGTTACTACCCCCAGAAGAATGAAGAGATTCATTTCCAGAAGGAAAAAAAATCCTTGGTGCAACTATGCTTGGCTTTTTTCACCAAAGCACCTTTCAAATTTCTCAAAATTTCTTGATAGTAAACCTCCCTCATTATCCTGTGGCCTTCAAGAACACCTGTCAAGATTATCCACTTTGGAATCCCCCAAAACAGTCACTATAATCACCAATGTTGAATTATCTGCCTTAATTTTAACTGGCTCAACAAAACCCCTCTGTTTTGATTGAACCTTTTTCTGAAGGCCCCCTAATGAAACTGAGGAGAGGGTTACTGAGAGAATTTCCGTGCATGCATCCACTGATTGCAGAGATGTGTTTGACTATGCTTTGTTTAGAACAAACCAGTGCACATATGAACTTGAATCTTAGTAGCAATGCTCTTTGACATAATCTTGTATTGCTTTTATTACAGAAGACTAGATTGGGACTTCAATAGTATACTTTTATGATTAATTCAACTGGTGAATTTGGCATAAATTACCACCTTTTAAAATGTATATGTTCAATGTGAAGTGACAGACTTTTCTTGTGCAGTTAACTTGTAAAAATTAGTTTGACACTATAACAAATGCTTTCAGAAAAGTCTTTGGGAAAATTAAATTCTGTGGTAGTTATTTTGTAAAAAAAAATATTTTTATGTATGTCACATATTAAAATAAGCCCTTATTCATTCAAATGTACCTGAAAAGCATGTTATGTAAATAATGACATACATATTCATTTTTCTTTTGGAGCAGATTGCTCTTTAAACTTTTTTAGTTAACAAATTATAATCGATTATGTAAAAAATATGTTTCAATGTGAGACAGTATCTTTTAAAATGCATAGACATTTTTCTATACAGCAGGGGGTTGTTAATACAATATTATACAAATATATACATTTTTAAGAATATAATATTGTATATGCAATACATTATATACAATATAATATTTTATATACAATATACAAATACTCATTATGAATGTATTTTTTGGCCTTAATCTAGGGTTTCTGGACCCATATGTTTTTTTCTCACTACCATCTATTCAATTCTGACTCCTAACAACCCTATAGACAGAGTAGAATGGCCCCTATGGATTCCTGAGGCTCTAACTCTTTAGGGAGGTAAAAATCCTCACCTTTATCCTGAGTAGTGGTTGGTGGTTTCAAATTCCTGACCTTTTGGTTAGTGACTCAACGCATAACTCACTATGCCACCAAGATATCATATGCATTATCATCTAAATAAATATGAATATTGGGTCTCAGAAATTTGCTAAATGTTATAATTTTATCAAGTCAGATGCAACAAGAATAATAATTGAATCTAATATTTCTATAAAAGATCACTTGAAATGTATTATGGTACCCTTTGTGGCATCAATCATGATATATGCACCTACACTGCATAATTGAATGCTTTCCACACATTTATGTGCACTTGCAATGCATGGCATATATGTAGTATAATAAAATACTTATATATATTTTTTCATAGTGAAACTAGGAAGTTGGTCTGGACCACTCTGGACTTAGAATAAATGTGTGAAATACTCAATATGGGTACAAAGCTAGATACAGATTAAGAAGTCTAAGTGGCTGGAGATATGTACAAGCTTTTCTGCTTATAATTAGCTTCACTATCTTAAAGCATTAAATTGGAAATTAGTGTGATGAAAGTTACCATTAGTGACATGTCCTATAAGTCCTTAGGAAATTAGTTCTTTGGCAATACAAGCACCACTCAATCACCGTGGATTCACATTCCATTGTGATTACACTGTGACACTTTTTTCCAGTTATCAGTCCCAGTGAGCAGAAAGAGGTAAGCGTGCACAAAGAAAAAAGGAGGCTCCTTGAACAAGGAGAGCTAGCATGGGGTGAGGAGACTATCCATGCATTTATCATATATATATGAGCAATTAAATGCTAGGATCTAAGAATTTGCAACTTTCCTGGAAAATTTCTGGCAGTATATCTGGTATCAGATAGTACATTCTTTTAAGTTTAATTAAACAGACTTTAATAAAAGGGGCATTTAAGAAATGGGGTTAAGAATAAAGAATCAACAAGGGATGGTGTGGTAAAGGGGGATAGTAATAGTGGGAAACTGTTACCACATCTAGACTCAAAGTGACCAGGGGAGGAAACAGAACGTGGAAATTAATGAGCAATACTATTAATATCACACACAAGTTAAGTTTTGCTGAAGACAATTAAAAAACAATTGCAGCAGTACATCAACAGAAATCCACAGTGGATTCAGAAAAGGTCTTGGAACAAGGGATATCATTCTTGGATGGATTCTTGGCTGAAAGCAGAGAATACTGGAAAGATGTATGCCTATGTTTATTAACTATACAAAAGGTTTCAACAGTGTGGTTGATAACAAATGTTGGATAACATTATAAAGAGTATGCAATTGTGCTGATTTAGAATCTGTATATAAGTGAAGAATCAGTCATTTGAATAGAACAAGTGGTTACTCTGTGGTTTAAAACGAAGAAGTGTGTACATAAGAGTTGTATCTTTTCACCATACTTATTTAATCTGCATGTTGAGCAAATAACCTGAGAAGCTGGACTAAATTCAAAAGAATGCTTCATCAAGATGGAACAAAGTTTCATAAACAACCTGAAATATACAGATGATACAACCTAGTTTGCTGAAAGTGAAAAGGACTTGAATGAAGCACTTGCTGATGAAGATTAAAAAAAACTACAGCCTGTATTACAACTCAACGTAATGTAAATAAAGCAAAAAAATCCTAAAAAACAGTATTATGATAAACAGAAAAACTGAAGATGTCCCGGATTTCATTTTACTTGAATCTATAAACAGTTCTCATGGAAACAACAGTCAAAAGACTAAACAAAAGGTTGCATTGGGCAAATATGATGAACAATATATATTTTTTAAGTGTGACAAAGCAAAGATAACACTTCTAGGACAAAATGAGCCTGACTCAAGTCATGGCATTTTCAATGACCTCATATGCATGTGAAAGGTGGATAACGAATAAAGAAGACCAAAGAATTTATGTCTTTGATTGATCCTCTTTGCAAAGACTACTGAATATACCATAGACTTCCAGGAGAATTAGCAAACATGTCTGGGGAAAAGTACAGTCAGAATACTCCTTAGAAGAAAGCATGAGGAGACTCCATCTTGTATACTTTGGACATGTCATTGAGGAGAACCGGTTCCTGGAAAAAGATATAATGTTTGGCAAGGTAAAGGGCAGTGAAAAAGAAAAAAACTCTCAATCATATGGATCAATACACTGGCTGTGATAATTGGCTCAATTGTGGCAATGATTTCGAGAATGCTGTGAGTTGGCACTGACTTGATGGCCTCTAACAACAACTCAATTGTGCTCATATGGAACTTGTACATGGATCTAGAGGCAGATGTGTAAACAGAATAAGGGTTTAAAAGGTGGGAGTTGAGGTTGTATACGCTTACCATATTTTTGGATCCGTATGCTGAGCAAATAATCACAGGAACTGGATTATATGAAGAAGAATGCAGCATTAGGATAGGAGGAAGGCTTTTTACAACCTGTGATATACGATGACACAACCTTGCTTGCTGAAAGTAAGGAGGACTTGAAGCATTTGCTGATGAAGATCTAGGTTTGCAGCCTTCAGTATGAATTACAACACAATGTAATGAAGACCAAAATCTTCACAACTGCATCAATAGATAGCATCATGAAAAATGGAGAAAAGATTGACGTTGTCAAGGTTTTTGTCTTGGATTCAGATCACGGCTCAAGGAGGCTACAGTCAAGAGATCAAATAGTAAGTTGCATTGGGTAATCTGCTACAAAGACCCCTTTAGAGTATTGAAAAGCAAGGATGTTACTTGGAGGACTACGATCCAGCTAATCAAAGCCATGATCTTTGCAATTGCCTCATATTCATGTGAAAGTTGGCATTGAATAAGGAAGACTGAAGAAAAATCAATGCCTTTGAACTGTGTTTCTGGCAAAGAATACTGAAAGTACTCTGGATTGCTAAAAGGACAAACAAATCCAGCCAGAGTGCTCCTCAGAAGCAAGGATGGTGAGACTTCATCTCATATACTTTGGACATGTTGTTAGGAGAGATTAGTCCCTGGAGAAGGATATCATGTTTGCTGAAGTGGTGGGGAATCAAAAAAGAGGAAGCCCCTCAACAAGATTAATGAACACAGTAGCTGAAACAATAAACCCAACCATAAGACCAATTCTGAGGATGCCACAGGATAGGGTGGTGTTTTCTTCTGTTGTGCCTAAGGTCATTATGGGTTGGGACTGACTCCATGGCACTAACAACAACAACAACAACAACAACACGATCAGTGAGAGATATACCCATGGGGAAGAGGTGGTTTGAAAGTATCTGTGACTATAGATCAGTAATTATTCACCTTCAATGTGTATATAAGGGACACCTGGTAAATTTTTGAAACAAAGACTGCTTGGCCCTACCTCAAGATTTTCTGATTTAGCCAGTCTGAAGTAGGACTTGAACATCATTTCCATTGCGAACATTCCTCCCAGGGATGCTGTCTGTGAACCACTTTTTGAGAACAATTGCCACAGAGAGAAACATAGAAACATAGAAACAATTGCCATTACTCTTGCAGTCACTGATCTTTGCTGCTTGCCATAAACCAGCTCTAATATGAAGCCAGAGGACAAGTGATCCTGGGTAATAGTTTGCAGAGGGCAGCTTCCTGGGGCTCAGAGGGCAAGGAGTAGAGAATGAATGGGAGTGGGCCAAAGACTAGACAGCACTACAATAGAACTGAAAGATGAATAGATCAATGCAAAGATGGATCCATCGATGAATTATGAATGGAAGGATATAAGAGCCATGATGGCTAGTATTTATTGATTACTTATTATGGGCCAGCTTCTAAGCCAGTTTTCCAAATTGAGTAATACCGCCCTCTGGGGGCCCCGGGAAAGATCCAAAGGGACTGAAAAACCAGATACCTACACATTATCCTGGATTATGGGCTAACAAAAGGTTTTAATGGCCAGGGAGTTGTTGAATAGGTTTTTTTTCCTGAAAAATGAGCTAGAGGCCAAATTAATTTGGGGCCTTTTGCTCTAATGTGAGGACTTTACTCAGATTATCTCATTTAATCCTAAAGATTGGTCGATTATTATTCCTATTTTATAGATAGAGCACAAAGACACAGAGACTGGATAACTGACACATGGTCACACAGATAGTCAGTGGATTTTTCTTCTTCTATATTTTACTGGTTCTGCTTTTCTAGAGAACCCTGTCTAAGCCACTCAGCAATGAATTCAGAAAAAGATGTTGAATGGGCTATAAAAATCTTATATAATGTCTATCTATGCAAATACAACCAAAAGATTTTAAGGGCATTTATTGATAAAAACTGCCAGCTCTTTTACGGAATGATTGACTAGTTAGTACACATCTATTTCAGAACATCGGCATGGCACTGTTTGGTGGATAAGGAAACTTAGACTAGCTAGAGACTTCACATTTAATTTAAAATCAAGTAATTACTGAGAACATTAAGGAAAAGGGCAAATAGATTATTTGCTTCTTTGGGGAGCTTCTTTAACTTTCTTTGGAGAATGATATAAAAAATGTATATATTTTATACTCACATAGTTCTTGTTTAGGACCTAACATTTCAGTTTTAAATATTTAATCTAGGGAAAAGAAAACTGTCTGCAGGAGGCACAAGCAACATTACTGCTAGAATTCCAACAGAGCAATGTCTAAGCTTCATTATGCCACTTTGATATGATGATAGTGTATTATAAATTTTAAACTGTTCAGCTCTATGGAAACTGTATAATCAATTGTCTTCTGGAAATAAATAAAAGAAACATTCTGACATGAGTCTGAAGCGTCATAAAAATAATTTAGTAGTTTTGAAATATTTATATGTGCTATCTTTTTTTTAACTGAAGAGTAAAAGTGCTGTAAGTTAAAAAATGACATTTATTGTTGAAAATACTGCTAGAGAGGTGGAATTTCACTACAATTGTTAAAATTAAACTATGTAAGTGATCGCTTTGGCTTCCACCCTGGGTTATAGAGAGCTAAAGGAGTATTAAGTCTTTGATCACAGCTAAAGAGAGGCAGACAATTATCATACTAGATGAGTTTATTTGAGCTATCGGACATGTGAGGACACTGCATCAAAACTAAGGAGAGTCCACTACTTCGGGAAGAGACAAGACATGAACATGCACTCACCAAGGGTAACCTCAATGAGATACTGATAAGATGAGCGCTAGATAATCAATAACAAGTTGGAGAAGGTGAGTCTGACTTCATGACAAAATGTTATATCCTTGAGGGTATTAGAAATTGAAGAATTCCATACATGCTTAAATACTTTTTCTCCACATTTCCACTGAGTGTTCATAGAAAAGTCTGAAAGGAGCTCTCAGAAGTGTCTATTGTGATTCAGACCTAGGGGGTGGGTGTGATATTAATAGGAGGGGCAACATATGTTTCCAAATTTCTTTCCTTTAATCTTCAATACATAACAAAAGAACCTGTGGGGGAAGATCAATAAGCACTGTTGGCATTACAGGATTGGTAGGCAGTCACTGCACTGGGGGCCAGAAGGGTGCTGATAAAGGTAAAAGATTATTCCTCCGAAGAGGAATGGTTATGCATTGAGCCAACAACCACTGGGCAGTAGAACCAAGAAGCCACACTTTCAAAACTCAAGGAAATGGTGTATGCCTTCACCTGACTCTTAATCATTCTACCATTACTCTGACAGCTAAGATGCCTTCAATAGAAAATAACAGAATTCAGCTGTGATAGAACCAAACCAAAATCTTTTTATCATCAAGTTGATTCCAACTCATATTGACTCTGTAGTACAGGATAGAACTGTTCCTGTGAGCTCCTGAGACTGCAACTCTTTACGAGAGTAGAGTCTCATCTTTCTCTCCTAGAGTGACTGTTTAAAACTACTGATCTTAGGGTTATCAGCCCAATGTGTAACCCATTACTCCATCAGTAATAGAACAGCAGAAGAATAAAAATATATTCCAACACCCCACCCCAAGTCACATTATAATCGGGAAACCTGAAATTCAAAATCTAACAAATGTTTCTTTAATAAATGCTCCTCCATCCAGCCTCCTCAAAACAAGGTATTTCTACAAATATTTGAAGCCTATAGTGCACTGAGAGTAACTATAGTAACAAGAACTCTGAAATTCAGCCAAATTGATAACTAAACCCATGACTATAGAATTGATTCCAACTCATAGCTTCCCTATACTAACATAGTAAAATTCTCCTCCTTCAAAAGCCAAGCAGAATGAATAAGGTGCTCCTCTCCAATAATAAAAACTACTTACTTCAGTATCTACTGTCCTACAAACAAGTGCAAATTTCATTTAATATGTATAATATTTATGAAAACTCAAGAAAATAATAACACACTGCTACAGGGAAAAATTAATCAGAAGTACACTCAGATATTAAAAAGTTGTTGAAACGTTTGATAGAAAATTGGAAATAACTATGGTTGATATGTTGAAGGTTCTAACAGAAAATACGAACAAGGACAATCACAGCAAAGATGTGACACTTATAAATGAAAATATTAAATATGGTGTAATAGGTAGGTTTATTGTATCAACATGGCCAGTGAACACATGTGGGATTAATTGAAGGGTGGAGAGATAAATGGCGTGTTGAGCCTCGCCTTTCTTGTCTCTTGCTCTTTAATGATAGGACCAGTGTGCGGCTGCCTTGCTTGTTCTGTTCCTCAGTTTGCAAGCTACAAATGTGGGACATCTAACCCATGGGCCATGTCGCTGTAATTTGAGGCTCCTTCAAGACTTGCTTTGCCATGCTACTAGAATATACATCTCTTGAGTTGGGGACTGTCAGACCCAGTCATCTGGTTGACCTTTGGTGACCTGCCTTGCTGTTTGCTGCCTGTGGCCAGATAGCCTGAATTGCTCTACAGAAGACTACCGGTGGCCCTCAAGACTTGAAAGCCTGCTAGTGTATTAGCTGTCTCACGGAAGTGAGTTGCACTGAGCCATTTGTACTGCTTTATAGATTAATTAACTGTTTATTTCTTATGTTATCTATCCATCTATCTATATAAATATATATGTAATTATTAGTGTCCTGGTTTTGTTTCTCTAGAGAACCCTGTCCAGCATATATGGAAAACACAATAACATTGACAAATTACTTTAAAGGACACATAGGGAGCATCAACACTGTCAAAGAAACACATAGGGAACATGAATATATGTTGACAGGAATTACATAATTCAAATCATTCGAATTTCAAAATATAACATCCAATAGCTCTGGGAAAATATCAAACATTGTACTTTGCACATTATTTGTATTACAGTAAAAGAAGCTAATAAATATGGAGAAGAATAAACATTTGAAGAAATAGTGACTTGGAAATTTTGAAAACTATTGATAGATACGAATACAGGCCTCAAAAGGATAACTTCTTAAAAATATAAACAACTCCAAACACCTAGAGCTATTACATTCACACTGCTGAGAAAAAAAAATTGAAGTGAAAATATTGAAGGCCACAAGAGAACAAAGAAAACATTACATACAGCAAAAGAAAGTTGTAAGTATAGAAAAATTTTGTCAGACACAATTCAAAACAAAAGACAAGGAAACATCTTTAAATTGCTGGTAGAAAAGAGATGGCAGCATAGAATTCAATACCCAGCAAGCTTATCTTACAAACATGAAGGAGAAAAGAAATTTCTCAGTGAATAGAAACAGAATCAACTGCCAGTAGATCAATAAAAGTGTGGCACAGAGGCATATTTAAGGTTATGGAACTGTTCTCTGTGGAAATGTAGTGAGGGACACAGAATTTTATGCTTTAGCTAAAACCCAGAGGAGTACAAAAAACGCAAAATATTAATTGTATTGTATGTGTAAGAAAAAAGAGTCAATGAACCTGTATTAGTCTGGATACTTTATAGAAACAAATCCACAGAAACTCATGTATAAGAGAGAGTTTTATATAAAAGTTAAGTGCACATCAAGAAAACATCCCAACCCAGTGCTGCCCAAGCTCACAAGTCCAACATTAACCCATCAACTCATATGTCTGACACCAATCCACGAAGTCCTCCTCCATCTCATAAAACACAGGCAGTGATGCGGACTGCAGGAGGAAAGTCAAATCAGTGAATGTTTAAACATCTCACTGCTGGCAGGGGTCTCCACACGGGTGCTCCAGCACCCAGGACTGCATCGGGGTAGGTCCATGTGGCTTCTCCTTGGGGCTGTCTTGCAGGAAGTCAGCCTTGCAAGCTGAAGCAGGGAACTGCTAAGGCAGCTGCACCCTGGTCTGACCATCAGAAAGCAAGAGACCCGAGAACTAGAAAGGCAAGGCTCACAGAGCCATTTATCCCTCCGCCCTTCAATTAACACCACATGTGTTTATCAGCCAGGTTGGCACATTAACCTAACTAACTCAGAACCCATGGGGTGAAAGATGAAGTTCTCTTGTTAATGAATCGACCTATAATAAAAGGCATGAAAGTGAAAGTGATGGTGAAGAAGCTTTGGCTAGATACTGTCAGGTTAATGATCAAAAGAACTATATACAGACAATTGTAATCCAGTACATAAATTTCTTTGTACTGGTATATGACTGAGAACTTCTAAAAGTACTTAATTTTAAAGGAATAACTTGAAATGGAGTTGATTATAATTATGGTTATGATTATGATTCTTAGTGACCCAATATGTGTTGGAATAGAGCTGTGCTCCATACGGCATTCAGTGATCTTTCTTCTGAGCTCGGGGGTCTAAACTCTAGTCTGGGAGAGATCAAGACTGTGCAGGTCATCGATCATTTGAGCAATTGGAAGCAATGCTTTGGAATGAGTGGCTCTGCCCTTTGGGGTATTTGGTATAGCAGCGCTAGTTTAGGTTAAAGGCAGAAGGCAGTTGGGTTAGAGCACTTTGCGAGCTTATGGACCAGAGTTCTTAGAGTTTGGGAGGTAAGGTGAGGCTATTTGTAGCTGGCTGTAAAGAATAGGGCTCAAGTGGCCCAGGTCAGAGGGGTAGGGTCCACTCTTTTCAGGAGATGACAGTCTCCAAGTGGGGCACTGTGCCTGGTACCTTTCTGGTGGGGGCAAGACTGTTTCTCTGTATGTCCTAGTGGGGAGGAGGACCTTTTCAGAGGTCAGGCTGTTTCTGTGAACAATCTGGGGTGGTCTAATTGAAGTGCTAATGAGAGGATGAGGGCCTGAGTAGGCTGGGGTTTCCAGGTCAGCCAGCACTTTGGAAGGGATGTGGGGAAATTATGGGAGCCTTTAGAGACATTAGGGTGTATGGCTTGCACACTTTAGGAGGGGTGCTTATTAGGGCATTCACTAGCTAGGGCACTGGTCAGCATCCAAGAGGGTGTTCTTTGTATGCCTGGGTGTTTGTCCTGCAAGAGACGTGCCAATTAGCCGAGGGAGAGTGGGGCAAGTGGGCAATCTAGAGGCCAGATGTATAAAGTGATGCCAGCTGGAGTGTTAAGGGGTTTCTCAAGTCTGCCATGAGATCAGTAGCCTGGCTTGGTGGAAAGAAGTGCTAAGAGTCTTCCCTTTCCCTTTATTCTCTGCCTTTACCACTGTCCCTCGACCTTAGGGTGGGGTGGATCAGGTCTTTTACCAACTGAGTTGTTCTCTGAATTGCTTGCACCCCACTTTCTCTTTCCTGATGTCTTCCTCTTGATTATTGGAAAGGGATTTATTCTTTGTGTGATTGCTTAGTCAACTATCTTGCCCTGAAACTCAGTAATTTTCTGCAAGTGTTGATTTCATAAACATTTTAAAGCAGATACTGGAAATTAATCAGAAATGTAATGAAAGCATAATGTTACAGGAATTAAAAGGAAACAACTTCTAATCTTGCCTTTAATGGTTAATGGTTAGTGGATATTAAAAATGTGATTATCAGAGGAACTATAGTCCTCATAGTATATAATCTATATTAGATAGGTGAAGCATAAAACACAAATAGTGTCATGAAGTAGAGGATTTCAGAAAGTAATGCAGAACTTACTTTTGGATGATGCCCATTAAAATATAAGGGGCATTTGTGAAACCTTCTGTATTTGTCATATACTATCAGTAGTCCACCAATCATTTAAAAAATGCTTCTGGAAATTGCTAAAGACAGACTTTTCTTGTTAAAGGGGAAATATAAAATCCATTTCACAAGGGATCATAACTTGTTGGGAAGAAATACGTACATATAAGACAACTACGAATTCCTTTCTCACCACATTCCATAGATTACTATTTACCAAGAATATAAACACATACAAAACATTTTAATTTTGCAACATCATTTAGTCTGCTTAAATTTCAACTAAGCATATAGGATACCTACTAATAACCAAGATTCTGGAGCTTACCCAGCAAACATTAGTCATGGCAGTGTTTCAGTACTATATTAAATCCACGTGGCACAAACACATTATTCAGTGAATGTCAGCACCAGAGTTCATTCACCTTAACAGACAACTTCTTAGAGGTTGTCCTCGGGATAGCCATTATTTTTGACTTAGTAGTTCATATTTTCCCAATCAAAAAGAGATCCCTTTTCTTGTCCCCCAACTCTGATTTACTGTTAAAATACTTAAAATTGAATGTGTTCATCACTTTCAATTTCAAATTAGCAATAGTATATACTATATCTTTAATAATATACTTTACTCTTCTGAGCACATGCATTCCATCGCTTCAGAGACCACCACATAAAATCATGAATTTTATATAAATAAAATGTAATTGAGATAAATTGGATCATTTCATCAAAATAAAGTAAGTTCTGTGACATGTGCTAATTTAACTCACATATTTTCATCTCTACATACAGTACAATTAAACAAAAATTGTCAAGAGGCTGAATTTTTCCACTGGGTCTTATAACTCACTCGCTTACATTGAGTCAATGCTGACTCCTGGCAACCCCCTGTGGATTTCCTAGACTGTGACTGTTTACGGGAGTAGAAAGCACAGTCTTTCTCCTGGAGAACTGCTGGTTGCTTTGAACTGCTGACCATGTGGATCTCAGCCCAATGTGTAATCACTACACCACCAGGGTTCCTCCTGGGTCTCATAAAGTTGGAGCTAAATAAAACTAGATATCTACATTTCATTTTAGAAATCATGTAATATCTATGAAGCATAAAACATCATTTTAATTTGATAAGTATTTGTGGAACATACATTCAAAAGCATTGATAAATAATCACAATTCATTCGTGGCAATGAGTATAACAAAATGATTTTTAAAGAGAAATTACAGTATGATTAATTACAAATACACTACCATGGTTTTATCTAAAAAGATATCCATTGGCGCTTCCAACAAAATGACTACTTAAATAGACTTGCTTAGTGTACTGTCTATAACAAAGACGCCAGAAACACCATGCAGAGGCGACACCTGGAGCCCTGAATCTCTAAGGAAAGAGTGATTGAGTGAGCCCAACACACCAACAGGGAAAAAAATGGGGCAAAATCCAAAGGCAGACATTGAGCAGACTGGCAAATTCTTCACTGACTGACAATGAGCAAGTCAGCTCCTCCCACAGCATAGAAACATTTCTGGTGCTTACTAACGAGAAAAATGAGCCCTCCATGCCTCCTGGGTAAATGGAAGAGTAAATGGCACCAAACCAAGCACAGCCAGTGCTGTTGTAGCCCTCCCTCCACATATCTCGGGCTGACAGTGAAGTCTGAAAAGAGGGTCGACCCGGCTGGAAAGTCTGCACAACACACAGCACAGAAGGCTAACAAAGGATGAACTGAATTACCTCACGTTCTTGGTGCCCACAGAGTTTCGGTTCAAAGGCAGAAAAAGAGTAACATCACCCAGCAATTTCCTGGCCAATTGGCTCTGGGGGAGACCTAGAATTCCTGAAGTACCCTGAGGTTACAGTAGCTATGTGGAGTGGCTGGGACTTTTTCTTAGTTTTTTTGTTTTCTTCACCTGTCTTTCATTTGTTTTGATAAAGCATCAGCACAGCTGCAATAGGGACAGAATAAATCCTAATACATAGCCTGACATCCACAGAAGTCAGCTATGGGAGAAGGGCCTTGAGAAAAAAAAACAAAAAAAAAAACAGCAGCCAGTTCAAGCTTTGTGTTATGATGTTGGACTGTTGTGATGATGATTGTGGTTCTCTTCATTGATATTTTTATAAACTATCAGCAGACAGACACAAGACACAAGAAGTGGGAGGATAATCCTTAAATCTCCACAACTCTCTGTTTACCGGAATAGTCAACACACCCTTGTGGCTGCACTCCCACTGCGCACACCTGAGCAGAACCTTAAAAAACATGCTGCTAATTTTTGCTTGGGTATTGCTGTCCCAGAGACAACAGAAAATTTTAGTACAAAAGAAGAAACCAGATGGAAAGATACAAACAAGTGACCTATAAACAGAACCAAAAACGCTTCCTTTTAAGGAAGAAAAGCAGTGGGATCACCAGAAAAGGAATTCAGAAGAATAATTCTAAGACACTTTTAATGTATGAAGAAAAGGATCCAGAAAGCTACCAAAAATATATCGAAAGAACTCAGGAAAACACTAAAAGAACAATCTGACTGGATAAATGAAAAATCAGAAACCATGGGGAAAAAACAGCAGATAGAAACCAAGAATATTAAAATTATGATATTAGAAATAGATAACATTTGAAAGAGCAAAGCAGAGCAACTGAAGCAATGGAAGGTTGAATTCGTGAGCTTGAAGGCAAATCTCTCAATACCAATCTATGAGAAACAATGCATAAAAAAAGAGAAAAAAACTCTTAAAAGTATGTGAGACACTATCAAGAGGAATAACATATGTATGATCAAAATTCTAGAGCAGTGAGAAACAAATAAACAAACCCAGCAAAAATAGTCCAAGAGTTAGTTGCTGGAAGACCATTTATTTATCATTATTATAAAGGAGAAAATAGCCATTCAAAAGGTGAAAGAACCTCAAAGAGTATAGACCCCAAAAGAAAATAAGCACAACACATAAAAATCAATTTTTCCAATACCAAAGATAAGGAAAGAAGTCTGAGAGATCAGGGGGAAAAAAGGTTACCTACATTGAGGAACCAATTTGTAAAAGCTCCGAGTTTTCAGCAGGAAGCATGGCGACAAAAAGGTAATGAAATGCCATATATAAAACTCTGAAAGAATGAAAATTGCTGCCCACAAATCTTATAGCTAGCACACTTAACCCTCAAATAAAAGGGAGAAATAATGGCATTTACAGATAAGGAGAAGTCAAAGGAATTTGTAAAAACATGATCAACCTTACAAAAATAGTAAGGGGATTTCAACAACAACAGAAATCAACGAAATATCAACATACAAGGCACCGCTGCTGCGGAGAAGTTGATCGATTTAAAGCAGTACTCAAAGCAAATGAAACTTACAAGGCTAAAAAGAGGGAGTCAGAGATATCATTGCACAACGAAGACAAAGTAAATAAAGAGAATAGTATAGATACAAAACATTTGCTGGAGAGAAATTCATGTAGTTTTCAAGCAAAAAGGCCGTTTTAAACTTGGGAAGAAAATAATAAATAACAAAATAAACTCAAAACGTGAAACTCTCATCAAAATAAAAAAAAAAAGGAAAATTACAAAGGCTTAGTGAAAAGTAAAACAACAGCAAAGAAAAGAATGACAAGAAACCCCACAGATAAAATAACCTCAGCAGAGAAAATTATAAGGAATGAAGATACCAACAGCAGCACAAAAACACACAGCAAAATGACAGCAATAAATTCATTCCTATCGAGAACAATACTAAAAATAAATGGATTAAATGCACCAGTCAAGAGACAGAGAGTAGTAGAATGGATAAGAAAATAGGACCCATCAATAAGCTGCTTACAAGATAGACACCTTACAGTCATAGCAATAGCATTATAGAGGTTACCAGCAGCTGTGCTGATGAATATGGACTCGGGTTCGCTGGTACTCCTGCCACACTCAGCAATGGCATCAGCCCCACCAATCCTAGCCTGCACTTCCCACTGACTGCCTCTGCCTATACTCCAGTGACTAGACCTTGCGCTTCATCCCAGTATCCCGAGAGCACTGTTAGGTTTATATCTTACTTGACAAAAATGAGCAGCCACTGATAATTATATTGGGAAAACATAGCATGCAATCAGAATTACAGTCTCAGCCATGAAATTAGTTTCATGTGAGAGACTAATAACTTTTACAGTTGCTTATGTAATCCTTTCTTCTCCAGAGAGAAGATTCTTCATTTTATTGATAAAGCCACAAATAACCCAAAATATCTATCAATGTCAACCACAGAAAGGTCAAATAGCAGGAATATGACTTTATGTCCAGCAGTGAGACACCACTCCCTCCAGTTCCAAGTGAAATCAGTGTTCCCCATGCTGTGGACGTTGAGAAGGATGATGACTGGAGAGATAATACAGCCAAGCAAAGGTGCATGATGGGTGAAATCAGTGACCTGCCAAAATCCTAATCCTTAGTTATGATCTGAAGAGGACCACTGGGGCAGGAGGAAGATGAAGATCCTCTCTAGAGAGAATCCCGGCCAATACCCTCTCCTAGGTGACTCAAACATACCAAAAGAATAAGGCTGCACAAATACCGGAATTTCATCAAATAAAAGAGTTTAAGGAATTTCTCAGAACCTACAATAAACATACATAAACTTGCTTTTAGGACTGTGTTAAAGACTTCACAACAAGAGAGGTAAAACCTGAAGAGACTGCCTGTGCAGAATATTGTTTACAGTAATATTTTTAAATTATGCAAAGACTATCCGTGAGATTTCAGGAATATAATATTCAGCCAAATGAAGGTCTAGCAGCCAAAGCAAGACTTGGCCAGCCACAATAAAGAATTCCCAAAGGAGGGGATGGGATATGCCCTGGAATGAGGATTTGTTTGATAGAATGCCTCGAGAGCAAAAGTCACAGTGCTAAACTGCCTGGCAAATGGGAACCACTAGAGAAACAACTGTTATGTACCAGGAATAATCAAATAGAAGGTTTTGTTCAATAGAAAAATAAGATGCAACACTTGCTGAGGCTTTTAAAGATTCCGCAACTTGGTCAATTGATAAGAAAAATAAACGATAATTGCTTTAAAAAAGAAAAAGAGGACCATTGAAGATTGGGTCAACATCTTGTTGGGTTTTGTTAAGCAAAAGGGAAAAGAGGGTATTATTGATTCATCTGACCAAAATAAAAAGTGTTACTAAAGTAGAAAGGCTGGATGTAAATGCAGAAGGCCCTCTTGTTTTGACTGACTTCTTTCTAATGAGAATATTAGAGACCAAATCAAGAAATATAAACATCTACCGTTTTGACAAAACAACCCAAAGACCCAGTGGTACCTTCTGCGTGGTTTGGAATGTGTGATAGCATTGCATCAAATTCAGTTCAGCTCCAATATCCCTCACATCTTGAAAGAGAGATATAACACAAACTTTCTGGAAGAAGAGGTAAAAAAAAAGGAGGTCATCTTTTTTATTTTTTTTATTTTTTTGGAGGTCGTCTTTTGTTGGTTGGAAAGGCCTTAGTGAAATAAGTCTCAAAAGAACTTGTCAAAGAGATTCAAGTGCGAAAGCTGTTAGTGAAATAGTTGTAGGAGGTAGTGGAAGAGTCCTTTGGTAGTCAAAAGATGAAAATAATTATGTATACTCAAAGACTGCCATTGTAGTTAAGTCTGACAGCAAAAATGATGACATTAATATTGATGCTATTTAAAGTGATGGGTGTAACCTAGTTTAACACTGCAATGCTGCAAAATTTCCCACCTTTTCATCCTGAACCGCAACATGTATATGCAAAAGTTAAAATGTCTTAACATCATACTACATTTTATATTAAAAATGTTCAATTATGAGTGGTCTGTAATTAGCCCAGTGAAATATCTAAGGCATTCATACAAATGCACAAGATTATATATTTTGCTTATTTATCACATGTTTCTTCGCAACAAATCTAGGAAGGGGCCCATTTGAGTCACATTTATAAAGTTATAAAAATAAAGATGTTTTTGGTTAAAAAAGAAGAAAAGAAATGACCCTTAGACACAAAGACAAAAATAGACTAAAAATAAAAGGATAGAAAAAAATATATCAAGCTAGTGGCAATATTAATCTCCAATGAAATAGACTTCAAAGAAAAATCCATCATGAAAGACAAAGAAGTTCATTACATAAATTATTAAAGGGGCAATTGAGAAAGAAAACATAACCATAATACATATCTATACACTCTATGAAATAACTTCAAAATACACTAATCAAGTTCTTACAGAGTTGAAGAAAGAACTAGGCAACACTACAATAATAGTAGGAAACATCAATGTGTCACTTTTGAGGAAGGACAGAAAATTGGGGAAGAAACTCAGGCAAACACATCACCAATGTAGAACATTATAAACCAATATCCCTAATGAGCATAATGCAAAAATCCAGAACTGTCTTAGATAATACAATCCAGCAAAAAACATAAAAATACATCAATGTCTCAAGTATGACAATGATGAGGACAGTGCAGGACTAGAGTGTTTTGATCTGTTTTACAGAGGACTGCTAGGGGAAGGAGCAACTCAGAGGCATCTAACAGCAACAGTAGTCATTGTCTTTCATTAAATACAATCTACTTTAAAATACTTATTTATGAAGACATTTAACAATAATTTTCCAGAAATGAGTGCATGGCAGGGAATTTAAAAAAAATATGGCATGTATGCATTAACAAACTTGATGGTTTTCCTGTGTGATAGATTTCCTTACTCTCTATTTTCAAAGTGCTCTCAGTTTGAGGTTAATGTGTAGTCATGATGGCTATTTACCTTTCTTATCCACCTCTAAAACATAAATGATATTTAATTGAAGAAGTTAACAGGAAAAAAACAACAATAATGAATTTGAAAGGAGCAAAAAGTGGATAAATAACTACAATCCTAGTGGCACTCCTAAGTAACCATTGGATGGCTAGCTGTGAAGTTGGCAGTTCAAACCCACCAACCACTCTGTGGGAGTAAAATGAAGCTACCTGCTCCTATAATGATTGACGGCCTCAGATATGAGTATTACTCACACATATTAAGTCCTTACTCTAGATTGTTTGTGCCAATTTAATTGCCTCTACAACTACTAGCACAGTGAAAGAGAAAACTTGGCTTTCATTAGGAGGCTAGCCCTTGCAGCATCCTTCCAGCAACTTGGCTGTTTGGTCCAAATCAAACCAAATCCTCTGCCACCAAGGCAATTCTGCAACTGAAAGATCTGCTGCAGGGTTTGTAGTTCGCTTATTTGACACTGCCATCAGGGCTCCTTGGGCTGTTCTGTATGTACTCAAATTATCCCAATTTCTCGTGTGATAGTTACACTAGTTTCTTCTAATAATAAAACTCAGAAAGCATAGTGAGTGCATGAAAGACGAATTCTATAATTTATTAACCTTGGCATTTGAATGCTAATGGATTATACCTTATCAGTTGTACATTATGACTGAGCAAGCTAAATGGGGTCAATTTAACTACTCAAACAAACTGACAGTCAGTAAGCCGATTCCAACTCATAGTTATTCTATAGTTCAGCGTAGAACAGCCTCTTTGGGTTTCTGACGTGTGGATCTTTTTTGAGGACAAAGCTTTATCTTTCTCCTGCAAAGTGCCAATATTTACAAACTGCTGGGCTTTCCAAAAGCAGTCCAATGTGTAACCCACTACACCACCACTAATTTCATTGTTATTTTTGAATTTTGAACTCCTATTTCTCATGTAGGTTTTTCACCCTATAACAGGTCTCCAATTGAAGTCTTAAAATTATTGCCAGCAATCACTGCTCATGTCCTTGGCTGCTTGAACATGGGCACTAAAAGTTATTTGTAAAGAAATGGGCCATTCTCATTCTTCTGTAAGCCAGAAGGAAGAAAAATCGAAAGCCTTTCTCGTGATACTAGAGCAGAAATTCTCAAATTTTATTACGTATAAAACTCACCGAAAAAACCTGTTACAAGAAGAACCTACTAAGTCCCGCATCTGGGGGAAATTCTAATGCATTCTGTCTATGCTGAAGCGCAGGAAGCTGCAGGTTTTTCTTTGTTTATTAAGATCATTTCATTGGGGACTCTTACAGCTCTTATCACAATCCATACATACATTCAGTATGTCAACTGCACTTGTACATATGTTGCCATCATTTTCAAAACATTTTCTTTCTACTTGAGCCCTTGGTGTCAGCTCATTGTCCCCTTCCCCCACCCTCTCTCCTTCATGAACCCTTGATAATTTATCTTTTTTTTTTTTTCTTTTTCATGTCTTACATTGACCGCTGTCTGCCTTCACCCATTTTGGCATTCCCTGGGACGTCATTGCTTTGCCTCCCTGGTCTGGTGGGGTCAGATCAGGCACAATTCCTGCACTGTGTCTCCAGTGTTGTCCCCTATAGCAAGGGGTCAGTGAAGGACATCCTGTGTTGTGGTGTGGCCTGCATTATGGTCCTCTCTGTGTATTGGCTGCTCTGAGCAGGAATTGCCCTTGGGGTCTGGTGGGCCAGGATGTGTTCCACTCTCTCTCCTTCCCTCTTTGTTTGCTCCTATGTGCTCTGATCAAACTCTCTCTGAGCTGCAGCTGTAGTGCTGTCCTCTGAAGTGCACGCTTCTGGCGGTGGGTGAGAGGTGTCCAGGTAGTTGGGATTAGGGCCGGCCCCAAAGACCTCTTTACTGGTTCCCTGATTCATGCCAGTATGTTGCATTAACATTTTTGCACACCGGGTTGAAGTCTGGTCCCTCTCTCCCTGTCCTGTGGAGATATAAGCAATACCTCCTTGGGTGGGTTAGTTTCCTGTCCCCCTCCCCAATACCTATGTCTTTTTTTCTTCTCTTTATTTTCCCCTCCCTTTTTTTGGCTGCCATATGAATCTCAGAGTTGTGAATTACTTAGATGACTTCATATTTCAAAGGTTCCAAATATAAATATGATCAAGTTTATACCACCGCCATTAAATCAGTTATGACTCATAGAGTACCTATATGGGATTTCTGGAGCTGTAAACCTTTACCAGAGCAGGCAACCTCATCTTTCTCTAGTGTAGCACTAGTAGGTTTGGATCACTGACCTCGCTATTGGTTAGCAGTCAAAATCTAACCCGCATCAACACTAAGGATCATTGGTTAATTTTATAGGTCATAAAAATTTATCTCTCCTTTTTCATTATAATACAATAATAGGTAAATGAATTTAGAACATTTGGGAAATGAACATAGCAACAGCTAATCCAAGTACATTTCCATCCAAAAATAAGTAAGTGTAATCATAATTTACATTTGAAAGGTTATTTTATTCCTGAAAAGACACTTTGACATTTAAATAACCTAAAACAGCAAGGCATAGATAAGAAGATTTTTCACTCTTTCCAACAATCTTGCTTCTAATATTTGAAATTTCAAATATCAAGATAGCATGGCATTAAATTGCTGTACAGTCTATTCAGACTCATGGCAAACCTGTACAGTTTACAGTGTAGAACGGCACTCTAGGGTTTTCAGGGCCATCTGTTGAAAGCAGATCATCAGCCCTGTCTTCTGAGAAGGCGCTGGGTGGATTTCAATGGCCTAAACCTGCATTACTAGTCAAGGGCTCAACCATTCAAGACAAATAAACTAATTTAAATAAAACTCTGGAAACATGATTTAATATCGTGGTATAATATTTGTCACAGTTACAAAAAGAGAACCATAGTTTCCCCTGCATTTGCCACATGATTTTATTTGCTTTATGGCAGCAAGTTTGGCCGTTAGAACCCAGCAGTCACTCCATGAGAAATAGATGAGGCTACCTTCTGTCATGAAGATTTACTGCCTGGATTTTGTTATCAGTCATAGAAATTCTATGACAACAAAATAAACCACTATTTGGTCTTGTATGTCCTCACAATTGTTTGAGCCCATTTTGTACCCACTGTATCACTTCATCTCTTGGAGGGTCTTCTTTTACATTGACCCTCTACTTTGACAAACATAATGTTCTTTTTCAGGGACTGATCTCTCCTGAAAACATGGCACAAGTATGTGGGATAAAAATCTCACCATCCTTGCTTCTAAGGAGCATTCTGGTGGTACTTCTTCCAAGAAATTTGTTCGTTCATTTGGTAGTCAATGGTAATTTCCATATTCTTTACCAACATCGTAATTCAAATGCTTCAATTATTCTGCCTTCTTTATTCATTGCTAATCTTTCATATGTACTGTCTATACCTGTGTAGAAGCCGAGTTTTTCAGCACATTTTTAATGCCGTTTTCTGGTAAAATTAGGTGCCTCAGCTGATATTCGGGTCGGCTTATACTCAAGTATATATGGTCTATGAGTCTATCAAAAATACTATGGCTTGGGTCAGTTGCACCTTAAGTCTTCAAAATGAAATCCTTAATCTTATAATGTAGAATTTCCTTACTCTTATACTACAGAACTAATGCATATTTAGTTTGATTGCTTGCCTGCCGTTTCCATGAGCTTTGATAAAATCCTTCACAACTTCAATCTTTTCTTCATTTATCTATTGATTCAGTTTTGAGCAATTTGATCTTTATGTTGCATTGCAATTTTTACTGAAGGTTGTAATCCTTGATCTTCATCTGCAAGTGCTTTAGTCCTCCTTGCTTTCATCAACTAAGGCTGTATCATTTTAAAAATCACAGGTTATTAATAAGCTTTCCTCGAATCTTGATGTCCTGCTTTTCTTCATATAGCCCAGCTAGTTTCTCAGTTTACTTGCTCAGCATACAGATTGAATAAGAATGTAGAGAGACTAGAACCCTGGGGCACACCTTTCCTGATTATAAATGATGCAGTATCCCCTTGTCTTGTTTGAAGGATTTCCTCTTGATCCATACAGGTACCACATGTGCACAATTAAATGGTCCAAATTTGGATACATATCAATATTATCTATATTTTTTATGATGCATACAGTTGAATGTCATTGCATAGTCAATAAAACACATTGTGAACATAGTTTTGGTGGTCTCTGCTTTTAGCTAAGAGTCACCTGCCATCAGCAATTATATCCATCATCACCTGTCCTCTTCTGAATTCACTTTGAATTTCTGGAAGCTCCATGTACTACTGCAATCATTTAAAAATTCTCTTCAGCAAAATTTTACTTGCATGTGATATTAATGATATTTCTCTATAATTTGTGTATTCTCTGAGCCACCTATGAAATGGACACAAATGTAGATCTCTTCTAGTCAGTTGGCCAGGTAGCTATCTTCCAAATTTCTTGGCATAGATGAGTGAGTGCTACTAGTGCTTCATCAGCTTGTGGAGACATTACAATTGGTATCCAATCAGTTCCTAGAGACTTGTGTTGACTAATGCAGCTTGGATTTATTTCTTCAATATCATCAATTCTTAATAATATGCTACCTCTTGAAATGGTTCTTTTTGGTATAGAGACTTTGTGTATTCCTTCATTGTCTTTTGATGCTCCCTGCATCCTTCATTATGCTGCTCATAATATCCTATATTATTGTAACTTGAGGCATGAGTATGCTTAGCTTGTTCTTCCTTTTTTACTAACTTTGGGTTAACTCCAGGCAGCTCTTCTCAAGTCATTTTTCAGTGCTTTCGAACCTGAAGGTCTCATCTTCTGGCACTCTATGTGACAATATTCCACGAGGGTTTCAATAGCGTATCCCTCAGAAATGGACAACCTATTCCTTGGTGGTATAATGAGTTATGTGCTAGTCTGCTCACCACAAAGTGAGCAGTTCAGAACTACCAGCCATTCCATGGGAGAAAGATGATGCTTTTTACACCTGTAAAGAGTTACCGTCTCAGAAACCCACTGGTGGAATTCTCCCCTGTCCTAGAGGGTTGCTATGAGTCAGAATCAAATCGATGGCAGTGAGAGTCTATTCTTAGTCTGGAAGGTCCACTGAATCCTGCTCACATTGCATTAGGTGAGCTAGCAGGTACCTGAAACACTGGTGGCATAGCTTCTACGATCACAGCAACACACAGCCACCACAGTAATTGATTGGTGAGTGGTAATGATGAGACATATGTTAGACTAAATATAATCTGAGTTCCTTTCTTTCTTCATTCTCACAATTAAAAAGTGTAACAGTTAGAATTATGTTTCATTATTATCATACATCATCTACTAAAACATCATTGTACAATTCTGTGCATACAACATGTCTAAATCATGAAAAATAGCATTGACTGATTTTCCTCTTAATAAATGTCTGCTTCAATTTGAAATCAACAGTTCTCCTTTTATCCTTGCTACTGAAATCACGAACACAGGTTTTGCTGAATTTTGAAGACATAATACATTTCATAGTAATATTTAGTAAAGAAAATTAAACAGAGCAGTAATGTTACTACAAAGAGAAATGTGATGTGCAAGACTGGATGCAGCTGTCTACAAGTTAGAGCATATAGTATTAGATAATAAACTTTCTAGAATAGAAGGTACAGTATAGCACGTACATAATACAATAACATACAATAACACATGTGTTTATTATGGATGTCAAGACATATGTATTAAATCATACATGGACTGTACTAGTGTATTCCTGAAAGGTCAATCATTTTTTATACAAGAGACATGAAATACGAATGTATGCCAGAAAGCTGTTGTTTTCACTATGTCTTATTCTCTAGTTAGAATTTTTGAACACCATTATAGTTTAATGAGATCATGGATATATATGCAGTTGGGCATTGCCAAATGGATTTTATGAGGTACACCATCATATATGCATCATTCTTGAGGTTCAAAACTCTATTGAGCTTAGAGAGGAAAAAGCACACACATATAAATGTAATCGGGGGGTTGGGGCTTATAATTCACATATAATATAATTTTATAGTTTAATCATATTAAGAAAAGTTTTGCCATCATCATCACAATAAATTGTAGAACACTTTACTTTCTTCTTTCTTGTACTCATAATTGTTAGCTTCCCCAACCCCCACCCCCAACCTCCTCTGCCATGCACCTAGGTAATTGTTGATCCAGTTACTTTCTTTATAGCTTTACCTATCCTGGATTTCATATACAGAAAATATCCCACAAAACAAAAACAACAACAATGACAAAACAGAACAAAGAAATCCTCAATCAAAAAGACAGCAAAAAATATTAAAAACTGAAGCAAGTTTGAAAATGGGTCAACACAGGTATCGAATGACAAGGTGTTACATTTTAACCTAACTTTATGTGCCATAACATTTTAAGCCTCGAGTTGCAATATTTAGAGATTCTGTAGGCAAAATATTGAAGTTCAAGCTGCATTGAAAACATTAGCCAAGAACAGGGCTCCAGGAATAAATGGAATACCAATGGGAATGTTTCAACAAGCTGATGAAGCACCAGAAACACTCATCTATGCCAAGAAATTTGAAGACAACTATATTAACAAATGACTGGAAGAGATCCATATGTGTACCCATTCTAAAGAAAGGTGATCCAACGGAATGCTCAAACTATAGGGCAATATCACTGATACCACACGACAGTAAAATGTGGCTGAAAATCATCCAGCAATGGCTGCAGCAGTATATTGACAAGGAGCTGCCAGAGGTTCAGGCCAGATTCAGAAGAGAACATGGAACAAGAGATATCATTCTTATGTCAGATGGGTATTGGTTCAAAGCAGAGAAAAACAGAAAGATGTGTACTTGTGTTTCATTGACTGCCAAGGAATTCAACTGTGCGAATTATAAAAAACTATGGGTAAATTTGAAAATAGCAATTTCAGAGCACTTCATTATGCTAACGAAAAACTTGTACATGGATCAAGAGGCAGTTTTGCCAACAGAAGAAGTGAACACCGCATGCTTTCAAATCAGGAAAGGTGTGCATTAGGGTTTTCTCCTGTCACCATACTTGTTCAATCTGTATGCTGAGCAAATAATCAGGGAAACTGGATTACATAATGAAGAATTTGGCATCAGGACTGAAAAACATGAATTTTTAGCTTGTATAGATTAAAAACTGAAGTGACTGGTCACTGTTTACACAAACAATGGGGTTGGAGATAGGATAAAACATTCAATAATACTCATTTCTAAGACAGAACCATGCCTGCTAGACTAAAATGTATATATTGATATGAACTATTATGTGCATTTATTTACTTCACAGGTAAAGAGCTATATCTTCATATTCTTTTAGAATCTTGGAAATAATATTTAGTATTGTTAAAAAGAATAGCATTTGTTAAGCTATTGTTATTATCATTGTTTTGCTTTTAAAATCTGCTGTAGGCCAGATTCACTTTATATTTTAAATCAATTCAAGATATTTTTAAGCTGATTATTTTTGGCATGATTTTTATTAACATCGTTACACATGTTTGCCCACTAATTATCTATTTGAGACATAGAAGTTTTACAATGTTTTAATGGCTATGAGGTTTCCTGTATTTCTAGACAAAAATATTCTAGTGAGAGTAAACTGAACATGACCTCCATTTTAGTAATGAAAGTATTTCATCCTGGGAGATTTAATTTTAATCACTTCAGTACTATTACATTTATGCTTCACATAGCACAAGTTCTGTCACTTAGCATGACACTAGAAAAGACTCATGTCAAGCAATCAGAGAAAATAAAACAAAATAGTAATATAAAAATGCTATCAATTTTTCTATATTAATTTATTTTAAAATGTATGTTTCTAATTTTGAAATATAAAGAATATGATTTTGCATCAACTGTTTTCACAGAAAGAATCAACAAACTTGATGCTTTTCAATAAGTTATTTTTAAAGCTATCTGAAATTATACTTGTCAATATAATAGTTGGGCGAAAGATGAGGCTGTCTAGTCCTGTACAGATTTACAGATTTGTAAACCCAAAGGGGCAATTCTACTTTGACTTGTATGGCCAATGTGAGTCTGAATGCACCTGAAGGCAGTGAGTTTGGTTTTGGGAGTTACACTGAACACTTTGAAATTCATTTAGTTAAAATCAGTATGTACTGCAAATGTAATATATGCATTGTCATTTGAATAATTCGTTAATTAGATATATATTGTTTTGATGTGGTTAGAAGCAATTGACTTGACTATGACCCATTGCAACCCCATGGGCAATAGAAAGAAACACTGCCCAGTCCTGCACCATTCCTACAATCATTGCTACAGTTGAGCTGAACATTGTAGCAAACTTGTAAACTTACCTCATTGAGGACATGCTTCTTTTTCATTGATACTTTACTGTAAATAGCAAGGTACATGAGAAGAACTTTTAGGAGCCTCACTTTTTTTTAAATCAATTTATTGGGGCTCATAAAATTCATCACAATACATAGATCAATTGTGTAAAGCACATCTATACATTTGTTGCCCTCATCATTCCCAAAATTC
>NW_022103936.1:109355-113918 GCF_000313985.2 Echinops telfairi
GAGGAACTACCGAAACCAGAATGAAGGCTGAACATGGTATTGGGAATGGAGGAAAGCGTAAAGAAATAGAGGAAAGAAGTAGGAGGCAAAGGACATACATACAAGGAGCCTCACTTTTATGAAGAATACTTGCTGTACTTCTTCGATAAAAATTTGTTTATTCTTCTAGTGTTGTTTTGCTGTGCCATCTAGTTGGTTTCAACGACACTATGCACAACAGAAATACTCTCTACCTGCAGCCTGCTCACAATTGTTCTATGTTTGAGCCCATTGTTGAGTCACTCTGTCCATCCATCTCCTTGAGAGCCATTTTCTTTTTCAATGTCACTCTACCAAACATGGTGTCCTTCTCTCAGGACTGGTCTCTCCTGACAGCATGCTCAAAGTATGTGAGACAGAGTCTCAATATCCTTGCCTCTAAGGAGAACTCTGGCTGGACTTCTTCAAGACAGATGTGTTTGTCCCTTTAAAAGTCTATGGTACTTTCAATATTCTTCTCCAGGAACACAATTCAAATGCATCCATTCTTATTCGGTCATCCTTGTCACTGTCCAATTTCACATGAATGTGAGTCCATTTAAAATACCATGACTTGGGTCAGGCGCACCCATGTCTTTAAAGTAACAGCCTTGCTTTGCAACACTCTAAAGAGGTCTTGTGCAGCATATTCATGTAATGCAATTCATCTTTTGATCTCTGGAACGCTGCTTCCATAGCATTGACTGTGGATATCAGCAAGACAAATCCTTGAAACCTTCAATCTTTCCCCCAGTTATCATGATGTTAACAATTTCTGCTGTTACAAGGTTGCTGGTTGACCTCCTTGAAGAATGGTCCCATATCTTAAACTCTGTTTTGGCTTCTTCTGCTAGAAGATGTGCCACTCAGCAGTGGCAGTGGCCAAGTCAGCCTTGTTGAGTGGAAGTCCATGTTGCTGCCCCCATGCATAACCTCCATCCCTGCCACCATGTCTACTTTGTTCAACACACTAAAAACAACACCCCACAAAACACAGATAGAGAGAGGAAACAAAGACATGAATGACCTCTCCCCAACCCCCCAAAAATAAGAACGACAAACCCAAATAATACCAACTGACTGCAACTAACCTGAATATCAACGGACTAAAGGCACCAATTTAAAAACAGAGTATCAAACTGCATTAGGAATAAGACCCATTAATCTGCTGTCAAGCAAATGGCAATTAAAAAAAGAAAGGGTTGTCAGAGAAAGCCTAAGAGCTCGAGAGACCCAAACATCCAGCAGGCTCAATCAGCGCAGCCCACCACATCAGAGTGGTCCCAGGATCCGGCGGGCTTAATTCACACATTTCAAGCTGCTTGTGGAGCCCATGTCCCATGATTGCAGAGCCACCTCCGCTGCTCACATCATAGAGAGATCTTCCCCCCCTGCCTGCACCATTTATGAGAATCTAAGTGGCTTGTGGATTTCGCTGACCTGGTTCTAGCAGCCTGAGCCACTAGTGTTGTCCTGGGATAGTGTCTATGATGGATCCCACCCCTCTTTCAATGCCATCTGTGCAACTTGAGTTGCCGGTGGCTAGAAGCCCCAGCCAGCATAGCCAGAGCTGACCACACAGCCAGTGCAGCCAGTGACACATGCCAGTGGCTCACTCGCCCAGCCCATGGAGTACAAACGCCGCCTGCTGTACACAGCCCCAAACAAAGAGCAACTGTTGCCACATGCAGTACCACACATCATTGTTCCCAGCTTTGTACATACCACACATAACGTAGTACTTCCAGCACCACCTAAATGGCACACAGACAACTCACATCACGAAACACTACAAGAAATCAGCAGAAACAAATAACAGTGTCTAAAGAGGTTCTGAATATAGTGATGGACATAGATGAAGCAGACTGTGAACCGCCACAGGAAGAAATTTCAGAATGCTGCTTAGAATCATACAGGATATGAGGGAATCAATACAGACAAAGGATGAATGGAGAGAATATAGGACACGTATCGAAGGGAAATACAAACTTTAATGGACAGTGCAGCAGAAACAAAGAAAACAGTAAAAGTCCTCACCAACAGGCAGGAACAAGTGGATAATCATATCAATGACCTCAAGGACATCCAAGCAGAATTCAACAAACATAAGCAACAATCAAACAAGATAATGATAGAAGCTGAAGAAACCTGAAAACAATGAGTGATGTCATGAAGAGAAACAGTGTTCACATAATTGAGATACCAGAGCAAGATGTAACAAAGAAATCAACAGTCAATGTACTGAGGGAATTCCTGGAAGAAAACTTCCCCATTTAATAAAGAAAGATCAGACAATCATCCAGGAAGACGGGAGGACGCCAATTAGACTGAACCCCAAGTACACACCAGGGCATACAGTAGTTGAAATACCCAACTTTGAGGAAAAGGAGAAAATCATAAAAGCACCTAGAGAAAAAATAGCAGTCACCTGTAAGGTTAATCAGATAATCATACATTCAGAATTATCAGCAGAAACCATGAAGAAGAGGAGTGAATGGAGTAGCATCTTCCAAAAATCAAAAGAGAATAACCATAGCCTGAGAATACTCTATCTGCCAAACTCTCCATCAAAATAGAAGGTGAGGTAAGACTTTTCCCATGTCAGAAAAAATTTCAAGGATGCATTAAAAAAAAAAGGTCATTACAAAAATTACTTTCCAACTCATTTTGGACAGAACAACATCCATAGAACACAAACATGAGACCACTGCATAGTGTAACACAATCCAGAAATTAATGCACTAAAAGCAAATCCCAAGACTTCTTTCACCCCACGTTGAAAAGAAAGCAAGAATAAACCCCACACACAAACACAATACACAGCTAAGGATGCAGATGGGAAAATACCCTGTTTCCCCCAAAATAAGACAGTGTTTTATATTCATTTTGCTCCCAAAGATGCGGTAGGTCTTATTTTCAGGGGATGTCTTATTTTTCCATGAAGAAGAATACGGTATACATTTACTGTTGAACAACAACAAAAAGGAAATTTATTACCTGTATATGGTACGGTAGTAGTTGTTATCACAAACCAGCATAACCAGACAAACTGAATCCTACAGTATCAAGAATTTCTTGTTACTACCATTATTTCCATGTAAAACAATCTATGGTACATTTATTCATTTATTCAATGACAGTCATGTCATCATCTTCTGGAACATCATCATAATAATCCAAACCCTGAATTTCCTCGTGAATTTCTTGTGACTCCTTTTCTTTCAGAATCAGTGGACCAAATCTCTCATGTTTAGCAATAGCGCTGTCCTTAAATGAGTACTTCTTGTCAAGGTAGCTTGCTCATAGTGCATTTGCAATGCAACTGTCAGTGATTTTCTCCCGTGAATTCTTCACCCAAGTCACAGCCTCTTGCGATTTAGGTTTCACAAAGTTTCCACGCTGATTTCTCTCCATTCTATTTTCAATGTAGTCATTAATTTTCATGCGCAAATTGTCCTTGAATGGCTTGTTTATTGAAATATTAAGAGTCTGGAGATGGGCCATCATTCCTGCGGGAATCATTATTTGATCTGTTTTTCTTTTGTGAAGAAATGTCTTCATGTCTTTAGCGCGGTGAGTGCTGGCTGCATCCCAGACTAGCAGACCTCTTTGGCTCCCTCACATAACAAGCGCAGCAGTATTAAATCGACCCACTTCCTTATAACTGCTTGAGTGGCCTAGGCTTTTTCAGTTTCAAGAATAAAAATGCCCAAAACATGTTCAATCTTTTCCTTCTTACCCTTAGAAATGATTGAAGGTGGGATTTTAGTGCCATCCAGATGAATTGCCAAAATACAGGAAACACGTGCACTTTCATAAGCAGTGGAGGGAATGTACACTGAGAAGGCACCACACTGTTCAATTGTTGTTTGAGATGATTGGCCCATAAACACTGTGGTTTCATCCATAGCAATCATGTTGGAAAGACTGTATTTAGAGAAGTCAGCATCATCAATAAAGGACTTGAATGCAAGTGCTCGCTTAATAACTTGAGCATCTTCCAGCCTAATCAATGTTGTGGATATTCCTAAAGACAGTTCACTTCACTGAAGGAAATTATCCAGCCAGTGTTGTGATGCTGTGCAGTCTTCGGGGGCGATGTCAAACTGTGGTGCCATTGCAAGGGCAAATTCTTGAATCTGAGCCCTATTCATAACCAAAGCCTTTGCTCTCCTGTCAACAGCCCATTCACAGATCAGGTCTTCCCGCTCAGAAAATAATGGTTGCTGACCTGAGCCACACTTGCGCTTTTTAACATTTCGCTTGTCCACTTGTTCAATGAGGTTACCATACTTGCTTGCCATTTTCAGACCCATCGGATACTCAACATCTTCTCTTTGCAGAAAGCAGTAAGACTTTGGCCACAAGAGTCTCCCACAATTCCTTTCTTGTACTCCATGGAGTAGCTTTTTCTTTATGCGCACATGTCTAGGGGTTAAAAAAATGACACTGAAGTATCAGGGTGGGAGGAGGAGGATCACTTAAAATGACACAGGAGGATCAGCGAAGGGAATCAAAATGACACAGGAGAATCAGAGGGGGGAT
>NW_022103936.1:114319-117641 GCF_000313985.2 Echinops telfairi
AGAGGCCAAACTGTAGGTAGGTCTTATTTTGGGGGGATGTCTTACTTTCGGGGAAACACGGTTTTTATCATAAAAGGTATGAAATGACAACAAAAAATCAACAGATGAATGTAATTACTCTGAGTGTCAATGGTCTGAACTCAGCTATTAAAATAGAGACTAACAGACTGCATTAGGAAACAAAACAATTAATCTGTTGTCTGCAAGGGACACATCTCAAGAACACAGACAGAAACAGGTTGAGGATCAAAGGATGGTGAAATGTATATTAAACCAATGGCAATCTAAAAAAAGCCAGAGTTTAATTCTAATCTCTGAAAAAAAACAATCTCAAGGTGCAGGACATAACACAATATAATTTTGGACACTATATGCTGCTTAAGGGATCAGTAGACCAAGAGACAGTGATCACAATGAATATATACATCCCCAACGAAAACAGATTTCACAGGATTGGTAATCATTGTAGGGAACTTCAACACACTGCTCACCAAGAAGACAGATCAGTAGGAAAGAAGCTCAACAAGGAGCCTAGAGAACTAAATTCTACATTCAAACAAATTGACCTGACAGATATATTCAGAGCTCTGTACCAAATGCAAAAATATACACATTTTCGTTAAGTGCACATGGCATGTAATTTTAAAATAGACCTCATACTGGGAAACAAGTCAAGTTTGAGTAAATTCAAACATATAGAAGTTACACAGACTTCCTTCTCTGATCACTACACAATAATGCTGGAACTCAACAAAAGAAAGAACAACAACAACAACAAAAGGGCAAATACATGGAGGTTAAATAACATTTCTTCAAAATAACTGGCTATTAGCCCAAATCAGAGACAAAAAACTAGGAAGTTTCTAGAAATTAATGAGAATGACAATACAACATACCAATACCTTTGGGGCACAGGAAGGCAGTTATCAGAGGATGCTTGATAACAATAAATACACATAGGAAGAAGAGAGAATTATTGTCGATACCCTATCACAATACCTTCAGTAGTTGAAACAAAGTCAACAGAATAATCCTTCCAATAACAAAAGAAAAGAAATTATAAAAATCAGGAAGGAGATAAATGAGTGGGAGGAAGTAGTGAAAACCAATTCAGTAAAAAAAAATCTAGTTTTATGAAAGGATTAACAGAATGAATAAACCACGTAGTCACCCTAAGAAAAGACACATAGTTACATAATCTGTTGTCAGCTTGAGACTTAAGAGTGAAGGGTTGGAATTTAGTGTGTTAATCAGGTTGCAGCTTGATGACCTCATTTGGAGGTGCTAAGGAGAAAAATAACTTACTAGAGGCAGGACAAGCTCACTCCCTGGAAGACATTACAGCTGACAAGACACATGGAGCTACACTAGAGGCCTGGAGTTGAAGGAGCTATGTGGAGACCTCTGCCAGTGCTGAGATGTCTCTACTGCCACTGGATCCACAAGACATTCTACCTACTGGCCTGTGATCATCCTGAATTTGGCATCATTGCATATGTTTCATGAGTCTAAAGAAGAATTTATGGACTAGTATCAGACGTATGGAGTAATATCAGACTTAAGGACTTGATCTGGACTGAGCTGGGATGTGTTCTCTATATTCAATTGCTCTTGTATGTAAAGCTCTTTCTTATACACATATGACTGTCTATGAATTTGTTTCTCTAGTCTACCCAGACTAACACAGCTAGGAAGGCACAGACGTCAATATGAGTGATGAGGGATGAAACAGGGAAAATTACAATGGACCTTAATGAAATTGTAAGACTAATTACACAGTACTACAAAGGAGTATACTCTAAAGAATTCAACAACTTTGAAGCCTACACAACCAAAGGAAGATAAATAGACAACTGGGACCTACTAAAGATAAAACACTTGTGTACATCAAAAGACTTCATCTTTTCCCACAGACGGGGAAAAGATATTTAATAATGATATATGAGACATAGGTTGTATTACCAAAATCTACAGAATCCTCCAGCCTTATAACAAGCAAAAAACGAATAACCCGCTGCGGAGTTGAGCAAAAGTCTTGAACCAAAGATTCACAAAGGAGGAAATCCGAATTGCCAATAAATACATGAGAAAAAGTTCCCGATCGGTTACCATCCTGGGAAATCTAAATCAAAACAACTATGAGATACCACCTAACCTCCACAAAGATAGCCCAAAGGAAGACAGCAAGTTATAAATGATGGAGGGGGTGGGGTGAAACAGGAACCCTTATTCACTGCTTATTCATAGGTCCACATAGCTGTTGTGGAAAGTGATTTGGCGTTACCTGAAACAGATGGAAAACGAGCTACCGTATGTCACAGCAATTCCACTATTGGGCATATACCCAGAAGAAATAAGAAACGGACCATGGCCAAACATCTGTTCTCCAATGTTTGTCCCTGTGCCATTCACAATTGCAAAAAAAAAAAAAACTTGGAAAGAGCTTAAATTTCCATCAGTACATGAATGGATAAAAAAACTGCTACACACACACAATGGAATGCTGTGGAACCCGAAAAAAATTGGATGAACCAATGAAACACCTCATCTCGTAGAAAGAGTTGAAGGATATTATGCTGAGTGAAGTCAGCTAAGCACAAAAGGTCAAGTACAACATGAATCTACTGAGGTAAGTTCAAACAGCAGAATGGGAAAAAGAGGAAATGTGCACAACACACAATTTGTGGATGAGAACCAGATATTCTGGCAAGAGCCAGACCAAACTTAAAGTCTCATATATCATCAACAGATTCAAATAGCACCTGTGCTGAAAGGCATCTCTCCCTCTCCCCATATGCCTTTAAGGCCCACAGAGGGAGGGGTGGTGGAAGAATAATGATGGAAACAGGGGGTCAGACCACTAACCAACTCAAGAGGAGGGTATTGTTTATATCTTGACAAGAAAGGGAGAGTGAGAGTAGACTTCATTCCAGTGTGCCAATCCTTGAGGGCTATGTTCCTTTTCGGAGCAACTCATTCCCAGAGATGACTGCAGGGTCGGTCTCAGCTAGAGACTTGATGTATTCTCTCTAGATGACAGCATTGAGAGAACAGCTCTGAATATACAGTTCTGGGAGGGTGGCTGGTCTGACCCATCCACCTGGGAGCAAACCAGAAGGGGAGTGCAGGAGACCAGTGATATGCGCACAGCCACAAAGTCCCCAAGGAATCCTGATCATAGACTTCTAACTCAAGGGATAACACTATCCTGCTTCATCACTGAAGTGAACCGTGCTCTTTAAATCTTTGCTTACTGTCCGGTTGTACTGTCTTGCCTTTCTCTTTTACATACTTGGCTTCCTTTGTTGCAGCAATAAACAAA
>NW_022103936.1:117822-119397 GCF_000313985.2 Echinops telfairi
TTTAGTAGGTTGCTTTGGTTTTTCTCTCTACATTTGTGAACACGTCACTTGGCACCTATGTTTTAATATATCCTTAGATTAGACCTGTGGTTTTCATTGGAAGCATTTAATGCTAAAGCCCAGGTACTCTATATTCTATTGTGCATTTTCCCCCATCAAATACAAATGCCTCAGCGCTTTCATTTAATTTTACTCAGTAGGTCTCCTGGAAACTTAATGGCAAAAGATTCTAGTACTAACTTTTCAAGACACTGTTCAAAAGAAATATTCAAGTCTGTGTGTGATCTTCAAATTCTTTGGAGGAAATTGCTTCCTTTCACCCAGTTTTAAATATTAAAAATGGCCAAGTAACTATATGTTATTTAAAATTTTTAGTTTGTTGTTGAAAATGCACATATCAAAAACATATATCAACTCAAAGTCTACATATACAATTCAGTGACATTGATCATTATTCTTGTTATGCAACCATCTTACCCTCCTTCACAAATTGTCCCCCTACCATTATTTCTATCTAACCCTTTGTAGTGTTATCAGCTTCATGCCATATAAGTAGTTCTGTAAATTAAATTTAATAGTGGGTTTATGCTTGTTTAAAATACTTATATATTAGTCTGGAGAAGAGTAAGGAGCTATAAGTAAAAAAAATGAAAATGGCATTTCTTGCACTTTTTCATTGCTTACTCAGAATGATTGACAATGTGAAAGAGAGAGATGCCCAGAAATAGGAACATTTTCTGTGATGCTACATAACAACTGACAAGGATGAGAGAAAAGAATTTAGCTTTCCATGTGCATTTGGAAACGATTTTTAAAATTTTAATAGAAGTCACTGCAGGTTCACATGCCACTGTAACCAATAAAAACAAAGTAATCCATGCTGCCCTTTTTTTGTTTCTCATAGACATTGATGACATTTTATAAAACTGTAGTTTAATGTTACAAACAGATGATTGCCTTTCATACAATTTACCAATATTATTCAGATGTCTCCAGTTGTACTTTTCCTCATTTGTGGGTATGTGTGTTAAATTTTGTACATTTTTTTCAATATTCATGACCTCAGTCAAAGTACTGAACAGTTCCAATGAATCACCACAGGAACTGTCATTTGCGTGTTTAAAACCAAACCCACCTGCCTCCTACACCCATACCTTTGCCCTGGTAGGCTGAATGTGTTTGGCTGGCAATTTTAGAGAAGCAAAATCAGTAACCCATAGATGTATATAAAAAGAGACGTTTATACCAAGAAAAATGGCTCACAGAGTATTAGAAGTTGTTAAGTCTAATTTGATTGTCAAATACATGCAGGACGCTTTTCCAGACTTGCATGACTGCCTGGGGCTGGGAAGCCAGAATCGGAGAGGCAAAGATGAATATGTAGATCAGATGTTAAGGTAGGTCTGTGACAGCTCCAAGGATCTCAACTCACTGCTATCTAGTCAATGGTGACTCAGAGCGACCCCCTCACCTCCCACCCTGCCTTGGGTTTCCAGATGGTAACTGTTTACAGGAGTAGAAAGCCCAGTCTTTGTCCTGGCTCCAAGCATCAGCAGGCCATATTGGGCTGTAGGC
>NW_022103936.1:120195-121574 GCF_000313985.2 Echinops telfairi
AGTAGCTTCTGCTGGGTCAGTTACATTTTTGACAGAGAGGTCAACTTAAAAGGTTAAGGTGATATTTGGAGGGATACTGAAGGGATAATCTTGATAGATTTTCGTGAAGTATTCAAGATGACCATAGGAATTTATTAGGAAGAAATTTTAAGACACTTCAAAACTGACTTGTTAAGAAAAGGGCCAGGAAAAATTGTGCAGAGGAATTTTTCCCATCACAACAATGCAACTAAGTATTCTGAGTGTGGCAAGGGCTGTTGTAGGAGAATTTCATTAGGATACTTATCCCATCCATCCAGTAGCCCTGGCCTTTCCACTTCTTTTTGGTTCCCCAAACACAAAGAATATTTAAAAGGAAAATGATCTATCTCCCTCTAGGATGCCCAAAGTATCATTTTTACATGATATAAATTGAAGAGAGCAGAATTATTTGGGGAGGGTTAGAGAAATGGTAATATCACCATTAGAAGTATATAGACTGAGATGGAGAATATATAGCTTCACATTTTGATATTTTTGTTTATTAAATATTTCTTTGATTTTTGTAGGTATACTTTTTGATTTACAGTCATAACTCAAAATTTATCACTCACAATAGATTTTAAGATAAAATAATGGATATTAATTACTACTATTACCAACAGTGGCTGCAATGATGGACTCAAACATAGCAATGATTTTGAAGATGAGCAGATTTAGGCAGTGTTTTGTTCTATTGTACATCAGGTTGCTTGCTATGTACAAGTATTAACTAACTTAACAGCACCTAGCAACAACTAATAATAATTTTAAAAGATCCCAACTTATTGCAAAAGTATTATGTAAATTTTTTATATTAAGCACTTTCAGGACTAGATGCACCTTACTGAAGCCATGGTTTCTTCAATTGCCTCATATGCATGTGAAAGGTTGACATTGAATAAGGGAAAATTAATGGGTTTGAATTGTGGTGCTGGCCCAGAATATTAAAATTTCCATGGACTGCCAAAAGTACAAACAGATCTGTCTTGGAAGAAGTACAGCCACAATGCTCCTTAGAAGCAAAGATGGTTAGACCTTGTCTCACATACTTTGGACATATCATCAGAAGAGATCAGTCCCTGGAAAATGACAGCATGCTTGGTAAAGTGGAGGGGCAGAGAAAAAGAGAAAGACCCTCAACAAGATGGATTGACACAGTGACAGCATCGACGGGCTCAAACATAAGCACAACTGTGAGGCTGCTGCAAAACACAGGCAGTGTTCTGTTCTGTTGTACAAAGGGTTACTATGCAGCTAAAACAACTTGATGAAAACTAACAATAAAAAGGAGACCCTGTACCAATTTTTAAAAAATCATTTTACTGGGGGCTCGTACAGCTCTCATCACAATCCATACA
>NW_022103936.1:123488-125542 GCF_000313985.2 Echinops telfairi
GAGAAGAATAGCATCTTGGAATTGTTGAAACTTAGCATCTTGGAATAGTTGAACCTTTAGAATTTCGTTCATCTCTACCCCTTGCAACTAATCAGGCATTAATTCTTCTAAGAGAAATTATTACCACAACAAGCATTTTTTTGAATATATGCTTTTAATCATTTGGGGCATATACATATGAATGGAATTTCTGGATCCTACAATAACTCTATGTATGCATTAATGAAAGGTTTATTGGCATATAATTCACATATCATACAATTCAACAAGAAGAGTTGTACAATTATCACCACAGTTTTAGAGCATGTTCTTCATTCTTGTATTCATTGTTATTATCTCCCTCTTTCCCCCAGCAAACTTCCTTGCCATACCCCCAAGGGCCCATTAATCCAGTTACTGTTCCTATGGATTTACCTATCCTGGATTTCATATGCAGAAAAACATACACACACACACACACACACAAATAACTAGTAACAATAACAAAATAAAATAGATTAAAAATCTCAATCAAGAGGAAACCAGAAAATGCTAAAAACTAGAACAGATTTAATATGGTTCATAAGGGAGATCAAATAATAAAGCATTAAATTTTAACCCAACTGCATCTGCAATCCACCACACTTTCTATTGTATTCTGAATGATAGCAAAGCTAGTCATATCCCTGGTCCATGGTTAGATGGGGATTCACCAGAGGCTTAATCAACATGTATTTTCTCTTCACTTTAAAAAAAATGGATAACTTTAAAATGTGTTAAAAACAAAATTATATTACTTTTTAACCTAATGACATCTGCCATAATCTACTTTGCAATGCTCTCTGTCTGTGTCTGATAACAAGGCTATTCACATCCCAATGATCCGAGGGGCTTCACTAGAAGCTTAATCCATATGTGGACCCTACAAATGGATTTTGGGTTTCTACAGTCTTTCATAGCCCTCTGCAATCCAAGTGTTTGCAATTTAAGCTTTGATTACATTCCTTCTTTTGGATTTGGATTTTGTTATTTACAATCTTTAGATCACATAGGCTGATGTGTTTCTTCCATATGGGCTTAGTTGATGCCTCACTTAGCTGGCTGTTTACTTGAAGAGAGGCCTTTAAAACCCCAAATGCTACACTTTCTAATAACCAGGAATCATCTACTTTCCTTACTACACGTTGCAATAGCACCAATATCTTCAATGATCACTTCATGAGCTTGAGCATCCTGCAGGACTATATCATAAGAACGAATTGTTCTTGGATTGGAGCTAGAATTAAGGGAAAACCACCAATACATTAATATATCTATGGTTTATATATGTCTCTGGTTCACCTTAGCGACATCATTGTCCTTTAACGTTAGAGAACATTATCGATCATTCCCCTGGGACATCACTTCCACTGCCATCGAGTCAATGTTGATTCACAGTGGCCATATACAGGGTAGAACTGCCCCTGTGAGTCAATGACTCTGAAAATCTTCAAAAGATTAAAAAGCCTCATCTTCCCTGGGTAACTGTTTGGTGGTCTAGGTGTAAATTTTTGAAATGCTCCTAAAGGGGTTATCACAGTGGGTGAAACAGTTTGCATTTCCAACAGCCATGAATGATGTCAAATACAATTGTTTTCTAAATTTTTAATGTTTTTATTATTATCTTAGTAGATATGATAGGAGTATCATTTCATATGTTTATTGGCCACTTCTCTATCTTTTGAAGGAATGTTTGCTTGAGACCTTTGCTCACTTTGTACTTGAGTTGCTTATCTTTTCTTATTGTAGTTTGAGATTTCCTAACCTAATCTGGATACAAGGATCAGGTATACTCATGAATTACACATATTTTCTTCCATCCTGGGTATAGTCAGTCTTTTTTCACTTTCTTGATAGTATCTTTTGATGTGCAAAATATTTTATATCAAAAAATATTTATATCGAGTTGCAAATCCTTTAGAGTTTGTTTTAAGAGTTTTCTAGTTTTAGCTCTTGCATTTAGATAGTCGATTCATTCTGAGTTGATTATTGTATATTATGTGATGTAGGAGTCCACCGTTCATGCTTTTGCATGT
>NW_022103936.1:126451-128046 GCF_000313985.2 Echinops telfairi
TGCAAATGTAAAATTATAGAGCTTTTATGAAGGGCAGGCTGATAGACATCTTTGTACAATAAGAGATGTAGCTTTGTTTCTTACAATAAAATAAGCAGCTTCATTGTCCAGATAAGAAATCCATTTGCTTTATGCTATAATCCGAATTACGTATCTATATGATTGCAACTTCAGCTCATTTGGATGGAAAATTGAGCATTAGCCATAATAGGAAGCCACATTTTATTAAAAATGTGAAATTATACTCAGTTATTAACAGAATTTTATCAACTTAATGAAAATTATCTCTAGATTTAGGCTTGCTTTATGACAGGCAGTAACATACATCATTAAATATCATCTAACCATTGCATTCTTTTTTTTTCAAGATCTGGATATTTAATTTTGATAATGATGATGATGAAAGTATATACAACAAAAATCCATGAATTAACCATTTTGACATGTATAATGCAGTGAGATTATAGTCTCCACTTTATACAACCAGTACATACTTCTGTTTTGGATCAAATCCACTACAATTAACATAAACTTAGAATTGTCGAAGCAAAACCTCCCCCATCTTCTCTCTCACCCCTCATAACCAATAGTGAATTCTGGTTTCCATATGCTCCCAAAAGTCCATAGAAGAATCAAATGAATGTAAGTGAGACATGCTTGCTAACAAGTTTGTTGATAAAAGAAGAGTGGATGCAGAAGTCCCTTGGGTATTGGCAAGTCAGAGTCTCCTGACCCAGCTCACTCACTCTCACTGCTAGCGCTTCGATGCTATCAGAATCCCACAGGGGCAGCTCTCCCCTGCCCTATAGGGTCACTCTGAGTCCCGGCACCACTGCAGAAGGCTGTTTCCTGTCCATAGGTGCTGCTTCTGCCATAGGTGATGGAGGTAGCTCACCATACCTCTGTCCCGTTTTCCAGACTTCACCCAGAGAAGGAATTGAGAGAGAGCATTCCAGATGAGCCAAAGTCAGGGAGACTCAGTCTTCCCTGCCTAATTCCTGGAGGGGTCCTGAGTAACGTTTTCTTAGCTCAGTCATTAAAAGGAAGTAGGGTAATAAACTACTTATGATTCTTTGACATTGTGGTTATCAAAGGTGTTACCTTTGAGCCAGCAAGTGGAATATTTATTTCCTGTGACTTACATGCATTACGCAGGACACTTTGACATCTTAGAATTTGAAACATAGACTCAAGTCCTTTGGCACCAGCTTTTAAACCCCTCAAAGGGATATGTTCTTTCCCACCATCCCCCTCCTTCCTTTCCCTCTTCTTCCCTCTAAACTTGATCCTTCAAGGTCACCATTGTCATATACCTAAAGTTTGGTAGCTGTGAAGACACGCACACATGCACACACATATCTGAGCCCCCTACTCCCCCTTGGCATCCTCTCCCCCGCCCACCCCCCCGCCAGCAACAAATCACGGTTGCCCCTCAAAATGGTAAAAATGCCCCAAAGGATCTTTTCTAACTCAGCCTGCAAAGCTAACAACACTCTCTCAGCCTAGCACATCCTATACTGAGGCTGAAAACACATATTCTGCAGAGTCCAACTACGGTGAGGGGAAAACCTCTCCTTGCCTTCCTTCACCTCACC
>NW_022103936.1:129254-133652 GCF_000313985.2 Echinops telfairi
GCCATCGAGATGGGGGGACTTTTGAAGTTTTCATTTGATTGACTTTATTGTATCAAAGGATTGGAACTCTAGATCAATAGTTGAGAGTGAGCATCTGGGAGATTGTGTCATTATGAGGAGAAAAAGAAAGTTGTAAAATGGTCAGAATGAAAAAAAACCTCAGGAAATGTGCTATGTGTATAAGAAGTCATTTGGATCCATACCCGTTTAAGTGTCATGAATTTAAAGTAAGACCCTTTAGTAAGATTGTATGTCTTTCTCCAGTCATATTCATCTGAACAGAGAAAGATATGAGTGGGTTCATCATTCAAAAATATACCAATCAAGATGGGTGAGGGGGCAACACATATCTATATTCAACACATGTCTTATCTACATCTATTCCACACCTGCATTTATACATCCACATATGTTGATAGTTGCCTTCAAGTCAGTCCTGACTCACAATGACCCTATGTACAACAGAATGAAACCCTGCCCTAGCCTGTACCATCTTCACAAGTGTTGAATCCATTCTTGAATCCATTGTTGCAACTTTTGTGTCAATCCATCCCCCTTAGGATCTCCCTTTTTAGCTGATTCTACTTTAAAAGAATGATGTACTTTTCCAAGCACTGGTCTTACCTGGCAACATGTCCAAAGTATGTGAAATGAAGTCTTCCCATCCTTGCTCCTGAGGAGAATTCTGGTTGTATGTACCAGTTCCAAGACAGATTTGTTTGTTCTTTGGACAATCCACAGTACTTTCAATATTCTTTGCCAACATCATAACTCAAATGCATCAATTCTTCTGTAGTATTTATATGTATATATTTTATTAATAAGTTCAAAATTCTCAAAATTTAGCCATCACAAATAACATGGCATACGTGGAGAAATTGCTTATATACCAAAGAATTAAGTGATTTTCTGCAAGATAAATGTTTTACCATTTGCCTTTTACCTATTATGATTTCTCTTCCTAACATAATTAGTGAGAAATATTATAGCATCATTTGCTCATGGTGATAAGGTAAAAAGCACACAATGATGGCTCTTTTCACCCCTATCAATGAAGTAAGGATTCCAGTATCTGACTAGTTGCTACAAGGAAGGACATCCATTATAGTTCCCAGAATTCAGGAAAAATAAATGGTAGTATGTAGCTGTCTCTAAGGGAAACCCAAGAATGGATGTTTTTATATGAGATAACTAGAAAAATGCAAACCTAATCCCCTGTGTAACATTAAATGTTAACTAACTCACAGAGCTGATGACAATAGCAAGTTTTATTTGTGTATTTGTTTCTAACTCATAGAGACCATGTCAACTTGGATCCATTTGATCTTACTTTTAAACCCATTTAAACTTAAACTTACAGCTAAAATGAATAAATGAATAAATAACAACTGATAACCATTTCAATTCAGGTGTAATTAGATTTTTTCACATATTAGATAGAGCTCTGATTACATTTGACAGACACATTTTTATCTCTTTTAGCCAACCAATTTGTTTGTTTTTGCTCTAAAATATATGTTAAAACTGATAGAACATTTTTATTTAACCTCTCTACCTGAGTGCAATATTTATGCTAGAATTACAATCTGAGTGATTATTTTTATTCAAAAGCAAATAAACTGAGAAATTTAATTATTATAGTTATATACGAATGCAGGACTTTGAGCTTCTTCCTTCCTTCCTTCCTTCCTTCCTTCCTTCCTTCCTTCCTTCCTTCCTTCCTTCCTTCCTTCTTTCCTTCCTATCTTCCTCTCTCTCTCTCTCTCTCTCTCTCTGTCTCTCATTCTTTCTTTCCTTTTGATTATGCTGGATCTAACTCGATACTTGGCCAGTTGACCACCCTAGAGACATGACCTGAATCTCTTCTGGGTGTAAGTATCTCTTACTGGTTCCAAGGCAGAAACTTATTCCCTGGGATTTTTAATGCTTTGGGGTGGCTTTTCCTTCTTATGCATTATTTGTACTTTTGTATGTATACTATTATATTTTTAACCTTACCACCTTAGTGGGATTTTGTTTCTTATTGTTTTCTGTGGGATTTCCCAACGATTCATAATGATAATAACTGATATATGGGGATATAGGGAATTAAGGGTTGGGAGATGAATGATAGGGAAGGGGATTTCAGAAGTAAATAATGAAGATGGGAAGAGAGCACTAAACTAGATTGTGATTTTGTAACTCATGTTAAAGGAAATTTAACCATGAGTGTGTGGGGGTGCTCTAAAATTGCAGTGGGGTGATTGTACAATTCTCCTTGATATCATTGAATGATTGAACTATTTAATTATATGAGATGTAAATTACTTGCCAATAAAACTGTTGGGGGAAAGGAATGCATAATGTGAGAAATGTGGAAATTACATCATTTATGCACATCAAAAGACTTCATTAAAGGGTAAAGCAAGAGCCCATCGATTGTGGGAAATAAATACCCGCAACACAATGGATAAGGGTCTAATTACCCAAATAAACAGAAATCTACAGCTGCTCAATAAGAAGATAATAAACGACCGAATTCAGATGTGGGGGGAAAATGAGACAGTTCAAACAATAAAGTACAAATGGCTATCCAACGCATGAAAAAAATGCTCATAATCACTAGCCAGCAGGGAGATGCAAATTAAAACCACAGTAAGATACCACTTTACAAAACAATGCTAGCCCAATTTAAAAAAAAATCAGAAAACAACAAATGCTGGAGAGCATGTAGAGAAATTGGAACACTTCCACGTTTACATTGTTGGTCGACTTGTAAATACATATGACCATTATGAAAAATGATATGCCAATACTTAAAGCAAGAGGGAATTCAAATCTCATATTATTCAGCTATACCACTATTAGGCATATACTTCAAAGAAAAGAAGACACAACACAAGTGGATGTATTCTTTCCCATGATTATAGGAGCATAGTTCGCAATAGCAAAAACCTGGAAGCAGCCCCAAAGACCCACAGTGGAAAAATGGATAAAGAAACTATGGTACATGCACACAATGGAATATTATGCGTCCCTGACAAATGGTGATGAAAGCATAAAACACTGCCTGATATGGAAGGATCTGGAGACCATTATGCTGAGTGACGTCAGTTCATCACAAAAGGGCAAATATTATATGAGTCCACTACTATAAGGAGAAACACCAATTAAAAAATCCTAGAGACCAGTTCCCAAACAAAGGGGTAGAATATCTGCCTACTGGCCATGAACCATACATCACCACCCATATGTGCACTTCATAAGAACCACCTTGAAAGAGATCTCACATTGGCTTGGCTTACTCCTTCAAGAAGGGAGAAAAGGGAGAAGACCAGCTACTTGATGCTATGCAACATTGAGACAAGGTTGTAACAAACTAACAGGCCCTCCACAGGAATAAGAAGAGAACCTTACTGAAAAATCAAACTAAGAACAGGGAGGGGAGCATCTACATTTCAGAGGAGGCACTGATATTTTTGTTGGTGGATATGTTGGGAAACTGGGTAGGAGCAGCTTCACTTTGGGAAGAGATGCTAAACAATAATTGTAGCAAAACTAAGAGGAAAATAAATCCAGTTCTATGTTTCCTGGGTAGACACTTCGAATTATGTTTCAACTCAACCCTCAGTGAACCATGCCATGGGCTAAACACTATGATGACTTTAGATCAGTGGTTCTCAACCTGTGGGTCGCAACCCCTTTGGAGGGTCGAATGACCCTTTCACAGGGGTCACCTGATTCATAACAGTAGCAAAATTACAGTTATGAAGTGGAAACGAAAATAACTTTATGGTTGTGGGTCAGCACAGCATGAGGAACTGTATTAAAGGGTCGCGGCATAAAGAAGGTTGAGAACCATTGCTTTAGATGCTGGCCTTACAGGGACTATGGCCTTACAGGGATGCCCCAAACCACACTAGGAGGACTAGATGTGGAATCCCAACTGAACAAACTGGGTTCTACCTCAAAACTACCTGTACCTTTGGCCTTAAGACTGAAATATTCTGATTGGAGAGGAAGCAAAAGATGGCCACCCCAAGACTATGGAAATGGTGGTCGTTGGACCCTGGGTAGGATCCCTGGCTTACTGGGTGTCCAATGAAAGGGGACTCAGAACCACCATAAATTTAATAGCTCAAAGCTCTCCCCTGCATTAATATGACAGATTTAATCTGATAGGCAAACATCTGACCTTGTAAGAAATGATAAAGGAAAATTTACCCTATTATCAACTCCCATGCTCAATGTGAGCAACACTCACACTAGCCACTGTAACACCATCCTGTTGACTGCTGAATGACCTGCCTCCTTCCCCCTCCCATCATGGAAAATCACACTAGTGATTGACTTTAGAATGTACTCTCATGTTCTTTAGATTGAAACATTGTAATTAATAATATTTTTCTTTTTGATGTT
>NW_022103936.1:134064-142083 GCF_000313985.2 Echinops telfairi
TTATTGGTCCTGAGAGGTTTATCTGCCCTGGATTCCCTATGTTCCCAACTCTTATCTGTACCAGTGTACATCCTCCGGTCTAGCTGGATTTGGAAGGTAGTCTTGGGATCATGATAGTAGGAAGGGGGGCAGGGAGAGAAAGCATTAAAGAACCAGAGGAAAGTTGTTTCTCAGTTTATGAAGCACAGGAGTGGATACATAAAGATAATAACTGATGTAATGGTTTTTCGGGTATGGGGCTAGGGGAGAGACCAAACAATGAATCCAGGGAAGGAGGATTAGTATTGATTGTGATGATGTAAATACAACTCTTCTTAAAATAATTTTCACTATGGAAGTATATCATACGTGATTATATAAAAAAAACAAATAAATAAATAAGAAAGAAACCAAACTTGACATATTATTACCATGGGTGAAGGAGAAAGAGTTTTTGCTTAGACATCATTGAGTTTATGTTAATGTTGATGGAATACTTTGCAAAAGGATACAAATAATGGTTGTACAACGTGAAGAGTAAAATCAATGATACTGGATTATTCATGGAGAAGTTGTTGTATTAGAGAATATTTTGTTCCATATACTGTCAGAATTACAAAAATTTACATGAACAACAAGCGGTACAAAAAAGAAAATGTTCTAAAATTGATTCTGGTCATGATTGTATAACTCTTGTTGATATGATTGAACTATTGAGTTGCATGTTATATGGATGTCGTGCCAATAAAGCTGTTAAAAAAAAACAATCAAAGAGACTAGGAAATCATTTTCCAAATTACAAGCTGTGTGAACTAAATCACTCAAACAGAAAATCAAAATACTTAACAAAGAATGAAAAATGTACATTCGTTACTTAATTAGCTATTACCGAGCTAAGAAATTTTGCACTAACTGCAACCTTAGGAATATAATCATAAAAGAAAGAAAATGTCCTTTATATGATAGTACAGAAGGCAACCATTATTAATATCAATGAACACATTTTAAAATTGTTACATTATCTGAAATAAAATGTTCTCCATTTTCCTTAGAAAAATTACGGGTGGCTCAAAAGGTGTGACTTAGAACATCTCTCAGTTTATTAAAGTTAGAGAAGCTAAAAACAATAGTGATATAAAGCTATCTACAAAATTGCATTAAATTTCTCAAAAATAGAACAGATGTGCTAAACCTTAACTACCTCTCCAAACTTGAACCTGAAAGACAAAGCTAATACATCGTTTCTCTATGCACATAGATTTCAGCAGGGAAAAACATTTTTTAACAACAATTTCCTGTGTGCTTATCCTGATTTCTTCTCTAGTTTATGCAAAAGGATGCATACTCAATTTTAAACATGTTTTTATGCTTTTCCCAAGAGAGATGATAGATATCTGACATGAGATAAACAAAATATGCAAAATATATGCATTCAATAAATCAGAGTTTTGTTATATCTGAAATGCACTATCTGGAAATCTTTCTTGGATTAAACCAAGGGATAAGATTCCCAGATTCAGTAAATAAAAACACAGGATGCTCAGATAAATTAAATTTCATGTACACATTACAAACTTTAAAAATATAAATATGCTCCATACAATACTTAATGGAGTACCCTGGATTTTATCTGGTTACCTTACTAAGAGGTCCTTGTCAAATATTAAGCTACTATACATGTACGCAAGCGCTATGTCAGTCTTGAACACTGAACACTGTTTTCCCATTCTCAATGTTAATATTTGCTAATGAATTAATGAAATATGACTCCAGATCAGAGACACAGTAAGGCAAGCAATGAAATACCTAAATGTAGTTCACATTTAACTGAACAGAAAGCTTAGAATCACACTTCACCCCTCTGTACTGGTTATATGTTGGGCTGCTAACTACAAGACCACCAGTTTGAACTCCCCAGGCACTCTGCAGAGACAGAGGAGGATTTTTGTTTATGTAAACATTTACAGCCTTGAAAACCTGTAGGGGCAGTTCTACTCTGTCCTATAAAATTGCTGAGTCAGAAGTGATCGATGGCAGTGAGTTTGAGTCTATAACATGGAAAAACGTAAAAGTTTAGTAATGACTGATCCTTTGTAATATATTCATCCCAGACTGAATATCCACATCAGTTTTGACAACTGATTTGGGGTGACGTGGACTGCAAAAGATGCAATGATTACAAATTATAGCCAGAAATGAAAATGTGACCTTTAGGGATAGTCAGTTAATTTCTGCAATGATAGATTAATTTATACCATATATGCACCATTCTTAGTAGAGAAATATCTTCTCAATCAATCCAATATAGTAGAGATGGCAACATACCTTAAGATGAAGTTGATATCCCTTTGGAGGGCAAAATATAAGGTTTGTTTTGTATTTGTTTGTTTTCCTTAATATTGGGTAACTAATTTCACGGACATCTTTTTTTTTTTTTTTTAGAAACCTGAAAATATATAAAATTCCTTCAGTAAAATACCAACGTATGCAGTGTCATTAATTACTTAATATAGCCATTCTAGCCATAGTCCCCCATTTTTGTGATGTATTGTAAATCCAAGATTCCATATTTGTGGATATAGTCCCATTTTAAAGTGATTTATCTGTTATGCTAATAAGGCAGGATTGAGATGAGATATACTTAGGTCTCCTTATTACAAGAGCATATAACTCAAGTCGCCATTGTTAGTTTCCTTAGAGATCTGTTCTGCAGATTCGCTATACATACAAACACAAAAGCCCTAGTTGTGGGCAAGGTGCTACCTTTGTAACCTCCCTTTCTTAGTAGAGCATGTGCTGAAGACTAGCTAATTATTAACCCAAAAGACTGTAGTCAAATTTTAAAGTTGTTTTTTCTTACATTTTATTGGCATATAATGCACATATTATACAATTCAATAGTTCAATCATATTAAGAAAAGTTATACAATCACCACACTAAATTTTAGAACATTTTTTCTCTTTTGTACTCACTGTAATTATCTCGCAATTTCCCCCAACCTCCCCTGCCATATCCCCAAGAAATTAAATTACTGTCTCTGTAGATTTTCCTATCCTGGATTTCATATCCAGAAAAATATACCAACCCCCACCTCCGCCCCCAAACCAAAACCAACAACAATAAGGATGTAAAACAGAGGAAAACATTAAGAAAAAAGACAGCATAAAATATTAAAAACTAGAACAAATTTCAAGTGTGTCAAAAGGGAGGTCAAATGATAAGATGTTAAATTTTAAGGTAACTGCATCTGTAGTCATCCACTTCCCAATGTACTAAAAAGCAAGGCTATTCACATCCTGGATCTATGGTCAGAGGAGATTCACCTGAGGCTTATACATGTGCATTTCCCCTTTACTTTTTTTAAAACTAAAACAACTTTTTAAAAGGTTAAAAGGGAGGTTAAATGATAAGGATTACATCAGTGCTCTCTGATGATAAGACTATTGGCATTCCTCAACTGTGTCAGAGGGAATTCACCTGAGACTTAATCCATGTGTGGCTCCTGCAATGGATTTTGAGCTTCTACAGTCATCTATAGCCTTCTCCAACCGGGTGTTCAAAATTGAAACTCTGATACCATTCCCTCATTTGGATTTTATTATTTACAATCCTTGAATCACACAGATTGGTGTGCTTCTTCCTTAAGACTTAGTTGATACCACAGTTAGATGGCTATTTGTTGGAAGACAAGCCTTTAAGACTTCAGAAGCTATTTTTTTCTGCTATGCGGGCACCATCTAGTTTCTTTACCAAACTTTGCTATAGCATCCATATTTTCAGCAATCTCTTTATAAGGACAAGAATCAAGTAGGCCATGTTAAGAGAATTAGTTATTTTTATATTGGGTCTAGAATTAAGTGGGAGCTCCAAATCCATTCATATATCTATGGTTTATATATGTCTCTGGTTCACCTTAGAGACATCAGTATCATTTTATGTTAAAGAACATTATCCATCATCTCCCTGAGAAATAAAGTATTTCTATCGGTAGTGCATTAATTTACCAATGATATAGAATTTGAAACGCTGTTCAGAAAATGAAATTATACAAGTATAAGCCGCTTATGAACCACAATGCGTGAATCGTTGACTCATACAGATTAAACTCTTAACTGACTAGAAATCATTTACATAAACAATGGGGTTGGTGATAGGGCAAAACTTTCAATAGTACTCATTCACAACGGCAGAACCACACCTACTAGAGCAGTGGTTCTCAACCTTCCTAATGCCATGACCCTTTGATACAGTTCCTTATGTGGTGGTGACCCCCCAAATATAAAATTGTTTTTGTTGCTACTTTATAACTGTAATATTGCTACTATTATGAATTAGGTGACCCCCGTGAAAGGGTCATTTGACCCCCATAGGGGTTGCAGCCCACAGGTTGAGAACCACTGTGCTAGATTAATACATACTATAATGCAAGGATGGCATTAAAATAATAAGTATATACTAGTCCCAGCCCACCATTCATGGAGAACCTTCAAGGCAAAAGATTCAAACCAAAGTCCAATGTCTGCCAGTTCTATATCCTTGGGTGAGCAGTCATCTGCTTCTTCTTATACTAGGGAATTTCAGCCATAGGTCCAAGGCTATTGGTGAATTTGAGGTACAGCCCAGTTCACTTAGTGGGGTTTCCACATCTAGTCCTTCTGGCCTATGAATGATGCTGTGCACCTCAAAAGGACAGTCTAAAGTCTCAGTATCCCCTACCACCCAAGGCCTGGGTCACTAAGATCTATATAGAAACGAAGTAAAAATGTCCAATTGGGAACATATTACCACACATGTTCTCCCCTTGGGTACTTATTTAAGTATTAAGTGTTTTTTTTTTCCCTGATGGGAGGTTGCTGCTCCCCATTGATTTTCCTGTAGTCATCTTGATGGGAGTCCAAATGCACGCTTTTTGCCTACCTAAGGAAGAGAGATCTGCTTTCACTTTCCGATGTTTCAACTCTTTGCTCTGGATCTTGTGTCTGGTTTGCTTCTGTCTAATCTCCTGTTCTTGGAGCTGTAGTTTTTGTCTATCTTCGAACCTAATTCACCAGCATTCTTAGCCTTGTGGATAAGGAAGATAGTGCCGACAACAATCTGAAATGCAGATTTAGGATTTACTAGCCTTCACAATCCTGCGATGCGTTTCCTTAAGGTATCTGGAGTTTTGTGAGTTGTTGCAGGAAACGTGGAATATGAAGGAGAAGTGGTGGTTAATATCAGGGATAATGGAGTGGTGAAACATTTTGAAAAAGTTGGACTTTAGGGGCATCTTCAACCTCCACCTCATGTGGACCAGTTTTGTACTCATAAATATTTCTAAAGCTTCTGCTGTGGGTTTCTTCAGAAAAGAATGTAGAGAAAGACATACATTTTATTAATCATGGACTTTGTCGTACAGCCAGAATGTTCCTTCAAGGATGGTGAGGCTTTGTGTCTCAAGCTACATGAAACATGTTGTCAGAAGAGACCAGTCCCTGGAGAAGGACATCTGCTTGGTAAAGTAGCGAGTCAGCGACAAAGAGGAAGAAGAACTGACACAGTGGCTGCTTCCATCGGCTCAAACAGAACAATGGTGAGGCTGGTGCTGTCAGTGTTTTGTCTTTTTGTCTATAAGGTCGCTGAGAGTTGGAACCAACTCGATGGCATCCTACAACAAAACAGCAGACACTGTTGTAGAAAAATTAGATTCTTCTGAGAGCTGTTTTGAGAAATTATTGAATGATGAATTTCCTAATTATTTCTCCCAGACTCCTAAGGACCAGAGGGATTAGTATGAATTTTCTGTACATGCCTTACTCATCACCTGGCTTGGCAATTTGCAATGATCAAAAAACACTTAACATAAATATTTATTTAACTCCACAGGGATTTTAGAAAAGATTGATAGGGCTTCCAGGAACAAGGTTATCATAAACTAATTCTACCATGTAAAATAAAAGGCACTGGTGATTTCTTTCCAGTGTTCCATAGGTATGATTAATTTATCTTAGCAATGATGCATTGTTTGCCTTATTACATTAATTATGGGTGAACACCTTGATCAAAATTAATCCTAAATAAATATGAACTCATCAGAGTGATATTTTTACATTAATTAATCCTCTGTAAATTGGTATCTATAAAACTAATATATTCTGTTGATTGGTATATATGACTTGATTCCTGACATGTTCGTTTTTACTCTTCTGTAAATTTAATGATGTCAGGATTAGAACTTACTTTTATTTCAATATCTGAATCAAATCCCCAATATTGTATTTTACTTTAGCTTCAGTAGAGAGAAACAATAAACTCCATTATTAGTGGACAAATAATCAAAACATGCATCTGGTACAGCATCATTCATTTATAGTATTAGATATATAATCCACATGAGATTTATATGAAGGGTAATACATATATTAAAAACAATGATTATATGCAAAGCACATTCCAAATGTGAAATAGTTTTGAGATGTGCATATGCTGGTTTTAGAAATTGATGCTGAATAGTTAATTATTGACAATCTAACTACGATACCATCAACATATACTGTATATGAAAAATGAAATATTCACTTGAGAAGAAATAAAGCTCTGGGGTGAAATAAACTTTGATATTTACAAAACACATATTAGCAAGTGATGTGCCCATTATTACGAATATGTTTTGCAAATGTGTCCTCAAATTCTTAACATTTTCCCAGGAATTATCCACTTTTGCATTCTTTAGAAGATTTAATAGCTAAATACTTTTGTAACTTTTCTTTTAATGAATTTGTTATAATGCATGGAACTCCTCATACAAATGGTAGCCTTCAAATTGTAATTAAGATTATATAGATTTGAGTCCATTTGACTGAAGAAAATTTAGAGGTAAGTGGTCTAAAGGATAAGACAAATTTTTAGTATGTTAATTTATTCAACAGGAATTTTTGTCCACCTACTATTTGCAAGGTAGTTCTTGAACAGGAAAGAAAATTAAGTCCCTTTTTTCATTTATTTATATGCCCTTGAAGAAAGAGGAATATGTTTGGGAGGTAGAAGATATATTACTTGATTTTAGTGGATGGAACCACAGTATAATGTGATACTTGTTCCATTGAACTCCCTCTTGACCCAACCTGAATTTACTCTAGGCTCAAGTATTTCTTGCTTGTTCCAAGACAGAGATTTCTTCTCTGGCCTTTTAAATATTGATAGTAGTCTTCTCTTTCTTATTCTTGATTTACATTTTAGTCTTTATATTATTATTATTTTCTTCTTGCTGTTTTGTTTTGGTTTCGTTTCTTACTGTTTCTGTTGAGTTTCCCAGTTTGTGAAGCAGAGAAGGAGTGGGTTCATAGAGGCAATAACAGATGCAGTGGCTTATTGGGGATGTTGAGGCGGTGGGGAGCATGACGGGAATTGAGCAAACAATGAATGGGAAAGTGGGGAGGAAGCACTAGAACTTACAACTCTTTAAAAAAGCAATTTAATCATGGAAATGTATGATATGTGAATACTATACTAAGAAAATTACTTTAAAAAAAGAAATATTTATATTTTCTTTCATCTCCTCAAATTTCAGTTCACAACTTGTGCCAGAGTTTGGAAATAAGGATAGTGGGTGATGATAGACTTTGTTAAAATGAGGCATATACAAATCCTATGAACCACAAAATGAACTAAAATACATAAGGCAAGATTCCTCAAACATTTGGCCTTATGAAGAAATTAATTGCTTTATAGCTGCAAAGTGTGATCATTCATATATGCATAGGCTTGTGTTATGGATTTTCCAAACTGCATGTTGGTGTACTGGTTAAGCCCTCAGCTCCTAGCCAAAAGACTGGTGATTTGAGCTCCTAAGAAGTTCCCTGGAAGACAAAAACTTATTGAACTCCTATTATAAACATTTCAGTCCAGGAAACTTAAGAGGCTAGTTCTACTCTGTCACATATGATTGCTATGAGTCAGAATTAACCTGATGATACACAATAACAGCAACTTTAATGGCACTCTAACACAGTTCCATTCACAACCTCTGAGATAGTTAAGGTTTATTATGCCAACCTGGC
>NW_022103936.1:142978-144339 GCF_000313985.2 Echinops telfairi
ACTTAATAAAATAAAATAAAATTAGGATCTGCACATTCTAAAGGGCAAGATGGGTTAATTCAAGGGATCTATAATCTTAGAAAGGAAAATAGCTTCCAAAAATTTACTGGGTTTCAGCGTTCACTTCCATTATGAATGTGAGAAACAAACTACAAACATTTTTACTACCTGTGTCTAGTGCACAGCATTTAGTGTTCTGAGATTCATTCAGAATTAACAGTACTTTAACATTTAGATATGTATCTGAAATATGCTTGAATCTATGGTATTCCCTGGAGGAATATTGAAGTTTTGACAATTTCATTCTACTTGAAAAACAACCAATGTTCCTGGGAATAGCACTGAAAACACCAAACTACAAATTTATTATGCAAATTTGTTGCAAAAAATCTTTAAATTCATAAAAAGCAAAGCTATTACTTTGATGACTAAGGTGGACCTGACCAAGCCAGAGTCTTCTTAATCAATGCACACACATGTCACAGATGGTAGTGAAAAGGGATGACGGAAAAATCGATGCATTTGAATTGTGTTAACAATTATCAAGGAGTATTAAATATATTGCGAACTGTCAGAAAAATAACAAATCAGTCTTAAAAGACACATAAACAAAACTAGAGGATAGTGAGACACAAATTAACTTTTTGGTATGCCATTAACTTTTGATATGCCAATAGTAACGAGTAAAAAGGGGCATCATAGTTGGAAAAGTAGAGAATCGAGGGAATCTTTCAGTGAGATGAAATGACAAAATGGCCTCAACTATGACTCAAATATATCAAAGATCCTGAAGATGGCACAAAACTGGGCAATATTTCTTTCTGTTAAACGTAAGATGATTCTTAGCCAACCTGACAGCAATGTACCCTTCTAGGAATTGAGACTTAACTATCTAATTTTTGTGGCAAAAGCACTAGTAAAACTCAAATTATTTCAGAAAGATCTATTTGAAGAGTTGGACACTTTATACATTTATTTTGTTAAACTGCACATTTTTTTCTACCACTTAAAAGCCCTTGACAAATAGAATCCAGGACAGATAAGCCCCATCAGGAATAGTAATGGGAATAGCGATACCATGAGGGTAGGGAAAAGGTGCGGGGAGAGGGGGAAAAATGGGGAATCAACTATAATTAGCACAAACAACAGAAACATGGGCAAAGGGAGAGAGTGGACGGTGTAAGATATGAAAATAATAAAAATTTATAATTTATCCAGGGTTCAAGAGGGTGGGAGAGGGATGGAGGGAGGGATAAAACGAGGAGCTGATACCAAGGGCTCAAGGGGAAAGAAAATGTCTTGAAAATGATAATGGCAACATATGTGCAAATGTGTTTGATACAATTAATGTATGGATTATT
>NW_022103936.1:145001-146400 GCF_000313985.2 Echinops telfairi
TCTTTCTTATGTTTTAATGAATTATGAGCTAAAAACGATTTTATATGTCCTATGTTCACTTTTGGTGAGCTCTGGTGCAGTAGTGGATTATGCATTGGGCTGTTAAGCTCAAGGTCAGCACTTCAAAACCACCAAATTCTCTGCAGAGCAGAGATAAGGCTTTCTCCACCAGAAAGAGTAAAACAAAACAAAACTCACTGCCATCGAGTCAGTGCCAACTCATATTGGCCCTGTGGTTACAGTGGCAGAACCCCACGGCAGCACTTTGCTCTGTTCTATAGAGTTGCTATGAGTCAGAGTTAACTCTTTAAGGAGCCCGAATGGAATTGTGGGTTAGGAATTGGGCTGCTAGCCACAAGGTGAACAGTTCAAACTTATGAGCCCCTCCACAGAAGAACTATGAGGCTCTGTGTTTGCAAAGATTTACAGTTTCAGAAATCCTTATGTAGAACTGTTATGGATTCGAATCGACTCAGTGGCAGTGAATTTGGATTTGCTTTCTGTTTTGTCCACATTTATACAGTTTAATATATGTCTTAGAATTATCTTTTTATTTCTTAAATCCTAGCCTCTAGAAGTTAAAAAGACTTAAGCTGCCAGGGCTTAGAAAATAGAATTTCAAATTTCATCTTTAAAATTGTTCTTTCTTTTACAGTTGATGAAAAACATTCATAATGAAAGAGATTTATAAAATATGTGCCTAGAGTACATATTGGTGGAGCTTCACACAAGCCCAGCAATTGTAGTGTCCTTGCTGAACAATTACCTTCCTCAAGGAAGAAAGATTTGCTGTGGTCATCCCAGGCTCTGACCACATGGGGAAATTCTATCCTCTCTAGACCCAAAGACCTGCCTGGGATAGATAAAGAGACTAACTGGGGGCTTACTCATATTGCTATCATCATCGAATGAACTCAGTAATTTGAATTTACTAATTCTCTGGTAAGCAGTGATTTTAATCTTTGATTTAAGAAAAAGCCCATCAAGTAGCGAAAATGCAAACACTCCTCTCCATTTTATTATATGTATTTTTCAGAGAATGTAATAGCATAAATGAGCTGATTGACCCCTTTCTTTCCTTCTCAATTCTCACTCCCTGGAAACTTCCTTCATTACTTGTGATGTTTGTGTGGCTATCTGAAGAAAATATTTATTTTACTTAAGTGGGTTATTTGCAGAAAATATTTATTATTAGAGATGGTAAGAAAAGGATGACGCTCATATATTGAAACATAATGGAATTCACTGGGCAACTTATCTGGGAGACTTCCTGGAAAATGCAAAGCCTTTGACCCCAAATTTACTCTTACGTTAATACTTGCATAGACTATGACAAAACACAAGACACAATGATCAAAGTCTTCTAAAAGCGATCTGAATAACACAATAGTGTATTTAA
>NW_022103936.1:147448-151645 GCF_000313985.2 Echinops telfairi
CCATACTTATTCAATCTGTATGTTAAACAAATAATAAAAGATGCTGGATTATGATAAGAAGAATGTAGTGTCATGATTGGAGAAAGGCTTATTAACAACTTGCAACATGCAGATGACACAGCCTTGCTTGCTGAAAGTGAGGTGGACTTGAAGCACTTGCTGATGAAGATCAAGGATTGTGTGCTTGGAAGAGAGGAGTCCAGAATATCAAAGGAATAAATCTGACCTGAACAATTAGAACTTTGTCAGTAACCTGCCAACCCCCTCCCCCTATAATGCATGCTCAACCTGATCTGGTTTGCAACACGTTCTGTATTTTTGTTTTGTAATGTTTGGTTTTTGTTCATTCATAGTAGAGTGTATCTCAGAAGTATTATGTCAATGGAGGTCACCCTCTTGAAACAGTGTTACATTCTTTTCTGTTTTTTGGTATATAAAACCCAGGATTGATGAACCTATAGGGACAGCAAGTAGAATAAGGGGTTCAGGGGGAGGGAAGTACAGTGGTGGGGGTAAAAGGGAGACATTGCCAAGGAGTCCATGTAGAAAAAGATTGTTTGGAAACTGATTATGGTAGCAATTGTACAATTCTACTTGATGTGATTGAAATATGGAATAATATGTTATATGTATTAAATTCCAACTAATAAAAATATTAAACTCCAAGCAATTAAAATAGAAAAAAATTAGAGCCTTCATTATGGATTACAACAATATAAAAAATACCAAAGTTTCCATAACTAGACCAATAGGTAACATCGTAATTAATGGAGAAAATATTAAGTTTTCAAGGATTTCATCTTGCTTGAATCTACAATCAATGCTCATGGAAGCAGCAGTCAAGAGAGCAAAAAATGCATTTCCTTGGGTAAATTTGTTGCACAAGACCTCTTCAAAGTGTTGAAAATCAAAGCTGTTATTTTGAGTTCTAAGGTATGCCTGACCTAAGTCATGATATTTTCAATTGCCTCATATGCATGTGAAATTGGAGATTGAATAAGGAAGATCCAAGGAGAATAAATGAATTTTAATTGTGGTGTTGGTGAAGAATATGGAAAGTACTATAGACTGCTAAAATGACAAACTGATCTGGATTGGAAGAACACAGCCAGAATGCCCCTTACACACAAAAATGACAAGACTTCATCAGACATACTTTGGACATATTGTCAGGAGAGACCAATCTCTGGAGAAGGACATCATGTTTGGTAAAGTAAAGTAGAGTGGCGCAGAACAAGAGGAAGGTCCTCAGGGAGATGAATTGAAACCATAACTGCAACAATGGGCTCAAGCACAGGAGCAATTGTGAAGATAACTGAAGACTGGGCAGTGTTTCCTTCAGTTGTGCATAAGATAGTTATGGGTTGGAACAGACTTGTTGACACCTAACCACCATCACCACAACATGTGCAAAAGCATAAAATATTAGAAAGGAAAGGCACACAACAACATCTGGATAATTGGTTACCACTGGGATTGAGGGAGATGAAAAGAATTCAATTTTATTGCAAATGTTTCCTTTTAAAAACACAGAAAGAAGAACTGAAGCAAATAAGGCAAGTTTGGACGTCTGTTATCTGTGGATACTGGGTTCATGTGTGTTTGTTTATTATTCTTCATACTTTTTTATGTGAAAGTTTTCCATAAGTTATATTTTGTAACTCTTACTCCCATGAGGATAACTTGCTCTTTGTATGAGAAGCACTGTGCATATTAAAACTGTACTTCACTTTTAACAAAAACTTCTACCTTTTGCACTGTACCTTGCAGATATGTCTCATATGTGAGCAAAGACATGGGCAGTATTAATCCATACAGCTAGTTCATAAGAGTAAGTTAGGAACCACCTAAGGTTTTCTGTTTAGAGAAGCTCAGATTCTTCTTTCAAAGAAACACTATGCAGCCCCTAAAATAATGGTTTTTAAGGTTGAGATGAGTGATATATACACAGAGTGGCTTCACGAATTACATAGAAAAAAATCAATATTTTTTCATTTCATTTCTCCACAAACTTTTTGAAGTGCCCTCATATTTCTAGGAGAGAGCGCTGGTGGCTGAATATATTAAGTCTTGGACCACTCTCTAGCTGAAAGATCATCTGTTGGAAGCCATCAATCCATCCTTGGTTTGAGGCAGTCTGCTTCCATAAACACATACAGTCTCAGAAAACTTAGACAGTAGTTGTACATTGCCCTACAGGCTCTCTATTAGTTAGAATTGACTTAAAGGTAGTTGGGTTTTGGATTTATTTATACATGCACAAAGAGCCCTGGTACACATTGGGCTGTAGTCCTCAAGGTCCGCGGTTTGAAACCAGCAGTGGTTTCCCAGGAGAAAGATGGAGCTTTCTACTCCTACAAACAGTTACAGTCTCTGAACACCACAGGGGCAGTTCTACCCTGCCTTAAAGGGTCTCTGTGAGTCAGCATGGCCTCTATGGCAGTGAGAGTGTAGAGACATGTATTGCTGCCAAGGACCCAGTTCTTTTATGATTTAAGGCATGGGAGGAGCTTATATATACAAAGAGACTTAAAAAGGTTGTAGGGAATTTTTATTATCTTTTAATTCAATTTTTTAAAGTTCCTCTGTATAAAAGCCCTGATAGTACAGTGTTTATAATGTTCAAGTGCTCAGTAGTTCCAACCCACTAGCTGCTCTGAGGAAGAAAGATGCTACAGTCTATTTATGTCAAAATGTATAGCCTTGGAAACCTTATGGGGCAGTTTTACTCTGTTCTATAAAATTGCAGGGAGTTCAAATCAACTTGATGACAGTGGCTTTGATAATATATAGATGACAATCATGGCTATCAATTCTATTCTAGCTCACAGTAGTCCTATAGGACAGGCCCTGTGGGTTTTCAAGTCTGTACCTCTTTATAGAAGTATAAAGTTTCACTTCTCTCCCTCAGAGCTGCTGATGGTTTCCACGAGGCCAGCAGGTCAGTGCATAAGCACTACGCCACTAAGATTCATTTCTCTCTGCCTGCCTATTTATCTATCATTTTATAGCAATTAGAATTTTTAATGTTTAGTAATCATATAAGGAACCTTGGTGGTGATGTGGGTTAGGCATTGGGCTACTAACCACAAGGCAGCTGTTCAAACCCACTAGCTGCTTTGTTGAAAGATGACTATCTGTTCTAGTAAAGGGTTACAGTCTCGAGAACCCTTTACAGGGTCTCAGTGAGTCAGAAATAACACAATGGTGATGGGTTTGATTGGTGGCCACATAGAACAGGAAGATAGATTCTTGATTATACAATAATTATCTCCTGGCACTCTGTTTTGAACTAAAATAAAAACTTGGAAGCTGCTGATAAGTATTACAGAAGCCTGTTCCTGGAAGCCATATGTTGTGTGAAGTTGGATGAGAGAGTGTTTCTTATGACAGATGAGATTTGCTTTGAGAATGTAAATTCTACTACTGACAACATTGGACCAAATTTAGTACATAAACTTCTCAAATCCCAGCAATTTCCCTCACAATTCACATTTTAAAATATATTTATTCTAGCTTTTCCTTTATTCTGAAAGTATAGGCTTGGAATTTTATTGTGTACAAATAATAAAACACAAAGAAATCATAGTCATGAAATAGCTAACCCTCATACACACATAACTTGGGAGGCTATAAATTCACAAGGTGATTTGGTGGGAAGGGGTTCTGAGCAATATCAATCTTACATTTTAGCCATGATATATTGCTCCCCCTTTTTCTCTCTGGTTTATGGGCAACTTAGGTAGATATTGGGAGTATTATAAAATGATTCCTGGGGCTCAAGGAAGGCTTAGGTATTGCTCATAGAATCAAGTTATTATTATTGCAGTCTTGCCTCAAAATTGCCATACTGTGTGGAACTCCTCATTTCCCTTTATTATAATGCAAGGGGAAGGATGACTGTAGGGAGGAAATGACTTAACATTCAGAGGATTGTAGAGAGATTAATTATGAGTTCTATGAAGAACAGGATGTGTGTGAGTCTGGGTAGACTAGAGAAACAAATTCATAGAGGCTCATATGTTTATAAGAAATAGTTTTAACCCAGGGGAGAGTACTGGTTGTGTTCCCACAGAACTGCAACGTGCATACAGACCCCATCAGGACACGCCAAACCAGGAGGGCAACGTAACGCGTGGAGGAATCCACGGAGAAACTGGACCATACGCCGGCCCTAACCAGAATTAGCCCAACCCC
>NW_022103936.1:155417-160444 GCF_000313985.2 Echinops telfairi
GAGCCCCTAATAAAATGATTTTAAAAATAAAGAGAGAAAGAAAGAAAGAAAACCACTCAAAGTCATACAATTAGTAAGTTGTGGAACATGTTTTTTTTTCATTCTATGATATTTTTAAAATGTAAATATCTATCATGAGAGGAGCCCTGGTGATGCTGTGAGATAAATGTTGGTCTGCTAACCAGATGGTCTGTGGCTGAAAACCCACCATTTACCCTGCACGAGAGAGATGAGGCTGTCTGCTCCTTCAGAGATTCAGTCTGAGAAGCACAATCTACGCTTGCTATGAATTAGGATCAAGTAGATGACAGTTGCTTTGTTTATAGATCATGAAGATTGGTTTTTATCTATATGTATATGCATACATGTGTATGTGGATATAGGTGAGATATAGATATAGATGATATAGATATGAAGCCTCGGTGATGTAGAGGGTTATACATTGGGCTGCTAACCACAAGGTCAGCAGTTCAAACCCATCAACCACTTTGTTGAAGAAAGACAAGCTGTCTGCTCACATAAAGAACCTGTGTTAGACTGGGTTAATTAGAGAAACAAATCCAGGGACACTCATATATGTATGAGAAAGAGCTTTATATCAAAGAGTAATTTTGTATTAAGAAAACATCCCAGCTCCATCCAGATCAAGTCCATAACTCTAATATTAGCCTATAAGTCTGATATTAGTCCATAACTCCCTCTTCAAACTCACACAACCACATGTAATGATGCAGAATGCAGGAATATCTGGTGGTGCAAGCATCTCAGCGCTGCTCCAGGTCTCCACATGGCTCCTCCAGATCTCCAGGTGTGGCTCTTCAACAGGAAGCTGGAGTATAGAGAGAGAGGCTCTCACAGGGCTCAGCAAGTCTCCAAGTACTTGCCTACAGGAAAATGATGGCATAGAGGGAGTGGAAGTTTCCAGCACTCTCGTGAGAAGGTCATGCCCCCAAGGAGGAATCATCAGACAGGGACCTGATTGACAGGCTAGACTTCATCCCTTCACTCTTAATGCCCGTGGGTTTACATGAGATTATGTAACTATCACAGAAACCCAAAGGGGCAATTCTGCTCTGTCTTAGAGAGTTTCTGTGAACTGAAAGTAGCTCAATGGCAGTTCCTTGACATGTCCTCCTTCTAGGTCTATAACATTTTGAAAGCAGTGTTTCCATTTCTCTAACCCTTCCCCCAAAGAACTTTGCACTCTCACTTATAACACATCCAAATGACAGATTTGGTATCCTCAAGGGATGCAAATCGTACTTCTATTAAATGTTCTTTGAGTTTGAGGAGCAAAAGAAATAGGAAGGGGTAAGATAAAGCCTCTAAGGTGGACTGGGTGAGGTGTCTCAGTGAAATTCTCACAGGACAACCCTTGGTACCTTTGAAGAATGAGCAAGAGTGTTGTAGTGGAAAGCAATTCCTTGGTGCAACTTTCCTGCTTTGTTTTGTTTTGTTTTGTTTTTTCTTTTTCTCACCAATATAGTTTTTAATTTTCATAAAATTCCTTCCCAATAAGCCCCTGTCGTTTTCCTGTGTCCTTGAATAAATTCTATCAAGACGACCTATTTAGAATCCTAGAAACAGACTTGTCATAACCTTCTGAGCTGACCTCTCTGACTTAAATTGAACTAGCCCCGAAGTTCCCTTCAGAAGCCACTGTTTTGATGGGATTTTGCTCTCTAGATTATATTCAGAACTCATCCCAGTTACCATTCATGCCGTAAAACCACCTTAATTAGCTTCAGTCTTGCCTAAAAACTGATGGCACGATCAGCTCTCTGAGTTAGCTGTTCTTCATGAAACACTTACATCACTTATGTCACTTACGTCACCCATCAAGTTGAATGCTCGCTGAGCCCAAGATGCTCACTTAAAATGAAAGTGTGGAACCATATGCAATCTCAACTTCAGAGCCTATTGGTCATTTTTTAAAACAGTTTTATTGGTACTTCATCCACATATCATACTGCATCAATGGTCAGTCTACAGTTTTCTTCCATTATATTTGGGACTTCAATCACCTTTTCACTCATTGGGGTTGGTGGTTTTTACTGTTTTGGCCCATCATTGAGGGCTTCCCGACCTTTCTTAAAATACCTGATTCATCTGAAAACTGCTGTTTTATCTGGGGCAGTATTCCTGTAAGCTTGTTGCAAATCTTCAGTGGTTTAGAAATATGTCCACTAAGTTTTGTTTAAAATTTGACACTCTCTCTGACTTCAAAATCATTTTTTGAAAGCACCCTAATAATGAGCAAGGTAAGTGTAGTACTAAGAGAACCATTCACTAATCACAGAGACATATTTAAACATGTTTTATTTGGAATAAACCCGTGCACATTTTAACTGAAACCTTATAGCAGTACTTTTTAACTTACATGCATGTTGATGTTTGTGTATGTGTGTGTGTGAGTGTATTTAAATACACTTTCACAGTAAATTTCAAAACAATTTCGCAGGTACAATGAAAATAGTATGATTGCCAATAGTGCTGAAATTCTTAAGATGCATAGAACTAATTGGTGGAGGGTAGTGGTCATTATACTTTTAGTTGATGTCTGCATCTTAACTTTGTTCAGCACTGAGTTAGATTATTGTGCCAACTTGACCGATAAGCACATGTGGGGTTAATTGAAGGGCAGAGGGATTAATGGCTCAGTGAGACTCACCTTTCTAGTTCTCTGGTCTCTTGCTTTCTGATGGTCAGACCAGGGTACAGCTGCCTTAGCCAGTTCCCTGCTTCAACTGACAAGGCTCATTTCCTGCAAGATATCCCTGAGGAGAAGCCACATGGACCTACCCCGATGCAGCCCTGGGTGCTGGTGCATTGAGATGCTTACACATTCACTGATTCGACTTTCCTCCTGCAGTCAGCATCATTGCATCTGTTTTGTGAGATGGAGGAGGACTTTGGGAATTGGTGTTGGACATATGGGCTAATGGGTTAATGTTGGACTTGTGGGCTTGGGCCTCACTGGGTTGGGATGTTTTCTTGATGCACACTTAACCTTTATATAAAACTCTCTCTTATACATGAGTTTCTGTGGATTTGTTTCTCTAAAGTGCCCAGAATAACACAAGCACTGACTTATTTTTATAAACTCTAAGAGTCTATGCAATTGTGAATCAGGATGATGAGCACACCAGAAGTAATCCAGTTGATTGGAATATAACAAAATAATTATCATTTAGTTTTCCAAGAAACTATTTTCCTGCATGCTGCCTATCTTTTAAGGTAGGGGGTAGGGGTGCAGGGGGGGAGGAATAAAAAAACAACATATTTAAAAATTTAAAGAGAAATCTAAAAATAATAAAATCCTGATGGAAGTGTTAGCTAGTATGAAATGAGTACACTAGCTAAAGATAGCTGTTTCTGCTGCCAAATACATTCAATGCTTGCTCCATTCCTGTGTTTCAGATGTAGGTAACTTGCGTTCTAGGTATTGGTTCTTAGATGAAGAGGAACTTAGGCCCAGGATGGAGCATACTAAGGGTTGCATCCATACGCGATTTAGACAATGAGATTTGGATTTAGAGTAATTACCAGACTGGGTTAAGACTTCTGTGACTGTTGGGATGGGGTGAATGGATTTTGCATGTGGGAAAGACATGCCTTTGGAGGGCCACCACTCCAAGTAATCCATGCCCCTTTGAAGGTGACCTTGTTTGGAAATGTGTTTTTTCTCCCTTTTTAAAATGTCAGTTAAGTTTAATGAGGTCATACTAGAATAAGTTGGATCATAATTTTAATCCCTTCTGAGTGGTAGTTTATCAAAGCAGAGACCAGACAGGGAAACAGGATATACAGAGTGGGAAACCACAATATGAAAGATAAATCTACAAGTGGAAAATTAAGTCCAAACTACAAACAAAGACAGGGTCATGGAGAATTTCTTCTCTCAAAACCCTCAGAAAGTATTGGCACAGCTAATTATCTGATTTTAGCACCTGTGGGAAAATAAATTCCTTTTCTTTCAGACTATCCATTTTATTTTGTTATGGTCATCCTAGGAATCAAAGACATGCTTCTTCCAAGTGCTTCTAAGTCACATCACACTATTATTAATCATTACTAACCAACATATGTAGGTCATAGCACTGCTTACATTATTTATTTGGGAGAAGAGAGATAACAACATTTAAAAGTATTAATATAAAAATTGCATTAAGCCAATATTAGAAATGGATTAAAATATATTTAGTATATGGTTTGTTGCCTTAAAGGGTTTCCAAGGCTGACACCTTTAGGAGAGCAGACTATCACATCTTTCTCCCAAGAAACAACAGGTGGGTTTGGGCAGTCAGTCTTTCAGTTAGCAGCCAGTGGTTGACCACTGTGCCACCAGGGCTCCTTGAATGCTTTAGTTCCCTCAAAAAAACCCCAACCAAATCCATTGCCATCAAATCCAATCCAACTCATAGAACCCTGTTAGTGTAGTGGGTTACAGGTTGAGCTACTAACCACAAGCTCAGCAGTTTGAACCCACCAGTTGCTCCCCAGAAGAAAGATGAAGCTTTCTGCTCCTTTTAAGATGTACAGTCCCACATAACTAAAATGAGTTGTTTTACTATGTCCTATAGAGATGCTATGATAAACATTTTGACTCAAAAGTCAAAAATGTTCGAAAGATGAGAATACCTCCAGACACTATTATATCTTGTGGTAGTTACATAATCCATTGTCAACTTGAGTATTAAGAGTGAAGGGGTGGAGTTTAGCCTGTCAATCAGGTCGCAGCTGGATGACCTCATTTGGAGGCACTAAGGAGATAAATAGCTCGCCGGAGACGTGACACATACTCATTCCCTGCGAGGCATGCTTGTTGACAAGATACATGGAGCTATACTAGAGCCCAGGAGCTGAAGGAACCCCATGGGCATCCCTGCCAGCACTGAGATGCCTCTACCACCACTGGATCTACAAGACTTTTCACCCATTGACCTGTGATCTTCCTGCATTTGGCATCATTGCATGTGTTTCATGAGTCTGAAGAGGAATTTATAGATTGGTATCAGACATATGGG
>NW_022103936.1:160815-163671 GCF_000313985.2 Echinops telfairi
CCAAGGTATGGAAGAAAGATGAGGCTTGGAAATTGACAGGCTTGGAAATCCAAAGAGGTCACTTTCCTCTCTCCTATATGATGCCTATAAGTCAGAATTAACCCAACGAGAGTGAGTTTTTTCAATTATTATTCATTATTATTATTTTAATGTAAGAAACCTCTTTCTTCAAGGTCCAAGGTCCAAAAGGAGATCTAAGAACAAGTGATCTGTGTGGGTAAATTCAACTCTCTGCCTCAAATCAGCTTCTTCAAAGTAATCCAGTAACATGTGCATTAAAATCACATATTTAACCCCTCTTAGTCTCCACCTTTTTCAAAAGGAGAGAATGTCAAACCTTTAAATGTTCAATTCCAGTACTTCTGAAAGATCAAACAAATAGAGGCAGAAGAGAGCAAACTAGGTTGCATGTTGAGCAGAGTTGTAGCATTAGAGCTTGTTGGACATTGACCAGACTTTCCATAGTCATAGTCGGCAAGAAAACAGACTCATGATGGGTAATAATTCCACTTTAACTTTTCATCTCTAATTTTTCAGTTTTGATCTTTAGGTGAAGCAAGACACAGTCAAGTGAGAATGAAGTAAACAATGCCAGCTCTTTGAAAATAAAAATAGGATACCTGAAAACCAACGAAGAAAGCCTTTGAACATAATGTTTGCAAACAGAGAGTGCTCTCAGCTCCCACATTTGTTCTTGTCTTTGTTATCTGGTGCTGCTATAACAAAAATAAAACACGCAGGTGGCTTGAACAGATGGATATTTATTACCTCACTTTTTAGGTGACTGGAGGTCTGAATTCAGAAATAGAGGAAGCCTTTCTATTCTTGTGGGCTCTGAAAGAAGGGCCATGCCTCTTCTTAGCTTCTGTTTCAAAGTTAGTTCCTTGGTGATTGTGAGACACATATCTTCCCCCATTTCTGCTTTCTTGCTACTAGCTTAATCTGTCCTTTTAAGTTTAAAAGCTTCCTGTAATAACAGAGACTCATTAGCCAAACAAAATCCGCTGTTCCCAAATAGGATCCCCATCACAGGTATCTCACTGCCATCAAGTCAATTCTGACTCAAAGTCATCCTGTAGGATAGAATCAAACTGTCTCCTGTGAGTTTCCAAGATTGTAACTCTTAATGAGAGAAGATTACAAAGCTTCATCTTTTCCCCACAGAATAGGTGGTCATTTTGAACTGCTGACCTTGTAGCCCAGTACATAACTTGCCATTACAATTTACAACATAGATTTTAGGGGAACTAAAACATGGCACAGAGAGGTAGTGTCTGACTTTCTCTGATTTCCTAAAAGGGACATCGAATCAAACTCCATACCAGTCCAAGGATGATTCCTTTGAGGAAAGTGTCCGGTACCTCATCACCCCCAAGGGTTTTGTCAATGCTGACATCCCATCCCAGAGCACTCTATCTTTCTAGCTGCATTTGATTATTCATTGCAATAAATACAGAACATAATCATGACTAGAGAATTTTTTAGGTAAGTCGTTGTTGTAGCTAGATGCCTTTCAGTGGGTTCCAACTCATAGCGACCTTATATACAACAGAACTAAAGACCTGCCCCACCCTCACAACTGTTCTTACGTTTGAGCCCATTGTTGTAGTCACTGGGTTGAGGGTCTGCCTCTTTATCTCTGCTCTTCCTCTTCACCCAATATGATATTCTTTTCCAGTCTTTTTCAATAATTCAAAGTGGTGGAGATGTTGTCTCACCCTCCTTTCCCCTAAGGAGCATGCTGGCTGTACTTCTTCCAAGACAGATGTATTTGTCTGTTTAGCAGTCCATGGTACTTTTAATATACTTCACCAGCACCACAATTCAAATGCATCAATTCTTCTTCCATCTTCCTTATTCAGTGTCAGACTTTGACATGCATATGAAACAATGGAAAATACCATGGCTTGGGTTAGGTGCACCTCAGTCTGCAAAGTAACATAATCGCTTTTTAATACTTAAAAAAAACTTAAAAAAAAGAAATCTTGTACAGCACCTACCCAATGCAACATATTGTTTTATCTTTTGACTGCTGCTTCCATGAGCACTGATGTGGACCCAAGCAATATGAAATCTTTGCAGGCTTCATTTTTTTTCTCCATTTATCATGATGTTAACTATTAGTCCACTTGTGAGCATTTGGGTTTTATTTACATTGAGTTGTAATCAATATTGAAGGCTGCAATCTTTGATCTTCATCAGCAAGTGCTTCGAGTCCTCACTTTCAGCAAGCAAGGTTGTGTCCTCTGCATATTGCAGGTTAATAATCTTTCCTTCAAGCCTGACACCGAATTCTTCTTCATATAATCCAGCTTCTCTGATTACTCAACATACAGATTGAATAAATATGGTGAGAGAATACAACCCTGACAAACACCTTTCCTTATTTTTAATCATGAAGTGTTCCTATGTTCTGTTTATACAACTGCCTCTTGATCCATGTACAGGCTCCACAAGAGCACATTCAAGTGTTCTGTAATTCCCATTCTTCTCAAGGCTATTCATAATTTGCTATGGTCAGCACAATTAAATGCCTTTGCATAGTAAATGAAACATAAGTAAATATCTTAATGATATTCTCTAGTTTCAACCAAGATCCACCTGACACCCATGCCCTCTTCTGATTCTGACCTGAATCTGGCAGCTCTTTGTCAATGTACTGCTGCAACCATTGTTGGATGATCTTCAGCAAAATTTTACTTGCATGTGATATTAATGACAATGGTCTATAATTTGAGCATCTATAGGGCCACTTTTCTTTGGAATGGGCATAAATATGGATCTCTACCAGTCCGTTGGCCAGCATACTTTCTTCCCAATTTCTTGCCATACACGAATGAGTGCTTCCAGTGCTTC
>NW_022103936.1:165561-193272 GCF_000313985.2 Echinops telfairi
TGAATTATTCAATATTTTGGCCATAGAATCATTCAATATTGCAACTCAATGCTTGGATTGTTTTCTTGAGTTCCTTCCATTTAAGATATGCTGAGCATGCTCTTCCTTTTCAGTTTCCCTTTTGGTTTCCAACTCAGGGTCTTGGCATATTTCATATAACATTATAATTTATCTTCTTGATCTGCCATTTGAGTTTTCTGTTTGACTCCTTTACATCATCATTTCTAACATTTCACTTCACTCCTATGATGAAGAGCCATTTTCAGCGTCTTTTCTGATATCCACCTTAATTGTTTCTTTCTTTCCTGCCTTTTTAATGACCTTCTGCTTTCTTCATGTATGATATTCTCGATGTTATTCCACAGTTCATCAGATCTTCTGTTATTACTGTTTAATCCATCAATTATGTTCTTCGGATGCTCTGGAAACTTGTTTGATATTCTCAAGGTCATATTTTGGCTCTCATGGATGTTTTGTTATCTTCAGCTTCAACCTGAATTCACATATGGCCTTGTTTTAGCTGCTGATATTGAGCTTCTTCATCTTCTCATCCCACTGATGCAATCAATTTGATTTCTATGTAGTCCATCTGGAGAAGTCCATGTATATAGACACCTTTTGTATAGTTGAAAAAAGGTATTTGCTACGGACATATCGTTGGCTTTGCAAGATTCTATCATGCGATCTCCAGCTTCTTGTCTATTCCATAGTGTTATTTTCAAACCACTTTTCCTTTTCGTTTCCAACTTTTGTATTTCAATCACTGATAACCGTAAAAGCATCTTGGATGCATGTTTGAGCATTTTCAGATTGAACACTTTGGTAGACTTCTTCAATATCTGTATCATTAGCTTTAGTGGTTGGTGAATAAAGATGTATTAATTTGGATGTCCTTGCATGTGGGTAGATATTATCCTATCACAGAACATTGTACTACAAGATAGATCTTGAAATGCCCTCTTTGACAATGAATGCAAAGCCAATTCTCTTGAATCTGTCATTCCCTGCATGAAAAACTATATGATATTCTCATTCAAAATCACCAGTACCAGTTCATTGTAGCTCATTAAAATCTAGGATATTTATCTTTACACGTTCCACCTAATTTTTGACAACTTCAAATGTTTCTAGATTTCATGCTTCTTCATACATTACACCTCTGGTCAGAAGTACTCAAAATTAGATTGGGAAAGAGCTACCTTCTCAAAGAACAGTTGGCAATAATGACATGAATGGAGTAAAGCCTGTGAGAGTAAAGACTGGTTAATGAGATGGCTCATTTTATACTCAGCAGGATGGGAAAATTGACCAATCCACAGATTAAAATTCCAACGTTTTATAGTCACAAATTTCCCTGTTATTAATCACCCACAACTGAAACATGTAATCATATAAATATCTTTTCCCACCGTTTCTTACCCTGACCCATCAGGAAAAAGTTGTTTTGTGGGAGTTACAAAGACTATGGGTAGAAGAGGTATATTAAGTAATTACTGCAATGCAAGAACGCACCTCAATTCACAATACTACTATTCCTTTAATTCTGCTATGCATGAATACAATTTCATCCAGAGACTGTGGTAGTATAATACACATGTACAATAACCACATTAATTTCAGGGTGAAAAACCTATGATATATGATTTTACCCTAAAATTATCTTAGAACTAAATCACTAGGACAATGCAGAGCTCTTGATATGGAACAAAACTGCCAACCCCTGTTTGAAACCATCAACTGTCCCATACTCTCAGAAATCCAAAGGGGCAGTTCCACCCTGTTCTATAGAGTTGCTATGAGTTATAATTGATTTGAAGGCAGTGAGAATAGTAGATATATATTTCCCTCAAGTCAGTAAAGAGATACAAACACAAAATGTTAAAACATAACCTGTAAGCACTGCCACTACAAGCACATCGTGTGGATTTAATTCCAGACCATCACAATAAAGTGAATATTGTTTTAAGTTCACCAGTGCATATAAAAGTTATGTTTTCATTAACTATAAAACAGAATTGTGATAAAGTTTGAAACATTGTCAAGATTACCAAAATATGACACAGAGATTTGAAATGAGAACATGATATTGGAAAAATGGCATCCATAGATTTGTTTGATGCAAGATTGCTACAGACTTTCCATTTATAAAAGATAGTGTCTCTGAATTTCAATAAACTAAAGTACAATTAAACAAGTATGCCTGTAGTTGATTTTTAATGAGTCAGCTACTCACTTGTGTGCATCAGCTCAGATATATTTAATTCATGAAATAAAGAGAAGAAAAGATCTCTAAGACTTTCCCTTCTTCTAATATTATTCCACATTCTTAGACCTAGAAAAACAAACCCTGAGTTCTTTATTTAAAAAATCTTCCTTAGATGTTTGCATATACGTGATATATAGTGTATTTTCAAAATTTGTTCAATTGATATGTTACAATAATCTAACTTTTATTTTCAAAGAACTGGGTAATTTAAATAAAAGAGGAAAACTCTAATGATTCAGGAATGAAAATTAAAACAAAACCAAAATCCATTCCATTTGGTGGATTTCAACTCATAATGACGCTATAGGGTTTCGGAGAATCTAAATCCCTAGGTCCCATCATCTTTCTTCCTCTGAGCAGCTGGTGAATTTGAACCATCCACTTTGCTTTTAATAGCCTAATGCTTAGCTGACAGGGTTACCCAGGCTCTTTTCAGGGAAGAAAAGAACAGGAAAAATTGAAAAGCTCCTAACAATACATTGAATAGGTTGAAGTGGTCTGGACCCAGATTGTGAACGGATGTTATTGATTCAAGTCTAGCCAGTCAAAGATAGCTCCTTGGAGGTGTGGGAAGAGATACTCAGAATGACTGAAATGAAGCACCTGTGGTTTTGATTATTTTCTTCTTTGAACTCTTTTGTATTTGATAAACAATGTCCCATTCAATTTCTAAGCTTGATTTTTCTAAAGCTGTTAAGATGCTGACCTCCCAGACTCTTCTTGAAGAAAGATGACTTCCACAGTAATTCAGGGAATAAAATAGCTCTTACTAATTAAGATGAAGGGGTTGCAACCCTGCTGTGGAACATTTAACAGATTTCCTTTTTAAAATTGTTTGGATAAAATAAAATAATCACCACTGTATTTCCTGCCGCATATTGAGGTAACTGTTTTGTTTTTTTTTTGTTAATATTTTTGAGAATGGAGCCTACTCTCAGTGTTTCAAGTCGTAGATATGTAAGTTATGGTGGAGAAAATGTAACAGGCTTAAAATTATTTTTCTCAAGATAGACAATGTATGTGGTTTTTAAAAGGGACAACATTTCAGTCATCTACGGGCCTTGTACTGGCATATCGTGGTAGGTTTGGTATTTCCTGTGAGCCCACAATAAAAAATAAATCTCTCTCCATTTACTTTCTGATTTGTCAAGACTTGAAGAAGTATATAATGATCAATTGCTGTGGTAGTTCCATAATTTCATGTCAACTTGATAAATAGAGAGAAGGACGGAGTTTAGCCTGCAATCAGGTCACAGCCTGATGATGCCACCTGATGGGCATGACCTTCTCATAAAGAGTCTAGGAATGTCCTCTCTTTCTTCCTGGAAGCAGGCCCCCCTCTCTCTCTCTGCTTCATCTTCCTATAGACAAGCCATATGGAGCCGCGGTGATGGCAGCCTGGAGATGCATCCACTGCCATTGGATCCACAAGACTTTGCACCCACAGGCCTGTGATTTTCCTGCATTTTGCATCATTGCAAGTGCTTCGTTAGTCTGAAGAGTGATTTATGGACTAGTACCAGACTTTGGGGATAATATTGAACAGATTAGACTTGATCTAGACTAGACTGGGATGCTTTCTTAATACACAATTACTCTTTGATATAAAGCTCTTTCTTACACACATATGAATGTCTCTGGATTTGTTTCTCTAATCAACCCTGACTAACAAAATTACCCAAACTTTTGTGGGCAGTAAGAGAATGACACTCACTTGTTCAATTCTAAGTAAATGTGAAAATCAATCATAAAGATGAGTTAACGTTAGGTATCTTGGATTTCACTCCCAGTTCAACATCTTACTGGAAATCCAAACTTCTTTGTCTCAGTTGATAACAGTACTTTCATTTAAATATGGTGGCAAGAATAAATTGAAGCTATTTTTCAAATGGCATGAAGGGCATTTAGAGATGTTCAAAGTAAGCACTCCTAATGGCACTGTGAATTAGGTTGTGTGCGGTAATTAAGTTGGCCGTTCAGACACACCAGTTGCTATTCAGGAGAAGAAGGAGGCTGTCTGGTCTCATAGAGCATTGCAGTGTCAGAAACCCCAGAAAAGGTCACTACGAGTCAGAATTGACACAACAGTAGGTTAGGATTTGTTTCAAGTAATACTTGTTGTATTTTTAAATGTTATATTATTCAGGCACACTGTACAGGTGAAACTATAATACTATCATACTGTCAAATCTTTTATAATGAACTTACTTCATGGACAGTTGAATGATAAAACCCTAGTCAGACAAGTACATAAATGTCAGTGATGTGGCAGTATTTTAAAATATTGATCTTGTAAACCTAGCTGTTTTTCTTTCTCATTCACAAAATCTATGAACACAAGCATTTAGTGATTTTCGAAATTTAATTCATTTGACTTACTTCAAAAAACACCATAACTGAGCACAGTGAAAGTTGATCAAAGCTTGATGATCAGCTCTTCTGAGTACAGAAAGATGAAAATGAACTTCTGTTGGAGAGTAGGGATGAATAATCAGCTGAACAAATGCACAAAAAAGTAAAAAAGCGCAACAAAATCACTGCTTTTGTGAGTTGGCTTGCTGTCCCTGTGATAAATGTGTGACCATGCCTAAACAAACCATCTCCAAGCTCGGTGCTTCTGCTCAGCTGACATATATACAGGGTCACTATGAGTCAAAATTGACTTGATGGCAGTGAGTTAAATCTCCACAGGATCAGAAAGCCTCAGCTTTCTCCTGCAGAGCTGCTGGTGGGTTGGAACTTCCCAATGCTTACCAGATGGGGCCACTAGGGATCCATGCCTGTCAAACCACCTGGTACCTACACTGTAGGTTTGATGTCACTAAAAGATATGAGCTGACTCTAAGCACAGATAGAAGACATGCATTTTTAGTGTTCAGTGAAGTCTTCCTCATCTTCCTATCACACATACTCAGAATGAGACGATTATCTCTCGAAATAATGTGAGTCTCTCAGTATGAGAAGGAGCCCTAGTGGTGTAGTGGTTAATTGCTGGATTGCTAACCAAAAAGTCTGTAATTTGAATCTATTAGTAGCTAAACAGGAGAAAGATGAAGCAATCTGTTTCCATGAAGATTTACAGCTTTGTCCAGTTGCCCACAGACGGGCTTTGGGTCCCCAATCTGTACTCCCCTCATTCACAATGATATGATTTTTTCCCCCCTTGATGCCTGATAGGAACTGGAAACACAGGGAATCTGAGACAATTAAACCCCTCAGGATCAGTGGTGAGAGTCGTGATACCTGGAGGGTAGAGTGAAGGTGGGGTTGAAGGGGGAAACCGATTACAAGGATCTACATAGGACCTCTCTGGGGGACAGAAACAGAGAAGTGGATGAAGGGAGACGTCGGACAGTGTAACATATGACAAAATAATAATAATTTATAAATTATCAAGGGTTCATGAGGGAGCGGGGAGCAAGTAGGGAGGGGAAAAATGAGGAGCTGACACCAAGGGCTCAAGTAGAGAGCAAATGTTTTGAGAAAGATGGTGGCAACAGATGTACAGATGTGCTTGACACAATGGATGTACGTATGGATTGTGATAACATTGTATGAGCCCCCAATAAAATTAATAAAAAAAGAAGAATTTCCCTTTGTTCTGGTTATACTTACATGTCTATTGGGAATTAATTATAACTTTTGTTGACCTTTTCATATCTCTTTAAATGATCATATAATTTGTTAATGAAATAAAGTATGCATTTGATTTTTTTGCTCTTGATACATCCTTATATTTCTCAAATAAAAATACTTAATCAAGTTGAAAAACAAACAAACTAAAAAAAAATAGATTTACAGCTTTGGAAACCCTGGAGAGTAGTTCTACTCTGTCCTATAAGGTAGTTATGAGTCCATTTAATACCTGTGAGTTTCTTTTGGATTAGGTTGGTATGCATTTGAATGACCTGTTTTTGACAATGATTCCATCAAATATAATGGGAGTGTGAATGCCTAATGTAATCAAAATGTTAAACTGGGGATAATATAATATTTAATATAAATACTTACAGAATAAATTATATGTATCTCAAAATTAAGTAAATTATTTTCACTAATGTGTTTTTCCAGTAAAGTTTTCATAATTGATAGTGCAATCTAACAAATCTATTATATTGTTTGTATATATAATACTTGGCATTCAATAAAGTCATGGAATGGCTGATGGGTTCAAACTGCTGTCCTTGTGATGAGCAGTCAAATGATTAAACAACTCTGTCACCAGAGCTCCTTAATAAATTCTGATAATGATCATGAAATACAAAAGCAAACTTCATTACATATTTGTAACAGAATTATCTCCTAATTTTATGATTCACTGCCATAGAGTCAATGCTGTGGGTTTCTAAGACTGTAACTGTTTATGAGAGTAGAAAGCCCATTCTCCTGAGGAGTTGCTGGTGGTTTCAAACTGCCAAACACATAGATCGCAGCCCAAACCATAACCACTACATCACCAGAGCTCCTTCTGATTATATACACATAGGTAATTTATAACAAGGATTTTAGTCCCAGGCTAACTCTCCACATCAACTATTTCAGGGTTATCAATTAGTATGCACATCATGAATGTTAATTAATTTCAATACCAATTCTATCAACAGTAAATTTTTAAAATTGCATACCATATATTATTTGAACTTGTCAAGTACATAAAAATGGATTCTCTTTCTTTCTCTACATATATGTATGAATATGTGTGCATATATATGAGGGAGGTTATGTGTGTGTGTGTATATATATATAATTTTTGGAAAAAGAATTTAAAGATAATGGAATTTTTTCAGAAATGTATTGAACCCCCTAGAATGTGTGTGTGTGTAAGAGCAAGTATAAAGACATAAAGAATACCTTGATGGTACAATGATTAAGTGCTCAGCTACTCAATGCTTGGCAGTTCGAACCTCTCCAGGGCATCATGGGAAAAATACCTGGTGATCTGCTTTCATAAAGATTACATCCAGAGGGTGGGGGAAGGAGGATAAAAAGAGGAGCTGATATCAAAGGGCTCAAGTAGAAAGAAAATGTTTTGAAAATGATGATGACAGCATTTGTGTGAGTTCGCTTGATGTAATTGATTTATGGATTGTTTTATCTATAAGAGCCCCCAATAAAATGATTTAAAATTATATGTATATGATTACATCCAATAGAAACCTATGGAGAAGTTCTACTTTGAATCCATCGATTTCATCAAACAATGGTAAAATGTATTTTGGCTGGGGGTTCAAAAAGTTCATGGAACATTTCCACTATCTTTTAATTCTACGTATCCATTAATTTTTTTCAAGCTCCTTTATGTGTGTATATATGAATCTGTGGTGGTGGTTCAATAGTAGAATTCTCTCTTTCCAAAAAATAGACTTGGATTTGATTACAGCCAATGCTCCATGTGCACACCCAGTACTCTTCTTTTAATGGAGGATTTCGTGCTGTTACAGTGCTGAATGGGCTTTTTAGCAGATAGCCCAGACTAAAATGCATTCAAGAAGCCAGTCAATAAAGTATCAAGCGTTCATGAGGGAGCAAGGGTGAGGGAGGGGGGAAATGAGGAGCTGATATCACGTGATATCAAGTAGAAAGCAAATGTCTTGGAAATCATGATGGGAACACATATACAAATGTGCTTGACACAATGGATGGATTGTGATAAGAGCTGTAAGAGCCCCCAATAAAATGATTAAACAAACAAACCAGTCAATGAAATGGATTCCCATGGCTCAACCCAAAGCTAATCGTGGGGATAATGCAACACCAAACATTTTCATTGTGCATGCGATGGCATAGAGTTGGGGACTGAGTAAATAATCACAAATCATATTTATGAGGGGGCTCCAAAATTTTGTGGGGAAATATCGTTATTTTTTTATTCTGCTTTCCTATGAACTTTTTGAAGCCTTCCTCATATATGAAGAAAGTTCCTTATTTTATTGACTGTAGAATACTACATGAATTTGGATTTACACTTCAGTTCCATCACTTCCTAGCTATGTGGTTTACATTTTTTATCCTGGTGATTTCAAGTTCCTCATCTATAAACATATGTCCGATCCATCATGAAGATTAATTGAGATACAATGTATACCCCAAACCCCCAAACCAAATCCACTCCCACGCAGTCAATGCCAACATACAGCAACACGAGAGACAAATTGAATTGCTTAACTAGGTTTCCACATCTTTAAATCTTTATAGTAGCAATTAGTCTGATCTGGCGGGTTTGAACTGTTGGTTGACAGCTCAATGTTGAGCAGGGCCATAATGTCAGAACTAGTTTTTCTTCAGTTGGAGGATTTAGTGCGATGGACTGTGTAATCTCAATGACTTTAACATATTTCTGTTTCTCTTACACTTACATCTTATTAGCTAGAAAAGCTCATGAACTTCAATTTCAAATACATACCATAATTTGTTTACTTGTCACCACACTCACCATCAATGTCCTGAAACAAGGTACTATCATCTTGCTCCTGAGTAAGTGAAATAATCTGGCCTCATCTATTTCCACCTATGACCCTGCCAGACAATTTTAACAACACAGGAAAATAATGGCCACGCCTTAGCTCAAATCTCATTCCCAACCTCACATCTCTCTGCATTGAAAATTCAGTGGCCTTTAAGTGATCCACAGAACTCATGCTTTTTCTCATCCTGGTGTCACAGTGGTTAAAAATGTTTAGCAGCTAACCCAATGGTCAGCAGTTTGAACCCCCTGGCTACTATATAGAAGAAAGATATGGCAGTCTGATATCTTAAGGATTACAGCCTTTGAAACCCTATGGAGTAATTCTACTCTGTTCTATAGGGTTACTGCGAGTCAGAATTGACTCTATCACAACAGGATTATATTGGTATTGCTTTATGCCCCCTCCCCTTCTCTCACCTATAGTTACATGGCTCTCTTTGTTGCGTCCCAGACCTGTCACATACTCCCACCTATTTACACCTCAGAGTTTGTATTCATGCTCTTCCATTTATTGGAGTCAAAAGTCATCTATTTATATAATATGGATTTATTGATAATTGATTAATTAAAAGGTAATCTTTGATTTACATTTCCTTAAAAATATGCCTAAAGAAGTTGGAAGGAAGGTGCCATAGTGATGCAATGGTTATGCTAGGTAGCCAGAATAGGGACTAAGGGGGTTCTCTACCAGAATGCCTGCATAGGGCCACAATAGAGGGGCTGCATGGAAATCAGGCACCTATTAGACACCTATGGGGAAATCCAGAATTGTGGATGCTCTGACCCAAGTCCCCCAGGCCCAGGTGGGAGGTCTACCTGTCTGTACAGTAGTAAACATGAGCTAACAGTATAGTCTAACAATACTCTATTGCATTTTTTTCTAGCATGAAAATATTGTATCATATATAATATAAAGGGTCACATTATACTTCTATTATGGTATATTGGTTGTGTATTTCAGTAGGTCCATGGTATCACAGCAAATACCAGAATGCTATACCCATATTGGGTTGAAAAATAAAACTATGAATAAACATATACAGAATGTTGTCAGTATATTTAATTCTAATAATAAATTTTGGAGAAATAACCAAAATTGCTAGAATTATATGGTTTAAAATATATTGTTGATAACAGCACTGTAATGTACTCAATACTCATTATATTATTTTTTAATTTATTACTTTATGTTGGAAAAATCACTTCACCATTTGATATTCAGAAAAAGTGTACTTAGAATTAGTACTTACTTTTTTAAAAGTCTGTCAAATTTAAGCAATTTAAATGTATTGTCTGAACTATTAGAAGGTGTAATTAAATCTATTTTGGTTTGTCAGATTTAATCATACATATTTTCATGTAAACACTATCAAGTAACGTGAAACTCTAGATGGTTCCTGCTAGAATCAGCATGTGCTCACCTTCAGGTGAAAAGGATCTTGTGGTGGTTTGAAACCAGAGTTGAGCTGATTACTTGTTGTGAGCTGCTGTTGTTAGCTGTTGTTAGCTGCTGTTGTTAGCTGTTGTTAGCCGCTGTTGTTAGCTGTTGTTAGCCGCTGTTGAGTTGGTTCCCACTCACACTCATCCAGCTATATCTGGTTATTTGTATATATTTACATTACATATTTACATTAACCCAATAATATCTACAAGCCTGTTTCACCATCTTTAAAATAAAAAGAATAAATTAGATCACAAGGTTCTGTCTGCAACTGATTATGGTAATAGATCAAGACCAAATGGCATAAAATGGATGGGGGCTCCATGAGTCTGAATGGTAACTAACAACAACAACACGTATGCAAAATACAATGACGATAATAGAGCAGGGTATTAGTAAGCATTAGCCAAGATTATGTATTTTAACATATGCTGATAAAGAGCCAAGATTTGATTTCTGCTTACAAAGCTCATTTGATCACACTAAGGAAATGCAGTATGGTGAATGGTAACCACCCCAAAGACACGTGCATGCCAAATCCCTAGAAGCTGTGAATGTTAACTTAGTTGAAAAAAATGGTCATTGAAGATATAGGTAATAGTCCTTGAAGATATAGGTAATAATCTTAAAATAAAGAAATTGTTCTGGATTATTTGGGTAGGACCTAATGCAATTCCCTATTTTATGAGATGAAAGAAATTAATAAATTTATTCTTAGAATGTCTCTTACATTTTATATATAATTTAAGAAATGTTAAGTATCTTGAACAAATCCCATGCAAAATAATGCATAAAATTTACAAAGAAAATGCTATTCTCTCTCCAATCCTATTCCATGGTAAATGGCTCTTATTTAATAGGCTACGAACATGAATGGTTGAATTGCTATGAATGGTTTATGAATATGAATGGTTGAATTACTTTGCATATTTCACATAAAAAATCTGAAACATTTGGATAGCATCTGTCTTGTTCATGGCGTATTCCTCTATTTGGATTGTAGTCATTGTTAGTTTCCATCAAGTTGGTTCTGAGTAAAGTTGACAACGAATATAACAGAGCAAGACATTAATCAGGTCTATGCCATCCTCACAATACCCTCAGTGCTCATTTACTGAAATAGGTTTCAAAGACCAAGTCACTATGCAAAAACGGAGAAAGACGACATCATTACTTTACTGCCAAATTACATTATACATAACTGCCAAATTATATTATATATAACTGCCAAATTACATCAGTACATAATGGCCAAGCCATGGCCCAACCAAGCTGACATATACACATCATAGCCCAGTGTTATTCTCATCTCATACCTGTACTGCCAGACATATATCATTAAGGCACAAAATAGTTCGATGGTAGACTTTTTTTTAACTAATGTTATAAAATGCAAAATAAGTGAGCAATAGTTGTACCTGGGTTTTTTTTAATTCCATAGTGTAGTCACTTTGCTAATGTATATATTAATACTAATTTTTATATGGTTTGCAGTATTTTCTCCCACCCTTTATCCTCCTAACAGGGTCTTTCACAGAGCAAAACTTTTAAATCTTAATTAGATCCAATATGTTGTTTTTATCCATAACAGTTGTGCTTTTGGTATTGTGTTCAAAAAATGAAGCACGCCAAACTCAAAGCCATCTAGTTGTTTCTGACTCATAATACTACATGAGAGCTAATAGAGTTTATGTTTCAGACCCTGCCTTTTTTTCTTTTTGTAAAAGTATTATAGTCATACTTTATATAAGTCCATGATGCATAAACTCTTGTATAAGGATTGAGGCTCAGTTTCAGAGTGTCTTTTGTTTGTTTGTTAATGAGTTGGTTTGTTTTCCCTACAATTCCAAATTGCTCCACATTCTGTGCATTATTTATTTAACAAAATATTAAACTTATTTGACTTACTTTGGAAACTTTGTCAAAAATTAGTTGGCTTTATTTGAACAATGTATTTTTAATGATGTGCTTTGTATAAAATTCAAATCTTCAAAGGAAATTGAACTTTCAGGTTAAGTCTTCTGAAGTTAGAGAGGCCTGGCAAACATCTTTGATTTTTCAGAGATTCACAATTCAAAGCATGAAACCATTTAACATAAAAGTTCATCTTGAACAGTTAATAATTAAGTAGTCTCTTAGGATGATAATTAATATCTGTTACATTAAGATAATGGAATCTAAAGTCTACAATATTTTTATTGTGTTCATCATTCAATACAAAAAAGATGAGACACATTAAAATATATAACTGGGAACATAAAAAAATATATTACTATTAACCAGTAAAAGTAGTAAAAATGTAAAGCAGACATTACATAGTCCAGATGTTGGACTTAGAAGAAAAAAAAACTTTATGAATATAGTGAATAAATTAAAGGGAAATATTTTCTGATAATTAAAGATAATATGTTTTAAATTAGTGAATGAACCTCTGCAGACATGGGAAACTCTAATAAGAAGGAAATAGGGATTCTAGGAAGGGAAATAGAATAAGCTCAATGTAAAGACGCACGAATTGATAACAAGTAAATTTTAAGGGTAAATTTTAAAATCATTTAATATAAATTGTTTAATCTGATCATCAGAGAAAAATTCATTGAAGTAAAATTAACAGAGATTCTATATATATGATATGTATGTATGTTATATATTGATACAATATAAAATAGTCTCATAATTGATGTCCAGAAAAAGAAGAATTTTCACAGGAAGAAACCTCTTAAAAATTATCAAATTGAATGGAGAACATGGATGTATATTTCCAAGATTTGTGAAACTCAAAGCAGATTAAATGTAAGACAACCACTACCAGTCTCATCACTCTTCAGTTGTCAAAAAAAAAAAAAGAGAGATAAGTAGGAAATATTGAAAACAGTCAACAAAAGGAACATGTTAGGAGTGAAGAAATAATACCACCCAGGAGACAATGAAAAAATACATTTCAAGTGCAGAAAGAAAAAAAGTTCATAAATGCAATGAAAATATTCTGAAAATGGGGTAAAATAAATCTATTTGTAGGTAAGTAAAAGCTGAGACTTGCTATTGAAATGATGAAGGATGTAGGGAAATAATACCAGATGGACTGTGGATATAGAGGAAATAAAGTATGATGAGCACCAAAAATGATAAATAAGTGGACATATGGTTTCCTTCTTAACTTAATTACTTCACAGACAATTAAGTATTTTAAGCTAAAATATTAGCATTGAATGATGGAGTTTATAATATATGTTGATGCAAATATATGACAAAACCTTATAAAGATAGGGGACAGATACAATCAATGCAATTAGACAAAAAAATGAAATAAAGGCATAGATGCTGAAAAATAAGACAGAATCTTGCAACCTTATTAATGGTGTGAGTGTCTTAAAAAAGATTCTGAAGAAACAAAAATGTTAGGCACTGAATCTGTTACTTCTGCACCAGAATTGTTACTGCTGAACCCAGAACAGCAGATTAAAGCAGGGGTAGCTATCCTTATGGAGAGCGTCTTCCAAAGCTTCAGGCAGCTCCACCATTTTCTTGGATACCTTCAAGTGCTTAGAAAACAAAACGTAACTCCACAGTCTAAACCCTAGAGGGCTCAAGGTGGCCTCTGATACCTCCCTAGACCTGCAAGAGGAACTGTGGGTGGGAGAACTGAACCTCTGACAGACTTAAGGAGTCAGAGGTTTGGCTCTAATTGAAATCACTTGGCACAAAGCTATCTGCCCCAGAAGGAAGACAATTTTACATGTTATACTAAGGAATTCTCCAGGACAGAGACAAACTGGGACAAAATGGATCCACACATATTTTCAACCCATTAACATGCCTTCTCACAAACTGCCACCCACTTTTCCCATTCCTGGCATCGGTGTCTTCCCCTCCTGGAAGGGAGCCCTGATTTTGTTGGGGCACATGCTTTCCCCATACTGAAGATAGTGGGACTTAAACTTTCAAGAAATGACCTCAGTTGGGCATTGAACTAACTCGAACAGGGAGAATGTTTCTAGAATCCTTGGAAAAAGGATTCCTACTCTCCTACTATACTTGGACTGGAAAGGAGAAGGTGCTGCAACAATCTTGTTATCTTTAGGGCCAGGTCTGGGGTCCGGGGGCTCTGCATGGAAACCAATACTGAAGGCAGCCCAGAAAAAGGTATAGACAAGGAGTCGAAAGCACCTGAGTTCTAATGGAATTGGAGGGTCACTGGATCTAGTTGTGCCTGCAACTAGTTTCCAATTACATATACAAATAAGATTTACTTTATGGATTTTCTGTGGCTTGAAACCAGGGATTTTCAGGAACACAACTATACACTGCTAAAGAACACAACACTCCTCATTTACAAGATAGAGAAATAAAGTTTAGCAAGCATCTGAGTTTGTAACCTAGAAAAATAGGAAAAATTGAGACTTTTTTCCGCAGCATGTGGCTTTGTTTGGGTGGGTAACCTGTCAGGTAGGTAACCTACCATGGTTTTATGACCATCATGTGTGAAGCAGTAGGACATCACAAAGAAGCAGTAAAACACTGGTTCATAGTGTCTCGAGAATGAAAAGCTTCTCAGTCCTGCACCATCCTCATATTCTCTGTTATGTCTGAGCTATGGGAACCACTATATCAATCCATCTACTTGAAGGTCTTCTTACTTTTTGCTGACCATCTGTGGTAGTTACACAATTTTATGCCAACTTGATAAAAGAATGAAGGGGTGGAGTCTCGCCTGTCAATCAGGTCACAGCCTGATTGATCCCTCCTTGTGAGTGAAGCCATCTCATAAGGATTCTGGGAACTTCTTCTTCTTCCCTAGATGCGGGACACACTCTCTCTGCTTCACATTCCTGTTGACAAGCCACATGGAGTCACGCTGATGGCACCCAGAGCCTTGGAGATGCTTCCACCACCACTGGGCCCACAGGACTCCCCCACCCCACTCCCTCGCCAACCTGTGACCTTCCTGAGTTCGGCATCATTGCATGTGTTGTGTGAGTCTGAAGAGGAATTTATAGACTTTTATCAGACCTATAGGCTAATATAGGTCTTATGGACTTGATCTGGACTGCACTGGGATCTTTTCCTTATATATAATTACTCTTCAATATAAAGCTCTCTCTTACATATATATGAGTGCCTCTGGATTTGTTTCTCTAGCCAGTCCAAACTAGTATCGTCTATCAAGCAGAATGTTCTCCAAAGAGAGTTTCCTCCAGGTGGCCCAATAACCCACTACCAATTCTGCCTCAGACTGAGGACAAAGTAGACCGGCACCACAGGCTGTCCAAGGCTATCATCTTTATTGGAGCAGCTGCTAGGTTTGAAGCACCAATTTTTTGGTTAGCAGTCCCATGTTTAACCCACTGCACTATAAGGGCTTTTTTCTTCTGATAACATGTCTAAAGTATGTGAGATAAAGTCTCACAATCCTCCCTTTTTCCAAGACAGATATATTAATTCTCTGGGAGTCTGGGGTATATTTAATATTTTTGCCAACACCGTACTTCAAAGGCATCATTTTTTCTTCTGTTTTCCTTATTCATTGTTCACCTTTCACATTCATGTAAGGTGACTGAAAATACCACTGCTTAGGTCAGGGATACCTTAGTCTGCAAAGAATCTCTTCTGGCATTAATTTTGAACTTTTCTCTCTTAATTCTTTTTAATGATCTTTTGCTTTCTTCATCTATGATGTCCTTGATTTCATCCCATAGTTTGCATAGTCTTCAGTCATTAGCATTCAGTGTCAAATCTATTTTCTTTTAAAATTTTTTAACAGTTTTATTGATAATATCCTTCACTAGCATACAATTCTATGGTTTAAATCAGTGGTTCTCAACCTTCCTAATGCCATGACTCTCTAACAGAGTTCCTCCTGTTGTGGTGACCCCCAACCATAAAATTATTTTCGTTGGTACTTCACAACTGTCATTTTGCTGTTATGAATTGCAATGTAAATATCTGATATGCAGGATGTATTTTCATTGTTACAAATTGAACATAATTAAACATAATTAAAGCATAGTGATTACTCAGAACACAATATGTGAAATATTTGTGTTTTCTGATGGTCTTAGGCGACCTGGTGAAAGGGTCATTTGACCCTGAAAGGTGTCGTGACCTAAAGGTTTAGAACTGTTGGTTTAGATTTATTCAAAAGAGTTGTGTAATCATCACAACAATCAAATTTAGAACATTTTCTTCATTCTTGTGCTCATTATTATTTCCCATCTCCCTTCAGGCTCCAAGTCTGCAATTCAAGACCCCCAAGTTCTCCACAGGTTTTTATTCCCATAAACAGATATAGTCTTGGAAACTCATAAGGACAGTTCTACCCTGTCCTATATGGTCACTATGAGTTGGAATTGACTTGATGATAGTGAGTTTTTTTTTTAGTCCTCTGCAATAAACCTAAGAAACTATTTATTTAGTCACCGTTTCCATAGACTTACTGTCTATCCTGGATTACACATAAATAAAATCATAACAAAACACACACACACACACACCAAAAACCCATCAATTCCAAAAAAAGAAGAAAATGATAAAAACTAGAACAAATGGAACATGGAACAAAGAGGAAAAGAAATGATAAGGTATTAATTGTAACCTATCTATATCTGCATTAAGTCATTTTCCAAAGCCCTCTGTTTGAGTGCAAGGCTGTCACTGGTCAGAGAGGATTTACTGGAGGCTTAATCAACATGTGGACTCTGAAAACGCATTTTAGCCTTTCACTGTCTTCGATAGCCTTCTGCAAACTGTGTGCTTAGAATTTAAACTCTAACAATTTTCTCCTCTGGTCTTGGATTTTTTTTTTTTTACAATCCTTGTATGCCTTTAAAATATTCATCATTAATAAAAATACAAACATTTGGGGTGGTGCAAATGGTTAAACTGCTCAGATGCTATCCAAAAGTTTGGAGACTCAAGTCTACCCACAGGAACCTCAGAAGAAAAGCTTGGTAATTTGCTTCCAAATAAGCAGCCATTGAGAACCCTGTCGAACAGCACAGTTCTATTCTGACACACTTGAGGTGGCCATGAGTCAGGCTGAATTTGACAGCAACTGGGTTTTTTGTTTTGTTGCTTTTTAATAAAGATCCATGCCTTAAAAAAAAAAGATCTCAAAATACCTACAAAAAAAATGCTAGAGCTGATAAATGAGTTTTGTGAGGGCACAGAATACCAGATTTTATACAAATTTTATATTAGCAACAAATAGTTAAAAATTAAACAAAATGCATCATGCCTATAAAAAGAGGAAGATCCTCTACAAAATGGATTGACACAGTAGCAGCAACAATGGGCTCAAATATAGGAAAGATTTTGAAGATGGTGTAGGACCAGGGAGTATTTTATTCTGTTATACAGGGGGTTGCTGTAAGTAGAACTGATTTGATGGTACCACCAACATATATGATACTATTTTACAAATTAAGACCTTTTAAAAATCACAAAAGAAATGGAATGTTTCTAAAGCAGAAACTATAAAACGTTGCTAAAAAATCTAAAGGATATGCATATAAAAGGAAAGCTGTACCATGTTCAGGGAATAAAGATAACACTCTTAAGATTCTCCTCAATTTTATCTATAAATTTAATGTAATTCAAATAAAATTCTCAACATTCTTTGTAGGAATGGATAAACTGAAATTAAAATTTATATGAAAATTTAAATGAAAGTATAGAGAGCAAGGATGGATTACTCAATAAGCAAGGTTGTGTAACCTATAAGGCCCTTACTACTTCAAAATTATTCTTGACACCTCTCTCTTACTGTCTCTTCCTGTGTAATTAAAACTCCTATCCCAAAGGGCCATGTTGAAAGTATACACTTCCTTTCTAAGGAACAAAAGATGGAGTTTGTTGTGTTTAATTCTTGTTACATCTACCCAGTACACAACTGGATCTAACATGAGTGGTTGCTGGGCAATATAAAACTCACATAGTAATGGCTGAAAATATTGCAAATATTAATATTTATCTAACATCAAGTTTTAAATTGTGTCTCAAATGAATTTTGTTTTTATTGTTTGTTGTGTGATTTAGGTTAGTTTATATTACTCATTTCTTCATTTCTATTTATAGCATGTATTGCAAAATAAGCATCAAAATTGATGTATGGGCTATTTAAATCAAAATTGGTGAAAGGCAATATTTTGTTGTGAGAGAGGAGCAAAATTAGACATTGATTGTTGAAACAACTATGTACACTTGAATATTTTCTTTGTTAAAGAATATATAGAATATTATTTTTATATAAAATGTAGTATACAGTAAAAATCTTAGTACAACACATCCAATAGATATTTTACAATCTGGTTTTTCTCATTAGAAACAAATGACATATACCACTTTTACATTCAATTACTAATATATTGTTGTTATTGTTGTTAGGTGTCCTGGAGTCAGTTCCCATCGATAAAATACCAAATCAGACTCACTGCCATTGAGTTCATTCTGACTTATAGCTATCTACAGTTGTGTGTGAACAGAACTGCCCCTTTGGTTTTACAGAACTTTTAAATCTTTAGAGGTGTAGACAGCCTCATCTTTCTCCCTAGGAGTGGTTGTTGGGTTTGAACCACTAACACTGTAGTTAGCAGTTCAATGTGTTATCCATGATGCCATCAGAGCTCCTTTACCACTCATAGCAACCTTATAAACAGCACTGGGAAGATTGATTAGTCCTTCTTATGCCTGAGCCCATTATTGCAGCCACAGTGTCAATCCATCTCCTTGGGGGCCTTCCTCTTTTTCATTGACTCTGTCATGGTGTATTGTCTAGTAACTTGTCCCTCTCTGTTGATAACATGTCCAAAGTACACAAGACAATGTTTCATCATACTCTTTTCTAAGTAATATTCTGATTGTATTTCTTCCAACACTGATTTGTTGTTTGTTCTAGCAGTCCACTAGTATATTGTATATACTCGAGTATAAGCCTACCCGAATATCAGCCAAGGCACCTAACTTTACCCAGAAATTGAATTAAAAATGTGCTGAAAAACTTGACTTACACTCAAGTACATACGGTATGCAATATTCTAAACCAGCATCATAATCCTTAGTCATATATTGTTCTGCTTTCTCATGCAAATGAGGAAGCTAAAAATTCCATGGTTTGAGCCAGGCACACCTCTGTTCTCAAAGTGACATCTTTGTCTTTTAACACTTTCAAGAGACCATTGGCAGCAGATTTGCCCAATGCAATAGGTCATTGCATTTTTTAAGATGTTGCTTCCATAGCATGAATTGTGGAGCCAAGCAAAATGAAATCCTTGCAATTTCAATCTTTTCTTTGTTTATCATTATATTATTGTCCATTTGTGAGAACTTTTGTTTTTTTATGTTGAGCTTTAATTCATACTCCAGGACGTAGTCTTTGATCTTCATCAATAAGTACTTCAAGTCCTTTTTCACTTTCAGTTGGTAAGGAAGTGCCATCAAAATATGATAGGACTTAATGAATCTTCCTACAATCCTGATCCACCATTTGTCTGTCAGTTTATCATACAGTGGTGGCTTGTATGTAGCTGTGATCCTGAAGTTTATGTCACTGGTAGTTCAAATAACACCAGGGTCACTCAAAGTGAACAGGTTTTAGCAGAGTTTCCAAACTAAGAACAGACTGCAAAGAAGGAATAGGCTGTCTACTTCTGAGGAATTAGACACTGAAAATTGTACAGCTAGCACGAAAACATTGTCAGCTACTGAAAACCTAATGAATAGAAGAGATAACACCACTGTCAGAGATAGTACCATAGATGAGCCCCTTAGGCACGGAGGCACTCAAAATATGAGAATGAGCTGCTTTCTCAAAGTAGAGTCAAGCAGAATGATGTGGCTTTAGTAAACTTGTGGGAATTAAACGAGTGCCTAAAAACAAAAGCATCCTCACAGAGCCCAGGGTGCATCCTAAACCTTAAAATGAGTCCAAATGCCATCTTGAGTACCCCACATTCACTTTCTGTCCACCAAGCTGCCAAACTGAAGTCCAGGGAGACAAGAAAGTACAGTTACACTGAGCGATCTCCTTGGTAATTCAGGAAGGGAGGGAGGAGGAGGTCACTTATAAGAAAGATAGATGACGGAGGAGCATATACATTAACCAGACAGGAACATAGACAAAGAATATAAAGGTGAAGGAGGAACATACATTTAACAAAGGTTTTGCAGAAGTTGCTCTTTATGTTTGTCTCATCTGTTATAAGAGCCAAACTGCTACCAATTCTGTATAAAGAGAACAAATCATGCATGTTTTTGTGGATTCAGTCAGACATAACCTTGATGGTGTGTTAGTCCATTTCCTATCTCTCTTTTCTCTTTGATTAATACGCCAAATAAAATTTTGTTTTCTCCTTGCTATTATAACTTTAGAGCCTTGGTGACTTAGTGGTTATGAATTGAGCTGTGATTCACAAGTTTGGTTATTTGAAACCACCAACTGCTCCTTGGGAGAAAGATAGGGTTTCTATTCCCATAAACATTTACAGCCTTGGAAACTCACAGGGGCAGTTCTGCCCTGTTCCATAGGGTTGCTATGAGTCAGTATTGACTTGATGGCAGTGAATATTATAACTTTATGATGATTTTTTCCTAGGATAGAAAAGCTCTCTGAACCTTCATTTGCTCAAGGAGCACATCTCAAAATGAGAAAAAACAGCTACAAATGCCATTTACTCATTGAAACTTGGAATGTATGAAGTATGAATTTAGGGAAATTGGAAGTTATTAAAATTGAAGTAGAACACATTAAGGTTGATATTCTTGGGGTCAGTGAGTGGGGATGGATGGGTACTGGCCATTTGGAATTGGAAAATCATAGGGATTATTATGGCAGGAATGACACAATCAAGGGGAATGGCATTGAATTCATAATCAAATGGACATTTCAAGATCTTTCTTGAAATATAGAGGTGTTGGTGATAAGATAATGTCTATCAGCATATAAGGAAGTCCAGTCAATGCAAATATTATTCAAATTTATGCACCAAATACTAAAACTAGTGATGAAGAAAAATCCCAGCTACTTGGATCCCCTCCCTAGAAAAATGCACTACAGAGGAGAACGCTGAAGATACAGCTTGGGAAGAGGGGTGAGTCTGCTCAGAACATACAGGAGCAAATTAAGAAGGAAGGGGAGAGAGAGAGAGAGAACCACATCCTGGCCCACCAATCCCAGAGGATGATATTCCTGCTCAGAGCAGCCAATGCACAGAGAGGATCATAGGGTTGGCTCCACCATGAGACATGGTGTTCCCTCACTGACCCAAAGCACTGTGGGGGACAACACCAGAGACGCAATGCAGGAATTGTGCCCGGTATGATGCCCACACAGACACACTGGGGAGAAACATCAAAGGAGTGGAACAGAGCAGCAAGGGGAGCAAAGCAATGAAGTCTTCGAGGAATCCCAAAAATAGACTTCAGGGGCAGGGCTTAGCAACTCATCAGACTCGGTTGGAAAACATTCATAAAAGTCAACAGACAGACCTAGAAACTACTTATACCCCCCCCTTTTTTTTTCCAGTGCCTAGCTATATTAGATAGGCAAGATAAACAATCCAGAGGAGAAAACAATGGAAACGATGGTTGAAGGGGGGCATGGGAGAGGGGGAAGTGGGGGAAAGGAAGGTGGGAGCCAACAAACCCAGAGACAAGGGAACAATAAGTGTTCTAAAATCGATGGCAAGGAAGACATAGAATGCATGGTGTGGTTTAATCAAGTGCAATGTAGCCAAGAGGAATTGCTGAAAGCCAAATGAAGGTCAAACATGATAGTGGGACAAGAGGAAAGAACTAGGAGGCAAAAGACATTTATAAAGATATAAATATAGGCTATTAAATATGTATATATACTTTTATATAATGATAGGGACATAGATCTCTGTACATATATTTAATGTTAAGTATTAAGATAGTAGATGGACATTGGCCTCTACGCAAGTCCTCCCTCAATGCAAGAACTCTTTCTTCTAATAGCCTGGCATTGTGTGATGCTCACATTCCCAACACCATCTCTGAAGAATAAAAGGGTCCATAATCAAATGTGTTGAAGAAAATTGATGGTGTCCCACTATTAAAAGACATAGAGTGTGTGTGTGTGTGTGTGGGGGGGGGGGTCCTTAAAGACCTGAAGATAAACAAGGAGATATCCAGCTGGGAAGCAACAAAGCCCACATGGAAGAAGCACACCAGCCTGCGTGATCATGAGGTGTCGACAGGATCAGGTATCAGGCATCAGAAGACCCCAAACAAACAATCATATCGGTGAAAATGAGGGGGTAGGCAGAATGGAGGCCCAAAACCCATCTGTAGACAATTGGACATCTGCTCACAGAAGGGTCACAAGGAAGGTAGGAGCCATCCAGGTTGCAGTATAGCACTGACAAAACATACAACTTTCCTCCAGTTTTTTAATGCTTCCTCCCCCCCACTATCATGACTCCAGTCCTACCTTACAAATCTGACTAAACCAGACCACGTACACTGGTACAGATAAGAGCTCTCCACACACAGAATCCAGGACAGATAAATCCCTCAGGAACAATAATGGGAGTAGCGATACCATGAGGGTAGGGGGAAGGTGGGGGCAGAAAGGGGGAACAGATCACAATGACTGACGTATAAGCTCCCCACCCCCAGGGTTATGAAGAGCAGAAACATGGGTGAAAGGAGATAGCAGACATTTTAAGATATGAAAATAATATTAATTTATAATTTAACAAGGGTTCATGAGTGTGGGAGGTTAGGGGAAGGAGGGGAAATGAGCTGATATCAAGGGCTGAAGTAGAAAGAAAATGTTTTGAAAAAAAATGATGGCAATATATGTACAAATATGCTTGACAAAATGGATATGATTGTTGTAAGAGCTGTAAGTGCCCCCACCACAATAATTAAGGAAAATAAAGAATTTGAAGAATTTTTCTAATGTCTTCAGTTTGAAGGTGATCTAAGATGCAATCAAGATACATTGATAATTATTGGTAATTGGAATTTTAAAGTTAGCAACAAAGAGGAAGGGGCAGTAGTTGGAAAATATGGTCTTGATGATAGAAACAAAAATGGAGATTATATGATAGAATTTTGCAAATTTAATGCAAATACCATCTTTCAACAACACAAATGTGGACTTCTTCAATAGAATACACAGAAATTAAATTAACAACATCTGTGGGAAGAGAATATAGGGAAGCTCAATAAGCACCCAAAACCAGGCCAACTGTGAAATAGACCATCAATTACTCATCTGTAATTCAGGTTGGAGCTGAAGAAAATTCAAGCAAGTCCACTAGAGCTAAAATATGACCTTGAGTCTATCCCACCTGAATTTCCAGAACATATCAAGAAGAGATTTGATGCATTAAGCACTAATGACAGAAGATATAAGGAAGTGTAAGTTGACAACAAGAACATCAAAAATGAAAAACACAGTCGGGGGGTGGGGGCGGGAACAAATAAAAGATCTGCATGCAGAAAGCATCAAAAGAAGATGAAAATAATAATGAGTCACTGTACCAAAAGAACTAGTTGACATTCACTCATTTCAAGAGGTAGCATATGAGTGAAAACCAATTGTGCTGAGGAAGAAGTTCAAACTGCACTGACTTCATTAGCCAAAAACAAAGCTCCAGGAACTGATGGAATACCAAATGAAATGCTTCAGTAAGCTGATGAAACACTGGAAGCACTCAGTCGTCTAAGCCAGGAAAATTGGAAGACAGCTACTTGGCCAATTGAACTGATGAGATCGATATTTGTAGCCATTCCAAAGAAAAGTGACCCAATAAAATGCTCAAATTATAGAACATTTCCATTAAGCAAGTAAAATTTTGCTGAAGATCATCCAACATTGGTTTCAGCAGTACATTGACAGGGCATTGCTAGAGGTTCAGGCTGGATTCAGAAGAGAGCATGGAACAAGGGATATCATTGTTGATGTTAGATGAATCTTGACTCAAGGCAGAGAATAACAGAAAGATGCTTATTTGTGTTTCATTTGCTATGCAAAGGCATTCAACTGTGTGGATCATAAATTATGGATAGCCTTTAGAAGAATGCAAACTCCAGAAGGCTTCACTGTGCTCATGCAGAACTAATACATGGAGCAAAAGGCAGATGTTCAAACAGAGCAAGGGAATGCTGCATGGTTTAAAATCAGGAAAGGGGTGCGATGGGTTGTAGCCATACTTATTCAATCTCATCATACTTACTCAAACTTTCTGCTGAGCAGATGATCAGAGAAACTGTATTATATGAAGAAGAATATGGCATCAGGATTTGAGGGAGGCTTATTAACATCCTGTAATGTGCAGATGACACAACATTGCTTCCTGAAAGCAAGGAGGACTTCAAGCACCTGCTGATAAAATCAAGGATTGCAGTCTTCAGTATGGTTACAACTCAATGTAAAGAAGACCTAAATCCTCACAACTGGAGCATCGTGATAAATGGAGGAAAGATTTAAATTGTCAAGGATTTCATCTTGCTTAGATCCACAACCAATGGTCATGAAAGCAGTAGTCAAGAGATCAAGTGATGCATTGCATTGGGTAAATTTGCTGCACAAGACCTCTTTAAAGTGTTGAAAGTCAAGGATGTTACTCTGAGTGAGGTAGTTAGTTTATTGTACCAACCTGGCCGATAAACACATGTGGGGTTAATTGAAGGGCGGAGGGATAAATGGCTCGGTGAACCTTGCCTTTCTAGTTCTCAGGTCTCTTGCTTTATGATGGTCAGACTAGGGTGCAGCTGCCTTAACTAGTTCCCTGCTTCAGTTTGCAAAGTTCACTTCCTGCAAGACATCCCCAAGGAGAAGCCACATGGACCTACTCCGATGCAGCCCTGGATGCCGGAGCACCCGTGTGGAGACCCCTGCCAGCACTGAGATGCTTATACATTCACTGACTGGGCTTTCCTCCTGCAGTCGGTGTCATAGTGTGTGTTTTGTGAGATGGAGGAGGACTTTGTGGATTGGTGTCAGACATATGGGTTAATGTTGGACTTGTGGGCTTGGACAGCACTGGGTTGGGATGTTTTTTTGATGTGCACTTAACCTTCTTATAAAACTCTCTCTTATACATATAAGTTTCTGTGGATTGGTTTCTCTAACACACTGAGGATTAAAATGTTCCTAACCCAAACCAGGTCTCATATGCATGTGAAACTTGGACATTGAGTAAGCAGGAGCAAAGAAAAATATGTACCTTTGAATTTTTGCATGCAAAAATATTGAAAGTAACATGGGCTGCCAAAAGAACAAACATCTGTTTTGAAAGAAGTATAGCCAGAATGTTACTTAAGGCAAGGACGGCAAGATTTCATATCACATACTTCGGACTGGTATCAGGATTGACAAGTCCCTAGAGAAGGACATTATGCTTGGTAAAGTGGAGGGGAAGCTAAAAAGAGGAAGACCTTGGACGAGATGGATTCACATAGTGTGGGAAACAATGAGTTAAAACATAAGAACAATTGTGAGTATGGAGCAGGACTAGGTGGTGTTTTGTTCTGTTGGACATCAGGTTGCTCTGAGTTAGAAATGATTTGATGACACCTAACAACAACAAAAACAAACCCTGATGCCGAGTTCTTCTTCATATAGTCCAGCTTCCCAGATTATTTACACAACATACAGATTGAATAAATGTGGTGAAAAGACATAAGCCCAAAGCACTTGTTTCTTAATCTTATCCTCCACAATATCCCATTTTTCTTTTCAAACCACTGACTCTTTGTCTGTACATGAACATAATAAAGCATTCTCGAGTTCCCCTTCTTCACAATGTTATACCTATTTATTTTATGATCCACAAGGCAAAATACCTTTCTATAGTCACTAAAGCACAAGTCAACATCTTTCTCCTTGTCTCTGCTTTTAACTGACTTCCTTCTGATGTCAGTAATGATATTTCTCATTCCACATCATCCCCTGAATCAGGCTTAAATCTCTGGCAGTTCTTTGTCAATGCACTGATACAACCATTTTAAAATTATGAATTTTAGTTTCATTTAAAAAGAAGTCACAGCATGGATAGCTAAGACACCCAACTCTAACCAAACTCACCACCATCCAGTCAATTCTGACTCTTAGCAACCCTGCAGGATAGAGCAGAACTAGCCCTGTGGGATTCCAAGGCTGTCCAACTTTACAGGAGTAAAAAACCTCATCATTCTCCTGTGGAGCAACTCAACATGTAACCCACGTTACCAACAGATCTCCTTGCTAAGAAACCCTGTTCTATGCATTCCCACACATGCACACACCCACGTGTATGTGTCTGTGTGTCTCAGGGATCTTCAAAATAGTATGAAAATTGCATTATATTTTAATTCAATTTTTTAATAATTCCCCTGGTATATAACTTACATAACTCATTTGAATGCATGAGAAATCACAAGAGAGGAAATTACAGGGTATCAATTTTTAAGGCCTTAATCTGAACTTTATTGCCATGGCCATATAAAAAAATAAACATAGGTGTAAATGTTGCACCATCTGAATTTAAACCCCAATATAAGTTGGAATAGATTTGATAGTAGTGGGTGTTTGGTGAATATACTCTGGTATTACTAGGCAAAGATTTCACTTTGAAGACTAAAGTTCACTTGTTCCCTGCTCGGGTATTTTCAATTGCTTCATATTCATGATAAAGCTGGACAATTAATAAAGAAGACCACAGAACAATTGTCACATTTGCCTTTTGGTATTAGTGAAGAATACTGAAAATATCATGGACTTCCAAAAAAACAAACAAATGTCTTGGAAGAAGTATAGCCAGAATGTTTCTTGAAAGCAATGATTCTAAGACTTTGGGCATGTCATCAGGAGAGACCAAAAACACAACACAAAACTCACTACTACCGAGTCGATGTTGACTCACAGCAACCCTCAAAGACGGGGAGAACTGTGCTGCGAGTTTCTGAGACTGCAGCTCTTTTCAGGAGTAGAAAGCCTCATCTTTCTCCTGCAGAGTGGCTGGTGCTTTAGTACTGCTGACTTTCCGGATTGGATTGTAGCCCAACTCGGAACCATGGCATTACCAGGGCTCCTCAGGGAAGACCAGTCTCTGGAAAAGTAGGGGATCAGTGAAAAAGAGGAAAACTTTCAATGAGGTGGATTGAAACAATGGCTGCAGCAATTAGCTCAAGCATAGCAATTGTGATGATGGTCCAGGACTGAACAGCATTTCATTCTATTGTATACAGAGTGCCTGTAAGTTGGAATTAACTCAATGGCACATAACAACAACATATGTAGTAGTGCTGTGGGTCAGATGCTGGGCTGCTAACTTCAAAGTCAGTGAATCACACCAACCAGCTGCTCTGCAGACAGTGAGGTTGTCTCCTTCCATAAAGAATTACAGTCTAGAAGAGTGGTTCTCAAACTTCCTAATGTCGCGACCCTTTAATACGGTTCCTCATGTTGTGGTGACCTCTCCAACCATAAAATTATTTTTGTTGATACTTCATAACTGTAATTTTGCTACTGTTATGAATCAGGCGACCCCTGTGAAAGGATCATTTGACCGCCAAAGGGGTCACGACCCA
>NW_022103936.1:193506-244887 GCF_000313985.2 Echinops telfairi
AGACTGCAGTCTTTCCAGCAAGTATATTAGAGTGACTGTGAATCTTTACTAAAGAAAAACAAAACTTAAAATCAATGTCTATCTCAAAAGATACGCACATATACACATCAAATTGGCCCATATGCCCAAACATAAAAGTTAATTCTATAAAGCATTCAGTAGAAATTTTCAGAAAATATCTGCATGAGCTTTCAGCTGACAATTTTTTAAACATAAGAAACAGAAAGCACTAGCAATAACATGAAACGATTAATAAACTGGTCTTCATCAAAGTTGATAAATTAAATCCAATTAACTTTGGAAACATTCACTCTTTGAAAACCACAATTAAGAAAATGCAAATGCAAACATAGGCTGAAATAAATATTATTGGTATATATGTCCATGAACTTGATTAACTTGCACGGAGATTATATTAATAATTTTAACATACCAAAAATAAGAAAATTGAAAACCTAGGTTTTCAAAATGCACCAAAGGCATAAACTCAAATAAAAAAAAACGTTTTGCCATGAACTAGATTCCACTTATGTCAACCCCATGGATTACAGAGTAGAACTATTCCATAGGACTTCTAGGATTTCATCTTTATAGAATCAGTTCACTGGGTATTTATTTTGTGGAGCCAGTGGATAAAAATTTTAAAAAGAAGACGGATGCATGCAACCAATAAACACATAAAAAGATGTTGAGCAGCATTAGTATATGCAGATGGAAACTACAATGGGATATTTCTTCACACTTAGGAGAAAAGCTAAAATTGATGACTGGCCATTCCAAATTACAATGAGGATACAGAATGAGTAGCATTCTCATACATTGAAGATGGGAGTATGTTGCATTTGGCATATGAAAAAAGTGCTTAAGCACTCTTGGAATCTGTATTTGTTTCATGGTTTGGCAATATTTGTATCGTGTTATATTTGTATTGCTTGGTAATATCCATGGTAATGTCCTCCACTATTTTTAGTTCAAGCTAGTACCAATCACTGGACATGGATGTGGAAAGAAACACACATTGTTAGCTCTTGTAAGTCTGTAAACCACCCCAGCACACCATTGTCTCTATCAGATGCCTTGTTCTGACACTTTCGTTTAGAAATGAACAATGTTGAGTATGTGGGCAAGTGCAATGTGTCACTCCTAGATCATATAGAATGTAAGGTAGCCTGCCACTTAGAGGCTAGTAGCTTAATGGTGGAGTGCCTGTCCCCAAAGTTGTCTATGTGAGTTATGAAATCAAGGGAGTTGAAATGTTGGCAATACATACTGAACACAAAGGTGCTGCCCCCTAAACTGTTCATAGGATATGGTTGGACACTGCTCCTGGTAGTATATTTCTAAGTCTGGATGTTTGGTTCTTCTAGGCATTCTGTTAACTACCAAATATCCTTAAGTATTTTCCACTTATTCTTTAACTACTCTGAGTGAACATTGCTGTGTGTACTGAAAGGGACATATACATTTTGTGAATGAATGAGGTTGGGAAAAAATAATAATATACAAAATCTAGGAGCCAATTTTTGACTTAAAATAAAGTCAACATGACATTTAAACTCTCATATAAGCAAATGTCTAACAGATTTTAGAGTAGAGAAACCCATTATTTTCTTTACTAATTTACATTTTTGTAGCCCCAACATAGTCATTTCGGTCTGAATCGAAATAAAAGAAGAAACATTATAGACTATCTTCTTAAAGTGTCTACATTAGTGTATCTTACTTGATCAGAGAACAGAAAAAGAAAATAATATTAAAAATCCAATTTCTAAATATAACTAGGGCAATTTCTAGATAATTATATTTAGATATTTCAGTAAAGCTCAGAAAAACTAGCTCAAATGCAGCAAGAATTGTTCAATTAAAGCATTTCCTAAAAAATTTAAAGAAACACTCCCAGATTAAACTGTTTTGTTCTTTTCTTCTTAAGGTTATTTAGTAGAAATGTATAATGACACTTTGCAACCTTTTCTATATAATATAATTTCAGCTGACATCAACACACAGCTGATTTTTCAATATGAGTAATGATCTTTCAGTCATATAATCAAGATTTTGGGATGAATTATTATATAAATACATTGCTTTCATATTCTTTTTCATCATTCTTTCACCAAAGAAAACAAAACAATTTTCAAACTACACATCTTTCTTTTCTTCTGAAGCATTAAAGACATACATATACAGCATCACTATTATTCACTACTATACATGGCCAAGCAAAAAAAAATCTTGTGAATACTTGTTAAATATTAAATTAATTAAAAATGAATACATGAACAAATGGAAAATGCAAAATTCTAGTTAACACTTGATAAAAATATATGTTTTTTAACCATTAAATTTTGTCAAATATCAGCTATAATATGCCCAGGAGACATGTTTTTAGCTATAATACTCCTGCTGTTCCAACATAAGCAGTCATTTATATATTCAGAAAAGAAATAATAGGGAAATGTCTAAAGTGAAAAGGGCATGAATCCCTTCTAGGTAGAATATGGAGCAGGTGAAAACCCAATTTTCTGTTACCTTTGAGTGAAACAGGAAGGTCAACTTTCTGATAATGCTGATGAAGCCCAAGGCAATATTTTGCAATGAGAAGAAATTTCACTACTGTGATTTAAAAATACCATAGATGTATGTCCAAATGTTCATCCAAATATAATTTTTGTGGTGTTAGATTTTCTCTTCTTTCTACTTCTCTGAAATGTTTAAATTTGTTAATAGTAAGTATGTCATATTGTCAAAAATAATAAATATATTCAAATCCATTATGCCTAAAATATTTCTGTACTTACTCTAAATATTTATATACATGTTTGCATGTCTCTCTTTCAAGAAATGTTTCCTGTGACTTGTTATTTATTATCATACCATAAAACTGAACCAAACCCACTGCTACCAAGTCAATTTTGACTCATCACGACCCTATATAGCTGGGTTGTGAACAAGACTGCGCTATTTTGGTGTGAGTCAGCACAGTTTAAGTATAATCAGTTTTGTTTATTTATGTGTGTTGACTGTTTCTACCAGCTTGGAATGCTGAATACTATTTGAACCCTACTGATGAAGGCCTGGTGGCATAGTGAGTTATGTGGTGGGCTGCTAACCAAAAGAGCAACAGTTAAAAGCTGCCAGCCGCTCTGTAGGAAAAAGATGAGACTTTCTACTCTCATGAATTACAGTTTCTGAAACCCAGAGGATCAGTTAGACTCTCTCCTATAGGGTTGCTATGCATCAAAATCAACTCAATGGCAGTGAGGTTTGTTTTGTTTTGTTTTCTTTTGTTCTGTTTTGTTTGCAGAAGTGTCAAATTAAGGAACCCTGGTGGCATAATGGGATACATGTGGGCGCTGTTACCCACAAGGTTATCAGTTTGAAACCACCAGCCACTTAGCAGGAGAAAGATGAGGCTTTCTACTACTCTCATAAGGATTTACAGTTTTGCTGTTTCTCAATAAGTTGGCCGCCAGAATGTAGGTGTCATTGAAAACCATTGCAAGATCCAAAATGGGGAAGAAAAAGACCCATATCAACACCATCATCAGAGGACACAGTGATTCTGGCAAGTCCACCACCACTTGTCACCTGGTCTACAAATATGGTGGGATGGACAAAGGAACCACTGAAATTTTCAAAAAAGAAGCTGCTGAGATGGGGAAGGGCTCCTTCAACTATGCCTGAGTCTTGCATAAGCTGAAAGATGAATGTGAGCGTGGCATCATCATTGATATCTCCCTGTGGAAATTTGAGACCAGCAAGTACTACATGGCCATCACCGGTGGCCCTGGACATAGAGACTTTATTAAAAATCTGATTACTGGAACATCACAGGCTGACTATGTTGTCCTCATTGTTGCTGCTGGTGTTGGTGAATTTGAAATTTGTCATCTCCAAGAATGGACAGACCCGTGAGCATGCCATTGTGGCTTACACACTGGGTGGGAAACAGTTACTGGTTGGTGTTAACAAAATGAGGTCTACTGAGCCACCCTACAGCCAGAAACAATATGAAGAAATCATTAAGGCTACGACCCCAAAACAGTAGTATTTGTGCCAACTTCTGTTTGAAATGATGTCAATATGCTGGAGCCCAGTGCTAATATGGTTCAAGGTATAAAAAGTTACACATAAGAATGGCCATGCCAGTGGAACTACACTGCTCGAGACTCTGGATTGCATCCTGCCACCCACTTGCCCAACTGACAAGCCCCTGCACCTACCTCTCTCTCCAGAATGTCTACAAAATTGGTAGTATCAGCACTGTCCCTGTGGCCAGAGTGGAAACTGGTGTTCTGAAACCTGACATGGTGATCACCTTTGCTCTCATCAACGTTAAAATTGATGTGAAGGCCATTGAAATACACCACAAAGCTTTGAGTGAATTTCTTCCTGGGGACAGTGTAAGCTTTAATGTCAAGAACTTTTCTGTGAAACATGTTTGCTGTGGCAATGTGGCTGGTGACACCAAAATAGGCCCACCAATAGAAGCAGCTGGCTTCACTGCTCAGGTGATCATCGTGAACCATCCAGGTCAAATCTATGCTGGACATGTACCTGTGCTGGACTGTCACACTGTCCACATTGCTTATGAGTTTTCAGAGCTCAAAGAGGAGAATGATCACCGTTCTGGTAAAAAGTTTTAAGATGCTCCTAAATTCTTGAAGTCTGGCGATGCTGCCATCTTTGACATGGTACCTGGCAAGCTCATGTATATGGAGAGCTTCTCTAACTACCCTCCTGTGGGTGGTTTTGCCATTAGAAAGATGAGACATAAAGTTGCTGTGTATCAGTGTCATCAAGGCATTGGACAAAAAAGTTGCTGGAGCAGGCAAGGTCACCAAGTCTTCTCAGAAGGCTCATGAGACTAAATGAATATTACCCATCACACCTGCCACCCCAATATTAGTCAGTGCTAGAACAGTTTCACAACACTTTGTCTCAATTGGCCATTTAAGTTTAATAATAAAAGACGGGTTGATGAAAACAACGCATCATAAAATTTTCGGAAGGAAAGGAATGTTTTGTGGACCATGTTTCTTTTTTGCGTGTGACTGTTTTAAGTTATTAGTTTATAAAGTTGAAAACAACTTGACCAAAAATTTGTCACAGAATTCTGAAACCCATTAAACTAAAGTTTAATTGGGAAATAAATAAACGAAAAAGATTTAGAGCCTCAAAATCCCACAGGGGTAGTTCTACTCTGTCCTACAGGCTTGACATGAGTTGGAATAAAGTCGGTGGCAGTGAGTTTGAGGGGTTAAATGGACTCCTCTGGTTTTCTCAGCCTTTATGCACAGTTGATAAGAATGATCCCTTAGAATTTCAATGTCAAGACTGTCACATGGGAAATTTGGATAATTTCAGCACCTACCAATGAAGCCCTGGTAGCACTTTCAGGTAAACATTAAACTGCTAAGCACAAACCCTGTGGAGGGTAGATATATGAGTCACAATCAACTCGATGGCAGGGAATTTGTTGTGATTGGGGCCAAGCAACGTAATTGCAGGGAGGCTGCTGCAGTGACTAGTTTCCTAACAAAAGTCAGATTTTCTTTCTCTGCTCCCATCAGGCCCAATCACTCCAGAGCAAGGTCCTAATATTTGTGAGTAACATATCTGAAGCTGTAAATCTTTATTGGAACATGTAGCCTTATTTTACACCTACAGGATGGCTGGTGGGTTTGAACTACCATTTTTGCAATTATCAGTCCAGTGCTTACCCTACAGTGCCACCAGAACTGTATCTATTTATCCATTCTTTGCTTCTCTAAAAGTCATTGATTTATTTACTGATAACATTGACAATTATTCCTAATTAATGTTTTAGGGGTTGATCAGACAGGTGACTAACCATCATGTCTACAAAATAATCCAAAACTGAGAGCACTGAGAAATAGAAAGCAAGAAATTCTGACATTGCTACAAGAAAATAATCAAGTGCATATATGCTATGAAACTCAGGTGAATCTGTAGAGAAAATAACTAGAATAAGGGCTTCTGGGGGTATAGCAAGGGAGGCAAAAAAGGTACACAGGGCAATTGGGAGCTGATATCAAGGAATTCAAGAAAGAAGAAAATGTTTGAAAGTGTTTTGGGTAGTGATTATACATCTCTGCTTAATAAGACTGAACTATTGAATGGTATGATGTCTGGATTATGTCCTAGTAAAACAATTTGGACAACAATACATTTATGTGATTCGGGAAAAAGAAGAAAAACTGTCTACGGAGCATTAGGTTCAAAGTCAGACTGCTCCACAGAAGTGAGGACGGTGAGATTTTTCCTTCTTCAGTCTTCCTTACGCATTGCCAAACTGTCATGTGCATATGAGATTATTGAATGTTTTGACTGTTGTTTCCATGAGTGTTGGTTTTGTATCCATGTAAAATAGCTTCAAACTTTCCCCTATTTTTATGGTGTTTCTTGTTAGTCCAGGTGAGGATTTTGCTTTTCCTTCTGTGGAGGTGTAATCCACAGTGAAGGTTGTCTAGTCTGTGATCTTCATCAGAAAGTCCTCTTTGCTTTCAGCAAGCAAGGTTATGTTATGCGAATACTTTAGGATGGTAATGAGTTTTCCTCAAATCCTGATGTTGCATTTTTCTTCAAATAATCTTCTTCTAAAATTATTTGTTCAGTATAAAGCTTTAATAACTTTATTGAAAGATTATGACACTGATTCATATATTTCCTGATTTTAATCCACAGTATCCTCTTGACTATTCAGATGACTCCCTCTTGTTCTACATACAGATTCTTCCTGAGCACAATTAAGTGTTCTGGAATTCCTATTTTTCAAAATATTGTCCATGATTTCTTAAGATCCACACAGCCTTTAACAGTCAGTAAACCACAGGTAAACATCTATCTAGTATTCTGAGTTTTTATCCAAGTTCTGATGCCTTTTTCTGAGATTTCTCTTACTTTGCTCTCCTACTGTTTCAATCTTGCAATACTGTTAGGATTCATGGTGAATTGATAACATGTTGCTGTTCCCCTTAGATGTTAAGATAAACTTATTTCCATCTGAGGGGTAAGACTCAGCTAACAGTAACCATAGTCAGAACAGGAACCCTTAGAATTTAGCTGAGACATCCAGCACTCTAATTTCCTTTTTTCTTGAAATTCTACTAGGATTTGTGAACTAATACACTTGTTATCTTCCTTAAAAATTAAGATTCACCTATCTCCATCCATGGGGCAAGACTCACCCACCTGATAGTACCTTCAGCCAGAAGAAAAATCATGCCTCCAAGCAGAAAAAATAATCTAAGAATTAATTGGTTTATCTTATGGGCCAGATTGTTCCTTCTCCCCTGCCCTGACTATAAAACACCCCTTAACCATTGCCCATGGAAGCCAACTTTGATGGACATGCTCTAGTCTGTCTTCCTGGGGACTCATTGCTATCAAGTCAGTGCTGACTCATGGTGGCCCTATAGGACAGGGTAGACGGGCCCCCTTTGAATTTCTAAGACTGTAACCATTAATGGGATTAGAAAGCCCTGTCTTTCTCCTACTGTCCTGGGTATAAAACCCAATATATATTCTTGCACTCCCTTCTGCCTATGCCTTACTTGCTTACTTAAGACAAGCTTCCTGAATCACTCTTGTGTGAATCAATCCATCTGATGTCAACAAAGGGTAGTTGATTTAGCTACAAGTGACTATTTATATTTAAATAAACTAAAATGAAATAAAATCCTCCGGCCCAGTGAATGTACTGATGCAGTCATTTTTTTTAGTTATCTTCAGCAAAATGGTTCTTGTGTGTGATATTAATGATATCATTTGATAATCTCCACATTATATCAGATTACTTATCTTTGGAATGGGTACAAATATGGATCTGTTCCAGTTGGTTGACTTGGTAGCTGTATTTAAAATTTCTTGGCGTGGATAAAGGAACGCCTCCACCAGTGCTGTGTCTATTTCTTGCATCATTTAAACTAATGACCAAAGGCCAAAAAGGTTGTGGAATTACCTCAAGGGCATCATGCATGAATAAAACAAAGTCCATTCATTAAATAAACTGGAAAAAATGAAAGATCCAAATAGATGCTGAAATTTGATCCAAAATGTAAAGAAGGTAGAGTGAATGAAAGAAATGATGAAGTAAAAGAAGCTGAACAGAAAAGTTCAAAAGGTGACAACATGACAAAGGGAAGTTTTATATGAAATATTCAAAAACCTGGGATTAGAAGAACTACAACAACATCAACAACACTCGCATTTCAGTTCAAAAAGAACTGAAGAAAAAAATTCAAGCCTCAAGTTGAAATACTGATAGATTTTATGAAGAAAATATTGTATGACACAGGAAGATCTAAGCAGGAATGAAAAGAAGATCTAAGCACTAGACAGGTATGGTAGCAAAAAGAACTGGTCAATGCTCACACATTTCAAGACGTAGCTTATGATCAAGAGCCAATGGTGTTGAAGGAAAAAGACTAAGCTATACTGAAGACATTGGCAAAACACATGGTTCCACGAATAGACAAAATAACTAGGAGTCGAACAGAGAAAATGACAAAAAAAAACAAACAAACCCACAAACTGTTCCATGGTTTTCTTGGTTATAACTTTTACTCGAACTGATTGCCAGGCCATTCTTCCATAGCAATGCTAAGGTAAGTTTGAAGCATCAACTTTTGAGTTGGAAGAGTAGGGCAAATTATGCCACCAAGAGCATGTTAACAAGACTAAAAATAAAATGCCTTAAAATCATAGCTTCTTAGGAGAGCCACCCTGGATCCCCCCAAATTTTAATTATTATTTAGGTGAAAACAAGCAGTACTTGTCTAGATGCTGTTAAATCATTCTAAAATGCTTATGTTCAGGAGCATATATGCACTAAAGTTGAGTGGTCTCACATAATTTCTACTACAGAGTTGCTATGTCTCATCATAACTCAAAGGTAACAGATTGAGCTACAAGTGACCATTTAAATTTAAATCAACTATATTTAAAAAAATTTTTAAATTTTAAATTAACTCAGTTCCACTATCCACATTTTAAGTGCTCAATAGCCACATGGGTATCATTTGCTATACTGGGCAAGGAACAATAGAACATTCCTATCATTGCAGAACATTCTACTGGGCAGAGATACTTAGGGTTGTTATATCACACACCATTCATAAACACTGACATGTGATAGAAGAAAATTACTAGTAAATGTTCAACTTTCAAAAGACTGAAAAAGAATCTAAATGAAGAAAAAAAGTGATGAAGAAAACAAAGGAGAATTGGTAAGCACATGAGAGATTTTTTAAAATCTGAGAGACATAATGAAGATGAAAAGCACAGAAAGAAGAGCTAGGAGAGAGCTCAGAATAGCAGAACCAGAGAAGGTGATGGTAGAAGAATGGTGAAGACACAGGTATTAACTAGAGTCCTTCAGTCAAAAAGTTTTATCACTGAATAGCATTTCCCACTCCCCTCATCATCCTTTCCTATCCACAGAAGCAGAACAGGCAACACAAAAGCCCAGATTTCTATTGCTGGATGTGTTAGGTTGGGTTCTTTAGGGAAGCAAAACCAGTGACACTTGTAGGTCTAGTTGTCAGAATTTCTAACCATCACAGTCTACCCCTGCAAACTTGACACCCGTACATAACTCTTAACCATACAATATCACCAAAGACAATAAAACAATCATACTTGCGCCAGACATCATACAACTAATACACATACAACCTAAAATGGACTAACCCCATTTTCAACTTATATTTTATAAGTGAACAAAGCAAAACTGTTTGGTGCATGAATAGAAATAGGAATTGTTCATACAAATAACAATTTTGGTCCTCAGGTCTGCAGCTGGTTATGTGACCATAGCTGGTATTTATGGCTACTTTCTTCCACTACCCATTGTGCATTTCCTTTGCCCTCAGGGAATACTTCAACTGGTTGTGCTTCTTTGCTAGGTGTGGTGACCCAAACCTTCATTCCTGAAAAGTCTGGCCATTAGTAGCCATGGCAGATTTGGGGTGTCTTATATTACCATTGGCTTTAATTATACAGCATGGTAGTACTAAGATCAAACCCACCAGTGCACTCTGGTAGAAAAATGAGTCTATCTATTCTTGATAAGATTTACAGCCTCAAAAATCCCTAAATAGTGTCACTATGCATTGGAATCAGTTCAATGACAGTGAGATGTTGTTTTTGGCTGCCGTTGTTTTTTGTTGCCAGAGATATTGTCTAGAGTCAATGGAATAAAAAATTAGGATTGAAATATATACTTTTAAAAATATAAAAATAACTGATAAAGAACTTAGATAATGTCTTAAATACCAAAGCTGGCATTTGTGTACTTGACCTCAGCTCCTCTTGCTTGTCCAACTAACTTAATAGCTCCATTTTTACTTTCTTTAAATAGTCATTCTCATAAGCATACAGATACCATGCTATTTCTTCCATCTTAAAACAACAACAACACTAATTTGTCAGTTTGTCATACTGTGATGGGTTGCAAGTTGCTGTGATGCTGGAAGCTATGTCATTGGTATTTCAAATACCAATAGGGTTACCCAGGGTGAATAGATTTCAGCAGTTTCCATACTAAGAACAGACTCTGAGGAAAGAATAAGCTGTCCATTTCTGAGGAATTCATCATCTGTGTGGGGGCAGGTCAGATGCTTGCAGGCATCCTCCCTGAGGCTGATCAGTTGCCAGACTGCTGTGAGCCCAGCTCCCTGCTGTTCAGGACAATGGATAGGCCTCCAGTCATCTATTTGGTTCCTGTAGGTAGGGTTTACACCCTACTGATAATGGTTCCTATAGAGATCCAGAGAACAGGTCAAAGTTAAACTGCCATCCTAAATCTAGGATGCACCCATCTTGTTGCATGTATAACCCCAATCCCTACTTTTCCTATTGTGTATATGCCCCTAGACCACCCACTTCCATTGCTGTATAACCTATAGTGCAACCCCTTCCTGTGATGTATGTCTTCACCTGCAATTAGTGGGCTTGCATGCCCCCAAAGGTATATAGGTGTGGGTTAGCAAGAGAAGCTCTCCCCCTTGCTCTCGACCCCCCTCTCTCAGCTCCCTCTCTTCCCCTGGTCCCTTTCCCCTTGTCCTCCTTCCCTTCCCCCTCTCTCCACCTGGACCACCAAGCAGGCCTGAGGTGATCATCACTACCTTGAAATGTGTCTGACTTCATTATTTGACTCTCTCTTCTATCCCTCATGCTCTCGATGACTTTAATATAATATTTATATATCTCAACCATACAATTGTGCTTACGTAACCCGTGGTTAGTGGTGGGGGACTGGCTCTCCCACCTCAAACCACACACCTGGAACCTTATGGATAGCAGTAGAACAGTTTTGAATACTGAAAATGCCATGAATAGCAGCCAAATGTTATTATATATAATGCTGCAAGGTAAACCCTCCAGGTCAGAGGCACTCAAAATATGACAGAAAAAGAATTGCCTTCCTAAAGTGAGTTGACCATAATGACATGGACATAATAAAGCTTTCTGGTTCTTCATGTGTTGATGGTGAAAAACTAAAAATGAAAGTAAATAGATATAAGAATCTATTAATATTGGAACTTAAAATGTACAAGGTTTGTATCTAAGAAAATTGAAAGTCATCACAAATTAAATGGAACACATAAAGATGGAGATTTTAGGTATGAGTGAGCTGAAATGGACTGGTATTGGCCATTTTGAATCAGACAATCACGTGATTTACTATGCCAAGAATGACAATTTCTAGAGGAATCGTGTCACATTCATCATCAAAAGTACATTTCAAAGTCTGTCTTAAAAGTACAATGCTGTATGTGAGAGGACAATTTCTATACTCATAAAAGGAAATCCAGTTAATGCAACAATTTTTCAAATCCATGCACCAAACACTAAAGCCAGTAATGATGAAATTGAAGACTTCTGCAAACATCTTCTGAAATTGAACAAATTTGCAATTAAGATGTTTTGATAATCATTAGCAATTGGAATATAAACACTGGAAACAAAAAGGAAGAAACAGTAGTTGGAAAATAAGGCCTTCGTGAAAGAAATGAAGCTGGAGATCACATGACAGGCTTTCACAAGACCAGCAATTTCTTAATTGGAAATATCTTTATTTGACAACATAAAGAGTGACTTCTCCAGAAGGAATACAAAGAAATCAAAGGGCCAACATCTGTGGAAAAAATACTATGGAAAAGTTCAATACTAGCAGCTAAAAGGAATCCAGGGACTGAATGTAGAACAGACTATAAATTGCTTAAATGGAATTTCAAATTGAAAATGAAAACAAGTCCAAAAACCAGGAAAAAAACCCTCATGGTCATAAAGTTGATTTCAACTCATAGCGACATATAGGCCATGGTACAACTGGCTGTGGGTTTCCAAAAATGTAACTCATTATGGGAGTAAAAGTCCTCCACTTTCTCCCAAGGGGTGGCTGGTGATTTTGAACTGCTGACCTTGTGGTTAGCAATCCAAGAGTAATCCACTGCACCACCAGGGCTTCTCCAAAAACAAGTTCAAGAGAGCCAAAATGTGACCTTGTTTATATTTCACTTGAACTCTGAAAACATTCTAGGTATATATTTGACTCCCTGAACACTAATGACAGAACTGATGAACTGTAGGAGGACATCAAGAACATCCTATATGAAGAAAGCGAAACATTGAGGTAAGACATGAAAGTATTAATCTATAACTTATCAAGGGTTCATGAAGGGGGGAAATAAGGAGCTGATATCAAGGGCTTAAGTAGAAAGAAAATGCTTAGAAAATGATGATGGCAACATACGTACAAATGTGCTTGACACAGTGGATGAATGTATGGATTGTGATAAGAGATGTAAGAGTCCCCAATAAAAGTATTTAATAAAAATTAAAAACAAAGAAATGAAACTAAGTTTCCACATGTGAGAGGGGTTCAAAAGCTTTTGAACTGCCCCCCTTGTACATTATGGCTCAACATTTAATGGTTTTAGACACTGAGCCTAGAAAATATTTTATGCATTCTAGAAAACATGTACAGCAATGTGTATATCAACATTGATTATCTTTCTTTTTTATTTTTAAATCATTTCATTGGGGGCTCATACAATTCTTATCACAATCCATACATACATCCATTATGTCAAGCACATTTGTATATTTGTTGCCATCATCTCTCTCAAAACATTTGCTTTCTACTTGAGCCCTTAATATCAGCTGCTCATTTTCCCCCTCCCTCCCTGCTCACTCTCCCTCATGAACCCTTGATAATTTATAAATTATTATTATTTTGTCAATCTTACACTGTCTGATGTCTCCCTTCACACACTTTTCTGTTGTCCATCCCCCAGGGAGGAGTTATATGTAGATCCTTGTGATCTGTTTCCCCTTTCTACCCCACCTTCCCTCCACCCTTCCAGTATCGCCACTCTCACCACTGGTCCTGAAGGGCTCATCTGTCCTGGATTCCTTGTGTTTCCAGTTCATATCTGTACCAGTGTACATCCTCTGGTCTAGCCAGATTTGTAACGTAGAATTGGGATCATGATAGTGAGGGGAGAAAGCATTTAAGAACTACAGGAAAGTTGTATGTTTCATCATTGCTTAAAAAAAACATTTAGCTGTTTTATTGACATATAATTCACATATTGTAGAATTCAGTGATTTAAACATAATAAAAAGGATTGTGCAGTCATCATCACAATCGAGTTTTGAACATTTTCTTCATTCTTGTACTTGTTATTATTAGCTTCTCATTTCCTCTCTATGGGTGAATATTTTGGACTTAGATTAGGAAGCCTCCCTTCTGAGCTGCCTTTCTGTAGACAAAAACTGCCAACATTTTGGTTAGTAGACACATTGCTTGCTATGAAATATTGTTATTGTTGTTGTTGTAGTTAGTTAGTTAGTTAGTAAATTAGTTATCATCGAGCCAATTCCACTTCATAGCAAAGGAACTGCTTCATAAGGTTTCCCAGGGATGTGGTCTTTCAGAATCAGATTTCCAGACCTATCTCCCAAGGGGAACTGCTGGGAATGTCTGAATAACCCACCTTTCATTTAGTAGTCAAATGCTTAACCATTTGAGTAATACAAAAACCAAGTATCATGTAGACATTTTAAACGATTTTCTGACTTTCAACATGCCTAGCTAATGTCTTATCATCATAGGGCATCTGGAGTTGCCACAATGAACAGTTTAATCAGGACATATAAATTGGTTACACACTGCTGAGACCTTTAATTAGAAATATAATAAAGATCTTAAGTAAAGACTAGTCATTACAGAAAGCTGATTGCAATTAGCTAGGTGTTTACCTAATCCTAAAGTGAGATATAAACACTCTCCTAGACCGTGCATGTCATTAAGACACACAGGTATCTTGGCTTCAAGAACATGTGCATTAGGAGAGTACTGACTTGGATGCCTCACAGCATTGAGGCTTAGTGATCTTAAGACAGAGCTTCAAACTGATTCAGTCATGGCCAATGAAGAGAAACCAAAATGGAACGGAATTTGCAAACTGTGGGTGCCTGGAATAATAACCAGAATAAGGATTACAGGTTGAAGCCCTAGAAAGGGAGACTCTGAAGAGGCTTAGTGGGTCTTTCAGAAATCTCATGTGGGAGACTGGATTATTGCCAGGACTATGGAAATTGACACAAATCAAAAGCTGCTCAGTCTGCAGCCGTCTTTGAGTAGAGCACCATGGTTTCCAACTATGTCAGGCAAGAGATGTGCTTGTTATGCAATGCACATACTGCTCTTGTTTTCTTTCTTTTTAAAAAAATCATTTTACTGGGAGCTCGTACAACTCCTATCACAATCCATACATACAGCCATTGTATTAAGCAAATTTATACATTTGTTGTCATCATCATTCTCAAAGCATTTTCTTTCTACTTGAGCCCTTACTAACAGCTCCTCATTTCCCCCCTCCCCAGCTCATCCTCCCTCCCTCACAAGTCCTTGATAATTTACAAATTATTATTTTTTCAAATCTTACCCACTTTTCTGTTGTCTGTCCCCCAGGGAGGGGGTTATATGTAGATCATTGTGATCGGTTCCCCCTTCATCACCCACCTTCCCTTTCACCTCTCATTGGTTCTGAGAGGTTTATCTGTCCTGGATTCCCTGGGTTTCCAGCTGTTATCTGTACCCGTGCACATCCTCTGGTCTAGTCCGGATTTGTAAGGTAGAATTGAGATCATGATAGTAGGGGTGGGGGGGAAGCATTAAAGAACTAGAGGGTCTTTCAGGGGAAGGTCTCTGCCCCCCCCCCCCCACGCCGCGCAGCCAACTTCACTGACTCCTTGCTGGAGCCCGTGAATCTCCCCCGGAAATGCAGAATAAACTTCTCCTTTTCCTTAAAAAAAATAAAAATAAAAAACTAGAGGAAAGTTGTATGTTTCATCAGTGCTATACTGCACCCTACTGGCTCATCTCCTCCCCGTAACCCTTCTGTAAGGGGATGTCCAGTTGCCTACAGATGGGCTTTGGGTCTCCATTCTGCACTCCCCCTCATTCACAATCATATGATTTTTTATTCCTTGATGCCTAATACCTGTTCCTATCGATACCTCCTGATCACACAAGCTGGTGTGCTTCTTCCATGTGGGCTTTGTTACTTCTCATCTAGATGGCCACTTGTTCATCCTCAAGCCTTTAAGACCCCACATTATATCTTTTGATAGCCGGGCACCATCAGCTTTCGTCACCACATTTGCTTATGCACCTGCTTTGTCTTCAGCGATTGTGTCGGGAAGGTGAGCAACATGGAAAGCCAGTTTAATAGAACAAAGTGTTCTTGCATTAAGGGAGTCCTTGAGTAGAGGCCCAATGTCCATTTTCTAAAACCTAAAACTGAAAATTAATGAATTAATTAAGGAAAGATCAAAGTGGTTGTCAGAAGATACTCTGAAATTTTCTTTTGGTATCAGCCCCTCATTTTTTGGTCATAGAGTAGCTGAAGTCATTGCAAAAAATAATGAAGTAATAGAATTGAAGAAAACATTTCAAAGAGAAGCTCAAGAAGACAAAGGAAAGTATCATAAGAAAATCTGCAAAAACCTAGAGTTAGAAAGGAAGAACAAACTCATATCTTAGGCTGAAAGAACTTAAGGAGAAACAATTCAATCCTTGAGTTTAAATATTAAAAATTCTATAAACAAAGCAAAAAGTATACAAAGAAGATGAAAGGAATACTCAGAATCACTTTACAAATAACAAAAAACAAAAGTTGACATTCAACCATTTAAGAGTTAGCATATAATCAAAAACTAAATGGTACTGAAGGAAGATGCCCAAGCTGTGATGAAACCATTAGTGAAAACATAAAGCTCCTGAAATTGATAGAATTGAATATTCTGATAAGCTGATGAAGCCCTGTACATACTCATTCACCTATGCTAAGAAATTCGGAAGACAGCTTGACTAGAAGAGATCCATATTTTTACCCATTCCAAAGAAAGTTGATCCAATAGAATGAAAACATTTTTGAACAATACCTTTATTATCACATGTCAGCAAAATGTTGCTGAAGACAATTCTGTAATGATTACATCAGTACATCAGCAAGGAGTTGCCAAGAATTCAGGTTGGATTCAGAACAGTACCTTGAACATTGTTGATTTCAGATGGATTTTGACTGAAAGCAGAGAATGCCAGATAGATGTTTGTGTTTTATTTGACAATGGAAAGGCTGTATGGAGAGAACAAATTCTGGATAACATTTAGAAAAATGAGAATCATAGAATACTGAATTAGGCTCATGCAGAACTTGTAATGGATTAAGAGGCTAAACAAGGGAATAGTGCATGATGTAACATCAGGAAAAGTGCCTGTCAGAGGTGTGTCCTCTCACCATACTCATTCAATTTCTATGCTAAAACAAAATCTTACAAGTTGGACTATATTAAGAACAATACAGTATCAGATTGTTAACGAATGAACAATTATGCAAGTGACAAAAACTTGCTTGCTGAAAATGAGGTGGGCTTGAAGCTCTTGCTGAAGAAGATCAAGGATTGCACCTTTCAACATGGATTACAATTCAGTGTAAGAAAACAAAAACTGTCACACCTGGGCCAATGACAATTGGAAAAAAGATTGAAATTGTCAAGTATTTCATCTTGTTTAGATCCACAATCAATGCTCATGGAAGCAGCTGTCAAGCTGTCATATGCTTGTGAAAGTTGGACATTGAATAAAGAAGATCAAAGAAGTGATGCATTTGAAACATATCGATGGAAAAAAATACTGCAGTACCATGTACTGCTAGAAGAACAAACAAATCAGTCTTCAAACAAATACAGCCAGAATTATCCTTGAAAGTGAGGGTGATGAGGCTTCCTCTCAAGTACTTTGGGCATATTATCAGAAGAGACCAGTCCCTGGAAAAGAACATTGTGCTTTGTAAACAAGAAAGTCAGGGAAAAGAGGCGTAGTTCGACACACAGGCTTCAACAATGAGATTAAGCATATTAAAGATTGTGAGGATGGTGCACAGCCAGATAGTGTTCTTTTGTGCATATGGTGTCTACAAGTTGGAACCGACTCCACAGCACCTAACAACAACGACAACAACATGATTCTGAATCAATTCCATAGCAGTGGGCTATTTATTTATTTATTTTTCATAGAGTGAAGGCCAGATATATTGTCTAAAGTTTATGTAACAATAAAATAAGATTGAAATGTATACTTTTAAAGATATAAGGATAACTGATAAAGATCTTAAATAATGCCCTAGCTAATGCCAACATTGTTATTTTTGTACTACACCCTAGTTCCTCTTGCCTATCTATGAATCTTGCTCTAGCACCATTTTCCTCCTTGCAGGTTCATTTTTTCTATCTTTACTGAATCATTCTAATAAACATGCAGACATCCTGCTATTTTTCCATCTTAAAACAAACAAAAGGCCTTTTATATCTCAATTTATCTCACTAGCTGTAATTCAAGTAATTTTTTCCCTGTAGAGTAAAAGTCATCTAAACAGCCTAAGTCCTCCTGTAGTTCTCTTGGGGAAGGGCTCATGCTCAGTAATGTAAAGGGTTGCTGAAAAAGAGAAATAGCCTGGATAAGATGGATTGGCACTGTAGATGTAACAATGGGCTCTAGTATAACAATAATAGTGCAGGACCAGAAAATGTTTTGTTCTGTTGTACACAGGATCACTATGAGCTAATAATAGCATCCGCAGCTAATATTAACAACAATAAATTGACTGTCTAGTTTCTTTCCTTCTTTTAAGCATTCTCCAATCAAACTTTTGTTCCTATGATGCTATTCCAGACTAGATTCTCAGTCTGCATGTTATATAAACGTGTTTTTGACATTGTAAAATTATGTTCATCTTCCCATATAGTACTCTCTCCTGGATTCAGCCTACTTATATCTTAGTACAAATATACCTACATATTTTCTGTCTTTTTTATTAGTTCCATGGCACATCTCAACCCTCTGAACATTGAAGTGCTCCAAACTCAGTCATTGATCCTATCTCTTCTACCTGATATCCCGCCCTTACCGATTTCATCAATTCATAGAGTTTTAAATAAATCTTCTACTAAATACCTTCTGCTCACATTGTATTTCCACTTGGATGTGTACTACTTCCTACCATTCCCCATTTTGTTCTCTTGCACTCTAAGTAACTTATTTTTTGTTGTTCAAATAGATCAAGCAAGCTCCACATTAAGACCTAAAGCCAAAAGCAAACTCATTGCCATAATGCTGATTCCTACTCACAGCGACCCTATAGGACAGAGTAGAAATGCCCCTGTGGGTTTCTAAGAATGTTACGCTTTATGACAGTAGGCCATCTTCTTTCTCCTCCAGCACTGTTGGTGGTTTCGAACTGCTAACCTTATGGTTAGCAGCTCAAGGCCCCTGACTTGACAGTTGCTATTTCCTCTACCTGAAGACTTCTCCCAGTTATTCACTTGACTCAACCATTCAGCTACTTCACCTCTTTTCTTAAATGATCACTTTCTTAGATCTTTTTCTAATTATACTATTAATACACACACACACACACATCAAATAAATACATCCTCTGGTACTACATCCAAACCTTTGCCCCAACTTTATTTCTCTCTTTAGCCCTAGGACCTTCCACCCTACTCCTACTGCATATTTTTTCTTATTGTGTTCATTCAGCCTTACTGTTAAGTGACAAATACCCAAGGATAGGGTTGTTTATTGTTTGTTAATTGTTTCTTTAAATTTATCACACTGATATATTCCAAATGTCTACACTAAGTGGAGGCTGGTCTATACTCAGTGTTAAATAAATAGTTATTTAATGATAAATTAAAAATGCAACTATCAAAATTAAGAAGGAAGAGATGATACAGGGGGGTTCAGATGAGCTAAATTTGTATATTTCATAATAAGATTCAAAATATCTTGTCTATAGTTGACAAATAAATGAGTAGCAACACATTATTCAGTAGTGAATAGAAAACAGAAGATTAGGGCAGGATGGTTCCTTTCCATTCTAAGGTGATTTATTCTATTTTAAACTTTACCATGCTCTCTTTAATTAAAGACACATACTGGAATGATGTGAAGCACTGACCCTTTCAGTAAGCAGCCACATGCTTAGCCATTGTGCCACCAGGTATAGTGTCTTAGGCTGAATTCTATATAGAAGCAAAACCAGTGAAGCCTATATGCATGTACATAAAAAGAAATTTATGTTGAGAAAATAGCTCAGAAAATTGTAGAAGCAGATCAGTCCAAATTCAGGCAGGCTTCAAGTTTATGGGTCAGATGTTAAGTTGGAAGCTCTTCCTGACTTGAGAAGCATTAGGGGTTGTTGTCCAAAGATGATCATGAAGACCACAGACTGGTGAAAACAGAGTCATGTGAATCCAAGGCCAGCATATCAGTCTTGTCACTAGAGAGGCAAAAGAATCCAAGTTAGCAGACTAGATAGCACATTGCTGATGACTTCTGGGATTGCCAGGCAATATGGCAGGTGACTGGCTTGAATCCAAAAAATCAGAGGTCAATGAGCTAGATTCAGGATCCAGACCCAGCACAAAGCAAGCAATCTTTTCCACAGTGTCAACTCATAAAGGAAGCAAGTCATGCCCTGATGAAATTTCCTTTCAAAATGCATCAGTGTTCTGACCTGAGTAAAGGGCTTCAACTCTACTCCAGTCCTCCCACAACTGAGTGGTTACTTGTAGCACATCCCATTATGGAAGATTACTAGGCCTCAGCTGCCAAACTACTGAGAATCCTGGCACAGACAAGTTGACACAAAACCTTACTGTCACAGTCTCCCTCTTATCAACATAGTACCCCTGCACATCTTCTTAAACCATACATAATCGCTAAATAAAGGCAACAATAAAGACTTACTTGTGCCTAACATGATACAGCTAATACATATACAGCGGAAAACAAACTACTCCATTTTCCATCTCCTAATTGATAAATGAACAAAACAAAAATATTTGATACAAACATACAATGAGGAAATGCTCATTACATTTACAGTCCTTGTTTCTACAATGGATCATGTGGTATTGAGAACTACCTTCTTTTATTACCCATTTTGTTTTATCCTACCCTCAGCAAGTATTTCCACTGGAAATGGTTCTTTGTCTGGTCAGGTGACAAAAATCTTCATTCCCGAAGGTTCTTGGCCATTAGTAGTCATGTCAGAATTGGGTTGCTGTACTTTACCATTGACTTTAATCACAGGGCATAACAGTAGTTAAGGAAGACCTAAGAATTATCCTGGATTCCAGAAGTTTTCTTCTTTATTTCCATTATGTAATACAAATTCAATTTTCCCTTGGTAATCAGGAGCAATCATACCACCCAATATAGTAAGACCCTTCTTTGCCTATTGATTCAGGGGCAAAAGGAACACAAAGTGACCAGGAGGCATTATTAACTCCCAGTTTCAATGGAATTAATGCTGTCTCCCGGCAGATTTATTTTTCCCTAAGACCTGAAGAATATAGGGTCTCAGGGGCAGGAAGTATAAATGTTACAAGTGGATTACTAGGAGTAATAGTGAGTGGTGCCACCCCCATTTTCATCCCTTGGTTTCTGGATCTGTGAATCGTAGCTATTGAAGGCACAACACTACATTGTGGACATTGACTTAGATTATATAAATTCTCCTGGAGAACATTGCCCCAACCCTGCAATATATTGCCATTTAGTTGGGGCCATATTGTATCTTCAGAAGGCCATTTAATCATTATATCAAGCCAGCTGCTTCAGGATGATGGGGAATAGGGCTGTAACCTAAGTACAGGCGTAACATTTTCCCCTTAATCTTCTTACAATTGATTGGCTTCTCACAGTAGATCCCATTATAGAGTTGATTACATTGTAGGAGGGCACAAAATAGGGGATTATTAGGCCTTACCTGCCAAACCACTGAGAATGCTGGCCAATCCAAGTTGACAGAAACTTAACTACCACAGATAGAGAACAGGGAAACATAAACAAGTCAGTCTTTGACTTTCTTCATATTTAAGCCATTGTAGCAAAACTGAAAATAAAGTACTGTGGTTCATTTGTTAACATTCATACCTTCTTCTCACAGAATCACTATTTTAAAAAAAATTGCATAAGCTTAAAAGGTGAATCTGGGGGAAAACTGATTTTAGGCGGAAACTAGAATTTGGCTCAGTCTACATATATGGAGATTAGACAGGAATATGGCTTCTATAACTGGCCCCAAGAAAGATTTATTTGGCTTTACTTTACTTCTGTCAGTATTGTTGTGGATTAGATAGGCTTGGGATCACACAGAGGATACATCATGCCTGTAAGTTTAGTTACTTGTTTTTATTTTCCACTATGGAAAGACAAGTGCCTAATAAACTAAGGTCGCTATGAGTCAAAATTGATTCAAGGGCAGTGGGTGTGTAAATTACTTGCCATTTAGTCCATTCTGATCCATAGTTACATATTTTTCACAGTACAACTGTACTCATGGGGTTTATAATGACTGATTTTTCAGGAGATCCCAGGTTTTCTTCCAAGGTGCCCCTAGGTTGACTCAAACCTCCAACATTTTGATTTTTAACTGAGTACTTAACTGCACCACACAGGGATCTCATGTAAGTATCTAGAGAAAGGAGAATGGCTATGGTAAGGCATGGACAACAGAGTTTCTGGTGGAAGAAGAACGAGAAGCTAATAGTCCCATAAAACTGACTTGTAGTCTTTGGTAGGTCCATAGAAAGGGTAGGCTTTCTACTTTTGTAAAGATTTACGTTCTTGGACACCCACATGGGAGGTTCTAATCTGGCCTTTATGATCGCTATGTGAGGTAGTTAGTTTATTGTGCCAACCTGGCCAATAAACACACGTGGGATTAATTGAAGGGTGGAGGGATAAATGGCTCAGTGAGCATCGCCTTTCTAGTTCTCGGGTCTCTTGCTTTCTGATGGTCGGACCAGGGTGTAGCTGCCTTAGCCAGTTCCCTGCTTCAGCTCGCAAGGCTCACTTCCTGCAAGGAAACCCTGAGGAGAAGCCACATGGACCTACCCCAATGCAGCCCTGGGTGCTGGAGCACTCGTGTGGAGACCCCTGCCAGTACTGAGATGCTTATGCATACAATGACTCGGCTTTCTTCCTGCAGTCAGCATCATTGCGTCTGTTCTGTGAGATGGATGAGGAATTTGTGGATTGGCAATGGACATAGGGGTTAATGGGTTAATGTCGGACTTGTGGGCTTGGGAAAAACTGGGTTGGGATGTTTTCTTGATGTGCACTTAACCTTTATATAAAACTCTCCCTTATACATAAGTTTCTGTAGATTTGTTTCTTTAAAGTACCCAGACTAATAGATTGTGGTACCAGGAGTGGGGTACTGGAGAAACAAATCATAAGATGGAGAGTAGATGTTTGTTTGACCTCTCCCTCATGGTAGTTTTTCTTTGTCTAGCCAGAGGTCAGATAAAGCCACACCTTACTCAGTTGTTTTCTGGGGAAAATATGGGAAGTCAGAAAATAGAAAGTTTGTAAGCCCATTTACTTTCAGCCATTAAAATTTGATCTTTAGATTGGTTTAGGTTGTGCCTACAAAGAAAGCTTGAAAATATATGCCCCACCCAGTGCTTTGAAGTACTCAGGAACCAGTAGTCTTTGTCAGAAGCTGGAAAAATCTGGAACCATAAAGAAAACTCCTCTCTGGGACTGAATATGAAAGGGAACCTGTGAGCAGGCAGAAATGCTTGGTAGGTGACCACCTGGATCTACTTGTTGAGTAGAAGTGGGAAAAATGCAGCAATAAAGAGATGGGTTGAGTTTGGCCACTGACACCTGTGGACATGGTTTACAAGCAAAAAGGGAAATGAGAGTGGGTTGACTAGTCTAAAGTTCATGACCTAGCACAAGGGGGCTAGGCTTGTGGAGTATTGGTGAGAGCCCATGGTCTAAAGGCAAGGCGACCAATGGGAACCCTGTGGAGGCTGAGCGAGGCAGCCCACATTGAGTTGACAAGAACATGACCAGATGGAGATTTTTGAGCCTGTGAACTGGTGAACATTGTTGCTGACTTTATGGATGGCCTGTCCGGATTTGACTTTGCTTATGGATGCAGACTTCACAAGGTTCCAAGTGGAATGAAGACTCTTCATATAGAAAAATATGATTGTCTTCTCTGAGAACTGGGTTGATGTAAGTGGGCAGTATATAAATTGGATACTCAAAATTGGGGGGATAAAGGCATGAAGTGGTTGGCTTACAAATTTTCATAAGTGGGGGAACATAGTCACAGGACTATAGGATTGAAGTGTAGGTGTTACTTAATTGCAATCGTGAAGCTAAAGAATTATGTACAGGTGCCAAGTTGGGAAGGGGTGGATTGAGGTAGTTAGTTTCTTGTGCCAACCTGGACTATAAACACATGTGGGGTTAATTGAAGGGCAGAAGGATGAATGGCTCCGTGAGCCTCACCTTTCTAGTTCTCAGGTCTCTTGCTTTGTGATGACCAGGGTGCAGCTGCCTTAGCCAATTCCCTGCTTTAGTTGGCAAGGTTCACTTCCTGCAAGACATCCCTGAGGAGAAGCCACATGGACCTACCTCAATGCAGGCCTGTGGAGAACCCTGCCAGTGCTGAGATACTTACACATTCACTGATTCGGCTTTCCTCCTGCTGTCAGCATCATTGCATCTGTTTTGTGAGATGGAAGAGGAATTTGTGGATTGGTGTTGGACAGATGGTGAGTTATTGAATTGTGCCAACCTGGCCGATAATCACATGTGGGGCTAATTGAAAGGTGAAGGGATAAATGGGTGGTGAGCCTCGCCTTGCTAGTTCTCTGGTCCCTTGCTTTGTGATGGTCGCAGCAGGGTGCAGCTGCCTTAGCAGTTCCCTGCTTCAGCTTGCAAGATTGACTTCCTACAAGACATCCCCAAGGAGAAGCCACATGGACCTATCCTGATGCAGCCCTGGGTGCTGGAGCAGCCATGTGGAGACCCCTGCTAGTGCTGAGATGCTTATTTGTTCACCGACTCAGCTTTCCTCCTGCAGTCGGCATCATTGCCTCTGTTTTGTGAGGTGGAGGACTTTGTGAACTGGTGTTGGGTAAATGGGTTAATGTTGGACTTGTGGGCTTGGGCAACATTGGGTTGGGATGTTTTTGTGATGCACACTTTCTTTACATAAAACTCTTTTATACATGAGTTGTTGTGGATTTGTTTCTCTAAAGTACCTAGACTAATACAGATGGGTTAATGGGTTAATGTTGGACTTGTGGGCTTGGGCAGCACTGGGTTGGGATGTTTTCTTGATGTGCACTTAACCTTTATATAAAACTCTCTCTTATATGTGAGTTTCTGTGGATTTGTTTCTCTAAAGTACCCAGACTAACACACTATGATTCACAATCAACTCAGTCGCACTGACTTGAATTGTGTAATCAAAGGGGAACAGAACAAGATACTGTTTTGCCTTAAGCTAAACATAATTTAAAGCATTTCCTTTCTTCCTTGAATATGAATTTATTTTCTTTCATTAAAATGATCTTGATTGTATTAAATGAAATTGATAGTAGGTTGTAGGTGGGCTCACATTATTTTATGTGTTTAAGTATGCCCCACTGTCCATGAGCAGTTAAACTATATATTGGCACTCCTAAGTCAAGCTGCCAAAGTAATTGTAGAAACTACCAAAATATTGAAGTCTGTGAACTGCTGACGTAATGTAAACATGAAGGAAAAAAGCAAACCCTACCTATACTCAGGGCTAATGATGGGAGCAATTTTTAAAGCTCAGAACCTGGAGCTAAGCAATAAAATGAGGAGAAACCTTGACAACCAAGTAAGACTCATTTCTTTCTGTTACCCTTCCACAAAACTTAAATAGAATGAGCTATATCTGAAAAGTGATGCATTTTATTCAATTATCAGGGTGACTGCCTTATAATAATAGCTTTCTGTATATATTTAGAAACTCTAATGGTAATCTCCTGGAGTATTTTCCATGGATTAATAAACACTTTAATGGGGAAAAGTAGCTGTAATTAAATAGCTTGGGAAAGTCTATTAAGCAACCCTATAGACGTGTTTATTACAAGACTTCTCACATCCTTTATAATGATAATACAAGACTCCTCAGATCCTTTATAATGTTAATATACACTGGAATCACCAGGACTGGAGTAGCAGAGCATGCAGTCATTTCCAATAACTTGAGAAAAAATACTTTTTTTCACCAATACCTCAAAACTAAGGATATTGTCAAGAATCTCTAAAGAAATATTTTGCATTGAAATCATTTTAGCTTCATTTGATCAGTCAACAAAGCAACAGAAATTATGATAAACATATTATCATCATAAATACTGTATCTGTCTGTTATAATATCTATCTGGAGCCCTGGTGGTGCTGTGGAGGAGTTTTTGTGCTGTGTAGTAATTGAATGCTTTTACATCAACTTGAACTTGTACGTTAATATAGGGGTGGAGCCCAAACCTGCCAATCAAGTCATGGCCTGATAATGCCTCCTTGGGGCTGTGACCTTTTATAGAACTGAGAAACTGGGAATTTCTCAATCTCTGTCTAGAACATTTTGCCTTCTTCACTGTGGGCCCTCTGCTCCTGAGAGCTGTCAGCGCCTGACCAAGTTCCACCAAATTTGGATGCACGCAACTCTTCACCCACTGGCCTGTGGTTTCCCTGCATATTGCTTCACCTTTCTGCATCATCAGCTTGCAGCTACATGAGTCTGAGGAGAGTCCCAGCTAGCATCAGACTTAGGGACTTGAGTTGGACTGGACTGGGACGTCTTCTTGATATGAAATTACTTCATGATATGATGTGCTTTCTTATACGTGGATGAGTGTCCGTGGTTTGGTTTCTGTAGACAACCCAGTTTAACTCAGTCTGCTAACCACAAGGTCTGGAGTTCAAATCTACCAGCTTCTCCTCGGGCAAAGATGAAGTTGTCTGCTCCTGTAAAGAGTGACAGTTGCGGAAAGCCCTACATAGGATCTCTATGAATCTGAATCAACTCAATGGCTATGGGATCTATCTTAATTATCTAATGCTGCTGTAACATACAATCCACAAATGGATGACTTAACAAACAGAAATTTATTCTCTCACACTTTCCAAGGCTAGAGGTCCAGATTCCGGGTGCCAACTCTAGGAGAGAGGTTTTGTTTCCTTGACTCTGGGGAAGTTCCTCGCTCCTAGGTTTCTTGGTGACCTTCATGTGACTTGCTTCCTTCATAGCTTCCTCAGTCTGCTGTTTTGATAGCTCATAAAGATAGACTTAAGACACCAAAAGAAAAGAAAAATCAAGGCACTTCAGTGATTCTGACTCAGAGCATCTGTTACGGGGACGGCTGCCCAAGGTTTCAAGTCTCTCCGTGCCTGGGCTCTTGTCCTGCTCACAGGAAAGAGACAATATTCAGACCAGAGTCAGAGAAAAACGTTTAAACAGAAACCGTGATTTTATTCCAGGAGATTCTTTGGAAAATAACTCCAAAGGGCCCTTAGCTAGTCTGGTGGCCCTGGGAGAAGGTTGAGTCGACCTTTTCATCAGCAGACCTCCTGCTGGCTTTCTCATAGGTTTCTGCTATTGGCCGGTCCTGTGTAGTGCAGTTCCTCTCTCCCAGTATATGCGGCCCTGCACACTCACACCGCCAAAGGTATGCTGACTCTTGTCTCCACACCCAAATCCCATGAGTTTATTCATCCATTGTGAGTGTCCTTTGAACAGCCAGTCTTTCCCCGTTCAGCCTTTTCATGGTTTCCTGGTTCCTTCCATTGATAACGATATGTGTCTTATCTGCCCGTCACCTTCCTTTGTGCTGGAGAGGTAAGTGGGGGGATTTGTCTCCTCCTCTCTTTTGTGTTAGGATTCCTGCCATGTCACTGTTGCCCATTTCTGTTTACCAGCGACGTTATAGGACAGAGCCGATCTGTTCTCTGGTATTTCCAAGAGTCATCTTGACAAAAACAGACTGCCACGTCTTTTTCTGCCACAGGGTACCTGATGGGTTTGAGCATACCTATAGAAAAAAAACTCTTGCATTTGTACAAAAATATACAGACAACTTTGTTTACAATAGCCAGAAACAAGCAAAAAAAAAGCCAATATGGACAAATAAAATGAAGAACAAAGCATGTTGTTTTAATTTTTTTTCGCTATTTTGTTCTGTACTGAAAATCAAGGAGCTCTGGTAATGCTGTCAGGTAAGCAAGCCTTGGACTGCTAACTACATTGTTAGAGTATGAAAGGTTCGAGTCGAAGGCACTGGGGAGACTCAACCACAGGACACAGTCTTATTTGCGCAACCCTGAGAGGAGCCGCTGACCTGAATCCCAAAGCCTCCTCTGTAGAGCTTAGTAGGGTTTTATAGGACTAGTCAAGGGGGTAGTCTTTGGGTACACATGTAGGTGAAGTATTGTGGTTTGGGCTAATTCCAGGAATTAGAGTCATCTGCCAGCAGGTGGGGAGATTATGAAACATGATGCTTCTCAGGTGGCTGTTTGTACAGTTTACACCAAAAGATTTGGAGGGGGGCAGTGCAGGGAGGAGGTTGGTTCTGTGCGTAATGATCCTTTCAGTCTTGGCAGTGTAATCCCATCTTCTGCTCCTGGAGAGAAAGATGAGGCTATCTGCTCCTGTAAAGAATTGCAGCCTCGGAAACTCTATACACGGCTGCTACGAATCAATATCAATTCCACGGCCCTGGTTTGGGTTTTGGCTACTGAAAATAAATGTGAGAAAATTACACTAATTGGAAAAACAGGGAAAAGTAGACAATATTGTTCAGAAGTGCAAGGTTTGTAGCTAAAATTATGATTTGAAAAGTTAGCATGTCAGGATCCAAGTAATATAGGTTTGAACCTGAGACTTATTCATCCCAGTTTTTTTAGCTGCTGGGAATATTCCTGGGTACATCCATAAACCATGCATTTATATCATATATATTATTTGTTTATTTGTATTTAATAATTTTGAAAAAAATTAAAGGAAGAGAGATTTTAGGATATTCTTAGCCACCAGAATTGAATTCTTCTTCCCCAACACTGGATTTCATTCTGATTTCACAGGTAATAGTTGTATTTTATGCATTGGTTTGGGATTGTTGATTTACTTTTCTGCCTTCCTCCAAGTATTTTGAGTATCAAATAAAAAAGATAGGAATCTCTTGGTGTTTTTGTCATTGCAAAGATTAATAAGTATGGAATAAATGTTTGATGAATATTCTAAATCAATAAAAGCAAATATCTGGGTAGGAGATAATATGAATGTATTGCTGCGTCACTGTGGCCTGATTACAGAAACCAAGTGGATTTGAAAGATTCTAAGTTTTATTTTCACATGCACGGCAAAGGACTCTTAGGGATCCTTATTCCAAATGTTATTCTCCCCGTCTTTTTGTTCTCAAAGGATATATACATACATTACATACATACATACCAAATCTTGTACTGACAGGTAAAAGCAAAAAGCTAGGGAAACAGTTTTGTTTTAACAAAGATCTTGTGTTACAGAACTTCCATTACTTAGGGACCCTAAATCCCCAGAAGACAGGCAAGGTATGCAGGTCTTGGCCCATAGTGAGGGAAGAGAGGAAGCCTGGAAACTATCACAGGACACGCTGTGAGACAAGATAGAGGGGTTTAGCTTAGGGTCACAGCTGTGGAAGATTTTCAGCTAAATCACATCTAAACAGAGAATATAATTCTCTGAATTGCATGGCATTCCATTTTATAGTAGGTTGACTCTTCAGGTCAACATCTTCCACTCTTCATCTTGATTCTCATATTTATGAGAACTGTTTAGAATGGAAATATTCACGTTTGATGATCAGAAAAATCTCAGTAGGAACTGAATTTATGTGAGAATCTTGCAATGGATCTTGCGCCTCACTGTCATAACTTTTAATGTACTGAGAATGTGAACTCAGATACAATTCTTCCTTCTGATTATGGACTATACTATTAATAATCCTCTGATCACACAGGTTGAGGGGATTCTTCTGTGTGGTCTTTGCTAGTACTTACTTCCCATAGATGGGTGCTTGTCTTTGGACAAGCCTTTATATCCCAGACATTATTCTTTTTGATAGCTTGGCACCATCAGATTTATTCACCACATTTTGCTATGCACTTATATCTTTGGTGATTAATGTATGAGGGATTGAATATTGAACAGGTTCACATCAAAGAACCAATTTTTCTTAGGTTAGGGCTTAGACCAGGGGTAATCCATTCACACATCTAAAGCAAACATATAAATTATATAAATTAACTTCTATGGGACATTTAGTACTTTTAAGAACAATATTAATTTAGCCAGTGGTATAGAATCTAAATGCTTGTAAAGCTCTTTACGCTAAAATACATGAAAATTCACTTTTATAGATTCTAAACAAATGACAGAACACTGTTCAAGAAGACAAAACAAAAGGCAAAACCATTTGTCTGCAGAACTAAGAAATATCACAGACAGCAAGGAAAAGATGAAAATGACAAATAGCTAGTAGTCTCCGCATGTCAGTCATTGGGTAATCTGAAAGCAATAGAGATTTGAACCAAAGTCCAACAATTCCAAAGTCCACGACCAGATGTTTCTTCTCACTCTATGTCATTTCAGCTCAAAGTCAAAAGGAGTATTTCAGTTTTTTTTCATCTGCAGCAGGTGCGTTTAAAATGAAGTCCAGTTCACTCAGTGGGGTTCTCAAAATGAGTCTCTTTGATAGGACTTGTAAAGAAAGCTCGCTCTCTCTCTCCATATATATACCAAAATTTAAAATCCAGGCAGCTTAACGCATGAGCCCTAGATCACTAAAAGGCAGTGTGGTCGGCCAAGTTGACAAGAGAAACAAATTCAGGACATTCAGAAACGTATAAGAAAGAGCTTTATATCAAAGAGTAATTGTATGTTAAGAAAACCTCCCAGCCCAGTCCAGATCAAATACATAAAGTCCAATATTAGCCCATAAATTTGATACTCATCCATAAATCCCCCTTCTGAGTAAAGGAGCTCATGCAAGGATGCAAAATGCAAGATCACAGGCCAGTGGATACAAAGTCTTATGGATCCAGTGGCAGGCACTTACAGATTTCAGCGTGGCTCAATATGTCTTGTCAACAGGAAGGTGAAGCAGAGAGAGGGGGTCAGGTCTCCAGAGAGCCATTTATCTCTGTAGCCTATTTGACAGGCTAAACTCTGCCCACATGTTCCTACGGGATCCATGTTGACACAAAAATCCTAACTATCACAGGCAGGGGACAAAATCTGTTATAAATGTACTTTTAGTAATATGATACAGGGCAGATTTTCTCATTGGGAGCCTATGGAAATCAAGAGAAGCATTTCTCTAAAGACAGACTGCTTTTCGTGGGTTTGTTTATTACAAGAAGTAAGATTACTCTCTTCAGAGCTGGCATTAACTCTTCTTTTCTGGTCATGGATTTCTATATTTTCACTTAGATGAAAATGGGGTCTGACTAAAGTGAGGCCCTCTGAAAAATTGGTTTTCAGAGGCACAGATACAGGCCTAACAAATGGACCATACGCAAGAGACAGACACCTTATAAGACTGCTTGAGAGACTGCATGAAATGACTATATGTCTATCCTAAACTCTAATGACTAGTCTGATTTTCCCTTTCTGGAGTCCATTTTTTGAAGCAGCCTGAAGCTTCAATAGGGCACAATGCTCTCAGCCAAACACTCCACTGGTTTTTCTGGGTTATCATTTATATTCAAAATGGCTTTTAAGCACCAATTTTTTGTGTGTGTTTTAAGATTGAAAGAAAAACTTAAAACATCATAGAGTAAATGGTTCACACGTAGATTATTTTCACTTTTAAGGAAGCCTGCGACCAAACAGATATACTAACAATATTAGGCTAAATGTTTGGAAAGAGTACAATAAATATCACATTCTACTATTAGGATATTTCACAACCTACAGCTCTAACTTTACCAGCTTCTGTCACCATTATTTTATGAATTTATTAAATCTGCCAATAGAAGCTTTCAATCTTAAGAGCCATGATATTTTCAACTTACAGGTTCAATAATCTGAGAGAAGTGAGAAATATAGTTACACACAGAGGACAACTGTAAAATGCCCACAGTGTTTCCACATAGAGAACGTATAGAAATATTCCATCGGGTAAGTTGCTAACTATTCTTCGCCAATTTTGGATCAGCTATAATTCACAATCTCATCACTTTCTAGAGTTCTGGGAATTCTGGTTTAGACTTGTAGGTTCCAACTTAGAATATTAGTCTTTTTAATAAGTCCAATAGAGTCCATTTTCTGGCATGCATTTTGATTAAGTGCTTATCAAAAGTTCATCTGTAAGTGTCAAAGCCTGACACACTCATAGTTAAGTCACAGTAAAACATATACACAAACGTATATAATTTTTATGACATAAGTGGTGAATCTACAAACTAAGGTAAAGCAAATAGTCAATTAACAAAAGAAAACATCACAAAATACTATGTGCAAAAGTTCCAGATATAAGCAAATTTCAGTTACCAACTTTATTGACATTAGCATGATTTATGTACAATCTTTTCTCAACTTTACTTCCACTGGACAAACACACCTGATATGATCATTTGCATTTATTATTAGAGCGTACAATCACCCATTTCAAATCAAGTAAATAAACTAACTTGAAAAACCTATGGGCAAGCAGATAAGTCTAAAATAAGCAAGCCAGCAACCAAAACCACCCCTTATTAGGAGACGCTCATAAGATACACTTATTATAGCATCTAGACAAAACAACATGCCAACATTTACACGATTTTAACAGTAGAATAAACTAAAACTCCAGGCCAAACAATAGAAATGCTGGAGCATCAGCTCTTTTGAGACCATGTGGTTTGGTAAGTCTAATCCACCCTCAATTTGGAAATCAGATCATTCAAAGAATGAATTAGATTTCTTAACTAATTCTGTAGTTGTGTGACTAATTTCTAAACTACTAGTAATAAAAACATTTTTATGGCCTGAAACTTAATTCTTTGTTAATACTATTAATTAAACTTTCATTCAGACAGGTAAAAGTTTAGTTATAGTTAACAAAGAGTTCTTAGCTATTGTTCTAATATTTCTTATAATAGATTTTTATAGTGAGGAAAAATGAACACAATGCTTAGCATATATATGTGTGTGTGTATTTATTAACTGTATACTCTTAATTATGACAAATATTTGTTAACTTAATTGTAATACTAGCAAATCACTTAAAAGAGTTAAAAATTATTTGTGCATTACCAGACACTACTAAAATGCAGTACACTTAATTTAAGCTTTTTAAATTTTTATCCAAATTCAGCTTTTTTAAGATTCTTTAAAATGCCTACATTTTGACTTAAAAGAAACTAGTTTTAAGTTGACTTAGCTCAAGATCATAACTATGAAGAATTTCTAGCTAAGTTACATCTAAACAAAGAATATAATTTAACTACATTATATTTTTTATCATAAAACAATGCAGATTGTGGTAGTTACATAATTTTATGTCAACTTGAAGATTTATAAGAGTATAGGGGGGCTATCTGATATGTGGGTGTGACCTTCTCATAAGGAGGGTCCAGGGAATCTCCCTCTCTTTCTCTTCCTTGACCTCCTTCTTGCTGACCCTGAAAGCTTCCAGAGCCCAGTGATGTTTTCTACCAACTTTGCATCCACACTACTTTCCACCCATTGGCTTGTGATAGTCCTGCATTCGGCATCATTGCATGTGACTGCATGAGTTTGAAGAGTGACTTATGGACTAGTATCATACTTACGGACTTGAATTGGATTGGACTGGGTTGTTTTCTTGATATCTAATAACTTCTTGATATACAGCTCTTCATTCCACATATATGAGTGTCACTGGGTTCATTTCTCTAGTCAACTTGGCCTAACACATGCATAGATTCATCAGGTCACTCCCTGTCAGATGGATCAATTCCTCTCCTTTTCCCCCTCATTTTACAAATTAAAACACAGGAGTCCAAAAAGCATAAGTTAAGCGGCTTGCTAAAGTTTCACCTTCAAGTACCATCATAACCCAGGACAGAACCCAGGACTCTTGGTTCTTTCTCCCTTTCCACGGCTATAGACATCTTGAAACATGGTCAACGTTAAAACCCCTTACTTCTTCATTGAGAAGAGATCTTGTAGTCTGAATAGTTGGGAGGATAGCTGAGACCTGGTAGTACAATGGTTCAGAAATCAGTTGTGGATTCAAAGGCTTGCAACCAGAATCCACCCAGAGATCAGTGGAAAAAATACCTGACAAATTTCTTCTATAAACATTACATCCTAAAATGATCATATGGGGGCAGTTCTACTCTACAGCACAAAACTATAGGTGGAAAATCCACTCAAAGACTCCTAACAACCACTTAATAAAAATCTCAGTTAATATGACTTAATATCCATATAAATTGTTTGTAGCATAGTCAGATTAACCCCCACCTCCTTTTCTTTCCAGACCAGCAATCTTTCTGTTAGTCTGGACTGCCTCCAACATTTTACAAAGAAGTCTAAAGTGTTAAAACAGAACAGCTTGCTGAAATATTCATCTTGGCTAAATTATTTTTGATGTTTACATTTCTTTTCTGTCAGTTTGCCACTGCATTAGAGTTTAAATTTCTGAGTACGGAGCTTTCAGAAGGCTATAGTTTATAGCGGAAGGCCAAAATCTATTTATGAATGTCAACATAATTCAGACTCCATTGAATTTCTTATAAGCATTAACCAGCAGCATGATTAGCCTTCCTTCGGGGAAAGGTCCTTTAGAGAGTGCATTGCTGTCACTCCCCAGCCCGTCCAGGGGAAAGTGACATAGTCTTTAGAGACTTTGCCTGGGTGTGCATTTAATCGAATCTGGAATGGTAGGGTACCATGGTCATGAGCCACATCTTGATTGCTTTGGTCAAAGGGCCCTGAGCTATTCTGTCTAATACATAGGTTCACAAACTTATTGGCCTTGTCAGATATGAATTACTCAGTGCCTCCCTGGCAGTTGAATTAGTGCCTAAAACCAAAGGCACCCCTGAAAGAAGCAGTTTCCTCCTAAACCATGAAATCATCCCAATGCTACCTTGAATAGCTCATATTCACTTTATGACAACCAAAGCTCCAGGGTGAAGTCCCAGCGAGACAGAGAAGGAAGGGCAGAGCCCTGACGAATCTCTTTGATAACCCAGAAAGTCAGGCTGGAACATGTAGCTTATGGGAAAGACAGATAGATAGTTGAAGGAGGAAAATAAACAAAGAATATGAGAAGACTTAAGTGAGTCTCCTCTCCAGGCCATGGTATGCAAACAGAAGAAGACTATCTCCTTTGTCCTCCTCATGGTTACCTTTACCACAAAGCTTTTGATAAAGATCTGTGAAGAAGTTATTAGTTATATTTATCACACTTGGTAAAAGACCCAAACCACTATCAACTCTCCACATAAAGTGAAAATCCTCTATTGTTCTTTGGATTTGGTCAGACGGCTTTGATGGCAAGTCAGCCTCTTGTGTTTCTGGGATAGTTTTCCCCAGTTGTTGCTTGTCAACACTGAAAGAGTTCATGCAGCAGAAGCACTTTTGTAAATCCAAGTAAATTTTATGAGGGAAAGGGAAGTTTCAGGTAATACAGACTCAGATAATACTTGTTATCTCTGGAAAGTGTGCAAGGCCAATGGCAGGGGCCGTGGGAAAGTTCATGACTGAAAATGGCCCCTTCGGGGGAACAGGAAAAATCACGTGGGAAAATGGCCCGAAAGAGGTGGCCAAGGAGCCAAAAGAATACCTGAACAGAAAAAGGAGGAAGAGTTCAGGAGATAAGAGAGTGGAAGCCCTGAGAGGGCGTGCACATGCAAGTCGTGCACATGGGGGAGATGCCACCCTCCAATCTGAAAGAGAGCGGCCTGCCTTCAGTCTATGCTTTTTATCCCCTCCTATCCCCACTGCAGGGCGGGCATGGTTGAGGGTACTGGTCATTCTTAGTGGCTGAGTTTAGGTGTATGTGTGTTGTAATGTCTCTGGTGCCTAGTGTGCATGCCCAGGTTCACCTTCCCTTATGCCTAGGTGATCTTGGTCGGCTCATGCCCAGCTTTGGATTGTCCCCATAGGTGTGTACTGTGTGCCTGATTCCTTTCAAACCCCCTTATTGTGGCATGGCCGGCTAGTTTAGCTTTAGCTTAGGCATTCGGTGGAGACAATCCCCTTTATTCCTAATCTGTCTACCTTTCAAATCCATTTCCCACCTCGCTTTTCTCTTTGCCACTTACATATGCCAAATAAAATTTTGTTTTCCTCACTATTACAATTTTGTGGTTATTTTCATTGCATTATAAATCAAGATAAAATCCATATAATTTGGGATTGAGTGTGGGTATCTACTTTTACAGCCCATCTGGATCGTTCCAGTGCCTAACAAGATATCACCCTCTTTAGAAAAGCCTGGTCTAACATAAGGTATGCAGCTCAATCATGGTCCCAGTCCTGCTTTTATATTTCCACTGTAACTGTAATGCATTGATCTGCCGCCACTCATGCTTTTGTGACAGTTTCCTTTGTCTTACCATGCCCTTTTAAGTCTCCAAATTGCTGGAAAACTAGTATGCTATTACAACCTAGTACTAATAGTCTCCCACATTCAGACAATGTGTCTTTTTCTTTGCATGAATTCATTAATTAATAACTTAGTAAATGTTCTCCTTAAAATATTTTGAGATTTGTGGTCCATTTGTACACAACAACACCAATTTGTTGTTACTGTTTTTATTGCATGCCATTGAGTCTATTAAGCCTCAGATAACTCTACCCAGAGGCCAAGCCTACTGCCATGGAATTGACTCCAACTCACAGCAAGTCTAGATAGAGTCTCTAAAGGTATAAATTTTTATGCAAACAGAAAGCCTCGTCTTCCTCCTGCAGAGCCACTAGTAGGTTTGAACTTCTAACCTTGTAGCCAGAAATCTAACATTTACCTGATAGCACCATTAGAGCTCCTTAACAAACAGAGTAAAACTGCCCCATTTGAAGGGCCACAAAAGAACTAGGCATTTGGCATAAGAAGAAGTGAGTTATAGTCAAGTTATATGGACCTTCTAGCCATAATCCCTGTAATGGAGTGAAATTTCTTAGTGTCACTCTTCTATGCATGTCTATGTAACTCCCACCAAATTATTGGGTGGGGCTATGCAAATAGGGCACGTGTAACATTAATAGAGGCGATTATCAGTTTTAGTTGCCAACTCTTCTAGCCATAAGGATGGACTGGAAGAGAGAAATGTCAAGACCTGTCTGAGATCTCTGTATGAATTGTCAGAGGCTAAGACCAGGGGCACCAGGTGAGGAGACCCTGAGACAGCATGGAGGAGAGCATCACTACATCTATGAAACTGTGAGAAAGGGTTGTGGGCTGGCTTCCCGTCCCATGGAGGCAAAAGCCAACGCTCAGAAAATGGCTCAGAAGCTGAGGACTACATAGAGAATTGGTTCCTGGCTGAGGGGAGAGGTGTTGCTACTTTACCTTTACTGTTTAGTGATCCTGACTTGTGGAACCTGTTCACTTCCTTATTAAACTCCCTTAATTGGCAGTATTGTCAGTAAGTTCTGTGTAGGCATCACAGTGGAGTATGTAACCCAGAAGAAAAGTAGAATATCTTGAGAGGATCAGATGGTGTCAGAATAGGGTAAAGAAGGAGAGTGGAGGTGCGTCTCACGACTGTCCTAATGGCAATCAGGAGTTGCATTCTCTTTTTCCATTGTGGGGCCCGAGGAGTTTAGCTGTGGCCCTTTGCCATTTTCCATTTTCACCATGGAGGATGGAGTCATGACTGACCTCTGCCTCCTGGTAATTGACCTTGGGCAGATGTGGGGACAGGTTCTCTTTGATCATTGTGTAGCCAGAAAAGGTCAGATGTGACTCCCCCCCCCAAGGCCATTTTTTCACAAAAGGCTTCTGCCAAAGCTGCAGGCCAGATTACTTTTTGTTTTATTTTCTGTTTAGTGCTTATTCTGAGCTACAGTGAACCCTTGCCACTTCGCGCTTCGACTTCCGCGGCTTCACTCTATCGCGGTTTTTGCGTAACAGCGCATGCTCTGTCATTACTGCCACTGATTGGCTCATACTGTACACACTTCTGTCTGCATCGCTACGTATCCGAGCTACGTATCAGATGCATTTTTGCTTTTGTACAGTGTACTGTAATTGTTTGCGATTTTTAAGAAATTTTATCTAAGCCCTATGATGGCTCCTAAACGAGCTTCTTCTTCTAAGCCTTCGGACAATAAAAATAAGCGCCAGAGGAAGAGGCTCACCATCCAGGAAAAGGTAAAACTTTTTGTATTTTCCCTTTTTCGTTTAATAAATTGGGTAATACGAGTGTAATGGTGACTAAAGGGTGTTTTTTCATGTCCTCTATGCTCTAACTACAAAAATATTTGATTTACAAATAAGGAATCCTACTTCGTGGAATTTCATTTATCACGGTAGGGTCTAGAACCAATTAACCGCGATAAACGAGGGTTCACTGTACTTGAAAAATCAGATAGCCTGCATACTTCAGGAAGCCTGAAAAGCTCTCCTTCCTCCCCCTTACTTTAACAGCATGCTCCCAGGAAAAACATTCATTCAGGCTGTCCTTCAAAATGTTCACATACTAAGCTGTTAGATGACTTACATTTTATGATGAGCAAAGTAATGTTTAAGGGCCTTGTCATTGTCTTCTGTCTGTTAATGATACTCTGCACTGGACCTCAGCATTTACCTGAGGCATCATATGTTCTTTACAAGTTAAGATTAACCTGTCTCCCTCTGAAAAGCAGCTAATCCTGTATCCTTTCTTAAAGCTTCAATTCTGTACATATCCCAGTCATGGTCCTGCTTCTGTTGTCCTACCTATCACAGTGATCAACTATCACCAATCACGATCTTCTGATGTTTCTCTTTTTCCTCCATTTTGTGAGTATATAATGAACACCATGACAGTCACCCCATCACCCTGTGTACTTGGTACATGTTGAAGATTTCCCTCATCTGGAGGATTGTTTTTGTTGTTCTCTTTCTCTTTGTCCAATTGAAGGCTTAATGAAAGGACCTCTATAGAACATTATTAAGGAACCCAGGTGGTTCATCAGGCTGCAAATCACATGGTTGGCTGGCCATACCAACCAACCAGTCACTTTAAGGGAGAAAGATGAGACTGTCTACTCCCGTAAAGATATATAATTTCAAAAAGCTAAACAGAGCCTCTATGAATCAGAATTGATTTGATGGCAATGGCTTGTGCTTATAAAACATTATTGAATCTGGCTTCATTTTTTCTAGTACAGAAGGGAACTGTCATCACCAGATGAGTGACTTTGAAGCAATGTAATGGATCATGTATGTGAAAGAAGCATTAAAGGGAGGCATCTGTGGATTTGAGAGGCTCAAAGATTTCTACTAAGTTTAGGAGTTCAATATGGTCATGTGAATGCAGTTGGTATCAACAGAGTTCGAGAGAAACAGGTTAAGTTCTAGAGATGGCAAGTTGATTGGATGTAGATGGTAAGTACAAAATATTCAATGCCAAACCTATAAATACTGCCAATTTGAACAGATGCCAGTAATAAACAAAAATAGTTATGGGAATATGAATGCATGCCAGTCAAACATTAGAACTCTGGTGGATACCTGACCCTCTCACTGAGCCAAGGAACAGTGACAGAAGAGCAATTTGGGTTAAAGGAACATAGAATAGTGACTATTTGAAGACTCGGTTAAAGGGACAAGTTAAAGTCATAACTGATGGCCATTTATTCACTCTGCATTTCATAATACCCTTGTTCAAAAAGGAGAGTCGTCTTTGCACAATTTTGACTTGTTCAATATTTGCTTCAACTAATTTAACTGGGAATGGGTTTTTTCCTCCTAAAAACTAAAAAGAACCTAATCATTTTGCACTAAAAGCATCTATCATCTTATGCAGTTGAACAAAGCTAAAGCTATATGAAACCTTATTAGCCATTGATAGCTTAGCAGTGACTTTAAAGGTCAATAGAAAAGCCAATTCTAATTTAAAATTACAGGATTAAAAAAAATCCAGTAAATGCGCCAATAGAAAAGCTAGAATAACTTTTCCAAATACTTTGATTAAAAAGAAGTGAGTGTTCCAATATGAAGATAAGTCAAAAAGTATTGCTTAAGGAACAGAAAACACTATTAGACAATAATATCCATATGTGACCCTACGGTTAGCCCATGTCCCTTCCCTTTAGATCTATACATTTCTTAAGGCAATATTTTTTCTTCCTTCCCTTTGCTTAAATAATTCTGTGCTTTTTTATTTATACCACATCAAAACATAAGCTTTGCCACCCTCAACGGGTTCAACTCATGTTATGTAAAAGCAAAATCATGATTCGGGACTGAGCAAGTGGCATTCTTGGAGAACTTGAAAGAGGAAAAATGTATTAGCCGGTGATCCAGAAGCACTAGTGTTCTGGAAGATCTGGACCCCGAATGGCGGGTGGGTGTAGCTTTTATAATTTAACTGCACAAGCAAGGTCACAGAATTGGAATAGGGAGGGATTTCTAGTGCAGATATGGTCATTAGTAAAGGATAAAGGGGAACTCAGGAGATGGTTGCGTTCCAGGAATGAGGAAGTACATGGGGGCAGGCAGGGCCTTGGGTTTCTTTTCCAAGGGTTAAACGTCCCTATACAGATTTTCCTTGTAAATATTCTTTGAGTGTGAAGCACAAAAATAAGTCTGAAGGGGCAAAACCAGGCTAGGGTGGATGGGTTAAAGTTTCCCAACAAAATTCTCTCTAGTAGAACAGTCCTTGCCACCCATAAAAATGAGCAAGTGCATTGTCATGATTAAAAAGAAATCCTAGGTGCTACTTTCAGATTTTTTCCCCTCACCTATGCAATTTCAAATTTTCTTAACTCTTCTTCATAATAAATTTCTGTAATTGTCCTATGTCCTTCAAGAAAAACATCAAAATTACCCCTTTGGGATCTCTCACAAAAGTCACCATAACCTTCTGAGCTTCCTTCGCTTTCTTGAATTTGACGGGCTCAGCACATCCTTTTGGAAACCACTGTTTTTTGTTGTTGTTGTTGTTGAAGGCACCCTAAGGAGACTAACACGAGTATATTGCTAAGAGAACGTGTCTGCCATTATTCACTGATCTCAGAAACAATTTAAACGTATATTGTTTGGAGTAAGCATGTGTATGTGTGAACAGAACCCTGGTAGCAATACTCTGACTTACCCTTGCATTAGATTAATTACAGTTTTAAGAAGTTTTTTTGTTTTGTTTTCCTTTCCTTTTCTAGACCTTTATAATCTTTAATAATTTTAAGGAATATTTACATAGATTTATGCTATCCATAAAATAGCAATGTGAGCACCCTGTGTTTGATGAACAAATAAATAAAAGCATGAAAATTATTTTCCTTAATCAAAGGCTATTTGGTTTTTGGAGTGAAATGTGCCACACCAATTCAACAATTGCTACATGTATGTGTGAGAGTCTAAAACCAGAGGTACTTGGCTTGGTGTGTGGAAATAGAGCAGCATGAAAGCTGAACCTTACCTCCATCTGGATGTCTTGACATGAATCTAGAATCTATGTTAAATTAAAAAAAAATTTAACAGTTTTTCTAACCTTGGTGCTGACCTATCCATATACCTTAAAAGAGAAAAAAAATTTCCCCTGTCAGATGGCAGATGCAGGATGTCATAGCCTATTCTTATGTGCCCCCACTCTCTCCCCCCCACTTTATGGTCAAACAGATGCAGGATACTTTAAGGGTCTTGATGCACAACATTATCTGTATATCTTTACATTGGTGCCTCAGAGTACAGACATACTTAAGAACACAAATTTAATAGAAAGTTCCCAGGAAAACTTGTATTGCCATTATCCTATTACCATCCTATAATTAGCTGAAGAACACATAAGATTGCAATTTTGTACTCTTAGCCGATTATATAATCCACATATATGTTACCAATGAGTCCTCACTAAGTTCCACTTCTTAGATATCCCACCATCAACGTGCAAATTATCTTTCAGTCAGTCATGATTTTGTAAAGTTAGTTTCTGCCTCAACTACAGAAGAATACACACTTCTTTGCTGTTTGGTAGAATAGCCATCCTCATCCTGGCCCAGACTGCCTTTGGACTTTCAATGACTCACTTAAGTTTACTTGTAGAGTATATTTTCACTGTAGGACATGTATAATTCAGCGATATGTTCTTCAAGTTGTCTCACCATTCCACGAGGGGATCCCTAAAAAAACTGGCAAAAAGCTCCACTGGATGGAGCTTTCAAACTACACACTTTTCCCACTAGGCAAACATTGACAAATTGTTCTGCATCAGTGCACCAAGTGGCTTCACCTGTGAAGAGTCTCTGGTCACAATGCATTTTTTTGTAAAAGCAGTTTTGTTCAAACTTCATTTTTTTGTGTGTGACGGCTGATTTAAGAGAATAGCGTGCAGCTGTGAAATTTTGTTCCCTGCTCTGGAAGCATGCCACAAAAACTGTTTTGATGTTGAACACAGCTTAGAAGGGCAGCATTTTATGGGGGGAAAAAACCAAGTGTATGAGTAGTTTTCTCATTTCAAAAAAGGTGAAAAGTCAATTGATGACACACCTCATTCTGGAAGACTGTCAACTTCCCAAAAATGTTAACAAAATGCATGCACTTATGCTCAAAGACCAACAGCAGACTATTGAAGAAATGAGGAAGTTATCTGGACTCTCTTGGAGCTTGGTTCAGCTAATTTCAACCGGAGATTTTGGAATAAGAAGGGTCGCTGTGAAATTTTTGCCTTGGGTTCTGATTAAGCAGCAAAAACAGCTGCAACTGGAAACATGCTGTTCTTTGAAAGAACACCTCCAAAGAGACCTGGACATTTTTTCCCCCAAGGTCATTCATTACTGGTGATGAGACATGGTATCACTGAATGTGTTTCTCTGGTTAACCAGCATAACGGAGTCCTCAACAAGATGAATTGGTTTCTCTAGTCAGCCTGGCCTAACACATGGCAATCCATCTTGTTGAGAACGCCCTTAGACAGGGTTAACTACAGAAACAAATTCAGTGACATTCATATATAGAAAGAGCTTTATATCAAGAAGTAATTGGATATGAAGAAAACATTCCCGACCAGTCCAAATTAAGTCCATAAGTCCGATACTAGTTCATAAATCCAATACGAATCCATAAATCCCTCTTCAGGCTCATGAAGCCACAAGCAATGATGCAAAATGCAGAAAGATCACAGGCCAGTGAGTACAAAGTCTTGCGGATCAAATGGCAGTGGACGCTCCTCCAGGGCTTCACCATGTCTCCAGTAGGTTTCCAAATGACTTGGCAGCATGAAGGTGGCCCGCCTCCAGAGAACCATTTATCTCGGTGGCACCTCCAAATGAGGTCATCAAGCTTTGGCCTGGTTAACAGGCTAGACTCTACCCCTACACTTCAAGTTGACATGAAATTATGCAACTACCACAAAGACCTTCCTTTTCTTGTTACCCCTCTAATTTACCAAGCCATGATGTCCTTCTCCAGTGATTGATTTCTCCAGGGAATCCTGATGCCACAGCTCGAGTAACATGTAGGTTGCTAACTGTAAGGTGAGCAGTTTGAAATCACCCGCGGCTCTGTGAGAGAAAGATTTTGTTTATCTGTTCCGCTAAACTAAATGTTACAGCCTCAAAAAACCACAGGGACATTTCTATTCTGTCCTTTGGGTTGCCATGGGTCAAAATTGATTCAGTGGCAGTGAGTGGTTTTTTAAAGATTTACAGCCTAGAAAACCCTCTCTCTTTCACTGCCCTCCAGTCTAAGTCAACTCATAGCAACCCTGTAGGACAGGGTGGAATGGCCCTGTAAGTATCCATAACTAAATCTTCAAGGAAGTAAAAAGTTCAGTCTTTCTCCCAGTGAGCAGCCGGTGGCTTGGAACTGCTGACTTTGTGGATCACAGTCCAACACATACCCATGACACCACAAGGGCTCCCAGAAATCCCTATAGGGAAGTTCTACTACTCTGTGCTGTAAGGTCTGCTATGGGTCAGAATTGACGCAATGTGGCACAGCAATTGCTCATACTGTTTTGTCATTATTAAAGTACACTTTCTGTGCCTTAAATTTCTCTTTATATTAGAATAATTGTCAGTTTGATTTCATATAGATAATTCTTTAAAAGAATACAATGTGCAAGGCAAAAATTCTTTATTAGTGCAGCTAAACTGTTGATTAAAGATGAATTCCAGGGATAGTTTCCATGTAAGGTTTAATAGATGTCCTCTGGCCAATAGATTCAGGGCTCTTCCCAGTCCTAGTGAGTCCAGTAAGGCTGGTCTCTATAAGAAATTAAATTCTGTCCTGTAGTTTTCTTCTCTTTGGACAGGTGATATCTATTTGGTTCTGCTTTGATAAAAACATTCAATAATGATATCCATCAAAGGTGATTTGACTATGAATTATTGATTCCTTTAGTGTAACAAAAAAAGTACAGACAGAAAACTGGAATTCATAGTCAGAAAACTAGGCATCAAAAATGGTACTGTCCGTGTGAACCTTTTTTTCTGACCTGACCACCATATCCAGCTTTCAACGATATTACCTGTCTACATCTTTATACAATGTTTTTGTGGTTATCCCTCAAGAACTACTGCTCCCACTTTCACTTATTATCCAGTTGTGGTGCAGTCAATTACTGAACATCTAGCTCTTTTCTCCACTTTGTGTTGTATTGTAACCTTACCCTCTATGCTTATGGTTCTCATTGCCAGCCAGTCAATGCTGACTCATAACGCCCCTATAGAACAGGTTAGGAATGCCCTTGTGGGTTTCTAAGACTGTAACTCTAAGGGAGTAGAAAGCCTCACATTTGCCCCTTCAGATAAACTAGTGGTTCTAACTATAAGTCACTGAATTCACCATGGCTCCTTATACCTGTAATTACAGTTCCATTTTGGGAAGAATTGTCCATTATGATAATGAGACAGGATTAGAGTAGGATGTATCTTGGGTTTCTGCTTATTAAATAGTGCAACTCAAGTCACTAACCTTAGTGTCTTTGGGGGTATAATCTGCATCCAATATGTAGAAATGCTCTGACAAAATATTCTCTCTTGCTCTGGACCTTGCATCTGGCTCATTTTGTCCTACCTCCGATTCTTGAGACTTGAGCCAGCAGCCAGTAGAATATCACCTGACTGGATTCATTGACTTCCACACCCTTGTAAAAGTTGTTGCTCTGTTGCCTCACTTACCAATTTGAGTTGTTCAGCCCTTGTAGTTTTATGGGTTGGAAGAGACCACCTACCAGTTGCCTGGGAATTCCCAGCCTCTACAATCATGTGAGACTTTTCCCTGATAGTTTATGAGTTCTGTGAGATGTTGTAGAAATGTATGAAAGCCAAATATGGAAAAAGTAATGCTGAGGGGATGAGAAGTAGTTGATGTTAGCTATGATGGAGTGAGACAGCAGTTTGGAAACATTGGATATTTGGGACACTGTTAAGCTTTGCCTAATAAGAACCAGATTTGATGTACACTTTCAAAAAGAAATGACTCATGAATCAGCAACTTGTTTAATGTCAGAGAAGGTGATTATAAGTTCAAATTAGGGCAATAACTAGAAAAATTACTTGGATTTTATCTTGCAGTAGGACATTAGCAAGAAAGTAGGGTCAATATAAGCACTGCCAGTTAATTCATTTGAAAATGGTACAAAGTTATGCATAAGGATTTATTATGCATTTGAATTGTGGTACTGCAAAAGAATACTGAATTAACATGGTACGTCAGTCTGGGTATTTTAGAGAAACAAATTCACAGAAACTCATGTATAAGAGAGTTTTATATAAAGGTTAAGTGCGCATCAAGAAAACATCCCAACCCAGTGCTGCCCAAGCTCACAAGTCCAACATTAACCCATTAACCCATATGTCCAATGCCAATCCACAAAGTCCTCCTCCATCTCACAAAACAGACCTAATGATGCCAATTGCAGGAGGAAAGCTGAGTACGTGAATGTGTAAACATCTCAGCACTGGCAAGGGTCTCCACAGGGCTGCTCCAGCACCCAGGGCTGCATCGGGGTAGGTCCATGTGGCTTCTCCTCAGGGATGTCTTGCAGGAAGTGAGCCTTGTCAGCTGAAGCAGGGAATTGGCTAAGGCAGCTGCACCCTGGTCTGACCATCAGAAAGCAAGAGACCTGAGGACTAGAAAGGCGAGTCCCACTGAGCCATTCATCCCTCAGCCCTTCAATTAACCCCACATGTGTTTATCGGCCAGGTTGGCACAATAAACTAACAACCTCACATGGACTTCTAAAAGGACAAACCAATCTGTACTGAAAGAAGGAAGGTCAGAATGAGGATAAGGCAGGACTTTGCAGTGTTTCCTGCTGTTGTGCATAGTGTCACTATTGGTCGAAGCTGGCTCCGTGGTACCTAACAATAATTAATTCATTCCTCAAAAACAAAACCAACGAAAGAGAAAAAAAGGAGGGGAAAAAATGAGTACAAACACACAGTTAGAGTCTATTCAATTTAACATACATTGTTCATTGTGATAGTTACAAAATCTGTTGTCAATTTGTGTATTAAGAGCGAAGGGATGGAGTTCAGCCTGTCAATCAGGTCAAGATTGATGATCTCATTTGGAGGCACTAAGGAGATAAATAGCTCACTGGAGCAGGAGACAGGCTCACTCCCTGCAAGACATTCCTGCAGGCAAGACTTGTAGAGCTACACTACAGCCCTGGAGCTGAAAGAACCACGTGGAGACCCCTGCCAGCTCTGAGATGCTTACAATGACAGTTAGCAGCACGGCACAAAATTCATTATAGCTCCAGGTCTCCTCAGAACCCTAGTAACAATCTTTTTCCACTGGCCCTCATTTATTGATTCTGTTTACTAGACTATCCTTAAAAACCTACTGCCAGCAATTCAATTCTGGTACATGGAAACATCAGAAATTTTCTGTGCACACTATAGTACTGGGTCATACTTTATGGTCCTTGATCAAAACAACAGCCTCAACTTGACAATTCACTAACTCATGAAAATTTGGGCCACAATGAAATCCGTTCTCTCTCTCTCCAAAAAAAACTTGCAACAGTGGCCACATGCTATCTATGAATAGATTCTAACATAGCAAGTTTCCAAAGCTGTAAATCTTTAAAGGAGTGGGTAGTCTCATCTTTTCCTTACAGAGTGGCTACTAAGTCTGAACCACTGATTTTGCAGTTAGTCGTCCAAAGCTTACCCAACATCACCATCAGGGCTCTTTTGAAGATCATTAGAGATGAGTAACGTGTTTATTGGCTGATTGTATATGTTTTCTACTATTAATCTGCATTCTCCAGAGTAGCGGTATTATTAGGCGGCATTTTTGAGAGATGCAGTCCCTGCGTGGTGAAATGGTTAATGCTCTGGGCAGGTACTGAAGGATTGAGTCCAACCAGAGATGTGTCAGAAAAAAAGACTTGGATTTAACATTTTAAAATCAGCTATTGAGAGCCTCATGGAACACATTTCATTCTTTATTTCTTTTTAAATATAGTTTATTGTGTTTTGGTGAGAGTTTACATAGCAAATCAGGATCCCATTAAACAATTTCTATACATATTGTTCAATGACATTGGTTACATTTTTCACATTATATCGACCTTCTTTATCTTTTCTTTTTAGTGGTTTTCTTGATACAGTATTCACAAATCACACACCTTCATAGTTAAATCACTTATAAAATCAGTTGTATATACATAATCACAACCCTTTCCAGTGCTCACTCTCCCAGATTCCTTGTTTGCTCCCCAACTCCTCTCACCCTCCCTATCTCCCCATTCCCCACCCCCACCCCACCCCCTGATAAACCATTGCATCAGTCATTATCTATATGCATCTACTCCTTTCACAAACTGGGAAACCCAGCAGGAATAATAAAAAATGTTTTTAAAAACTAAGATAAAATGGCAAGAATCAAATAATAATATAAATATAAAATAATAATGTAAATATAAAATAATAATATAAATATTAAAATGAAAATACAAATAAAGAGTAAGAAAGGAAAGACAACCATCATTATTTTAAAAGCCAGGGAAGACATTTTTGTGGTGGAACAATCAAGAAATACTTGAGCCTAGATCAAATTCAGGTTGGGTCAAGATGGAGTTCAGCTGGCCAAGTGTGACTATACCATGTTCGATCCACCATAATCAAGTTTACAATAATCTCTTATAAGCTTTTTGAGACCCTTGCCTGTGGCTAGAGGGATCTGGCAGAGGCTTAATCGAACTGGATAATCTGTAGATGGATTTGGAGCTCCCACTGTCCCTGACAACCTTTTTACAAATTTGGTGTTCACAATTTAAGCTCTGATACTTTTCCCTTTGTCATATTTGGATTTTTTAAATTGTCATCTTTTGATCTCACAGGCTGGCATCCATCTTCCATATGGACTTAGTTGACTCCTCACTTAGATGACTGAATACAAGCCTTTAAGACCCCAGGCACTATTCCAATTGATAACCAGCACGATCTGCTTTCTTCACCACACCTTGCTAGAGCACCCTCATCATGAGTGAGTCTTTCATGAAGGTGAGTATCGAGTGGGTCCATGTTATCAGAACTAACTGTTTTTGGATTGAGACTAGGGTTAAGTGGGAGAACAAAATCCATGTGCTTGTCTATGGGTGTCGTAACTAACTTTGGCAGTCATATTATGACATAAAGAAAACCCCACAAGACCAACAATAACAATAGCAACAAACTATAAAACAAACAAAAACCCAAGATCAGAAACAAATGAACAGAATGTTGAAGAACCCAAACCCCCCAAAATGAAAAAGGAGAACATTGTCAATCATCTCCCTGGGGGATTAGGCAATTGCATTGATACCATCAACAATCTTGCCAATGACAGAACTCAAGCCACTGTGGATATGAGGAGTCTATATGACTACAGTTCCACTGTGAGCCTCACCCCATGAATTATTGCCCTGCACAGTTGAACCTCCCAATGGATTGAGCTCTGTTTACACTGCACGTGGGGATTGGTGCCAGTGGGAAACATCCTAGATCAATTATTTGGCACATCCCTGCCCCCAAATTCAAAACCTGTACTAAATATATTGTGATTCCGGGTCCCTTTCCATTGGACACACCCCCAGCCCAAGCCTCTCTGCTTCTTCTCCCATCAGAGTATCCTAGTCCACAGTCCAACGGTATAGGCAGCTTTGAGGCAGGGCTCAGTTCATTCAATTGGCCCTCCATGTTGACTTCCTCTGGAGTGGCTTCTTGGGAATGCCATGGTGCCTGTAAGGCCAGCATCCAAAGTCATCATGGTGCTTAGGCAATGGTGTGGTTCACCAAGGGTAGGGTAGAAACATTTTTAGAGTGTTTACCTAAGAACATAAAATCTGGTCTGTTGTCCCCCAGGTTCCCTACAATCATTGTTAGCATCCCTTGCCAATATGAGGTTGCCCCTCCCCATTCCCCCACCATACTCACCAACAGAAATATGCGTGTCTCCTCCAAAATGTAGATGGTCCCCCCACCCCCACTGATTTTAATTTAATTTTCCAACAAGTTTCTTCTTCCATTCTTGTGAATAGCCCAGTGATTTCTCACAACCTTGTCTCAGTGTTGTATAGCATCAAGTGGATGGTCTCCAGCCAAGGTGAGGTTTCCTGTTCCATGCTGATTCTTGTGAAGTGTTCATAAGGGAGGTGCCATGTGATTCATGGCTGATATGTAGCCTTTTACCCTTTTGATGGAACAGATTTCTACTCGACACTCATGGAATCCCCATAAATTAGAAATGGCTGGAAGTAGATAACCAGGCCTTCCTTCCAAGATGCCTCTGGGTGAACTCAAGCCTCCAGTCTTTAGGGCAGTAGCTGAACAGTAACAGTTTGTATCACTCTGAGACTGTTTTCAACCTCTATACCCATTGCCATTGAATTGGTTCTGAAAGGCAATCCACTAAGGAGATTGCAGACAGAGAAAAATCTTACTATTTTTAGAGTCGAGTGGGTACAACTAATTGCAGTGAAATTTTCAAGATAAAATTTCTAATTTTCTAGTATCTTCATGGTAGCACACCTGAAGTAATGCTAATCTTTCCAAAAACTAGGATATAGCGGTGTGATTTTCTTTGACTACATCTTTAACGACATGGTCCTCAGGTCTTTGAGGAAACATTATTTATATGATTTTCAAAGCTACAAAGGAAAATTTGCCATTACATCACAATATCTAAAGGGGATTTTGAAAGTCCAGGGAAGGAGGAGAGCCTCCGTCCTTATTCTCAATGGGAAGACTGAAATGAGCCTCAAGGCAATGGGTTTTGTTGTTATTGTTCTCCTGTTTTGTGTATTTTCAATTTTTATTTGTCCTTATACTAGGTGGTAGTTATGTAATCTGTTGTCTATTTGAGAGGACTAGAAGCAAAGGGGTGGGTGACAGCTTAATGGTTTCATTTGGAGAATAAATAGCTCACTTGAAATGGAATAAAAGCTCACTCCCCGTGAGACATTTCTGACAAGAAGCCACATGAAGCACCCTGATGCATCCAGAGCCCCAAGAGCTGGAAGAACCATGAGATGCTGACCATGTCACTGGATCTGCAAGACTTCCCTCCATTGGCCTGTGATCTTCCTGCATTCAGCATCATTGCATGTGTTCCATGAGTCTGAAGAAGACTTTATAGAGTGATATCAGACATGTGGGCTAATATTGAACTCATCGGCTTGATCTAAACTGGCCTGGGATGTTTTCTCAATATTCAATTGCTCTTTTTTTTTTGTTATTTTATTGGGGGCTCATACAACTCTTATCACAATCCATACATCCATCCATTGTGTCAAGCACATTTGTACATTTGTTGCCCTAATCATTCTCAAAACATTTGCTTTCTACTTGAGCCCTTGCTATCAACTCCTCATTTTTCTCCTCACTCCCCGCTTCCCCTCCTTCATGACCCCTTGATGATTTATAAAGTATTATTATTTTGTCACGTCTTACACTCTCTGATGTTTCCCTTCCCTTATACATAAAGCTCTTTCCGATACACATGAGTGTCTATGAATTTGTTTCTCTAGTCTACCTGGACTAGCTCAAGTACTCAGCACAGCAAAATTAGTAATTATGAGCAAGACATGCCAAAAGAATTCACTGTGACTATTGGGATATTATGTAAACATAGGTCAGTTTTCTTCCTATAACTTTAGGTGAAGAATCTCCTTATGACTTTTGTTTTTATAATTATATTCTTATAAGGTATTTGTTGTTGTTAGGTTTTGATTCACATTGACTATATACAATAGAATGCAACACTGCTCAGTCTTGTGCCATCCTCACAATCACTGCTCTTTGAAACCATTGTCGCAACCACAGTGCAAATCCATCTGAAGGTGTTCCTTTTATTAGATGACTCTCAACTTTATCAAGCATGATGCCATTTTCCAGGGACTGGAGATGACGCCTCACCATCTTCGTTTCTAAAGAGCATTCTGGGTATGCTTCTTCCTAGACAGATTTGCACACTGAAAGTCATTGTATGTAAAACTGACAAAAAAGCAACCCTCAGAGTAAAAAGCTTGATCAACATACCTGACCTTGGTGAAAATTTAAATAAAATATAAGTAGATACATATACAAATGGGCAGAAATTGTCACAGAACAAAGCTATCTTCCTTCTGGCAGGAGGCATGGTTTGAAGAAAAAAGCCCTCCCTTCTTTAAAGTACAGAGAATATGATTCACTCTGCCATTTGAACAGTGAATATTTATTGCTGACTGTTAAAGCTATTTGCACTACATACAAAATCAATTAACAACTTCCAAAAGTAAATAATTCAAGAATTACATCAATTGTTGTGCATACTAAAGTTAGTTATGTAACTTTA
>NW_022103936.1:246282-261742 GCF_000313985.2 Echinops telfairi
TTTTTTTCAGTGAAAAATACTAACAATAACAACATAAAACAGAGAAAAACCTTAATAAAAAAGAAAGCAGAAAATATGAAAAACTAGAACACATTTTAAATGGGACAATTGGGACAACAAATGATAAGATGTTAATTTTAACCTAACTGCATCTGCAATTATCCACTTTCCAATGCACTCTGCATGACAGCAAGGCTATTAACTTCCCTCGTTTATGGTCAAAGGACATTCATCATAGGTTTAATCCATGTGTATTTACCCTTCACTTTTTTTAACGGAAACAACTTTAAAATGGGAGGTCAAATGATAAGATGTTTCATTGTATTCTAACTATGTGTGCCATAATCGAGTTTACAATTCTCTCCATCTGCTAACGAGGCTATTCACAGCCCTTGACTAAAGGCATTGGGGGTTCACTGGAGGCATAATCCATGTGTGGACCTTGCAAATTGATTTTGGGCTTCCACTCTATGGTCTTTTGAAAACCAGGTGTTCACATTTTAGGCTCTGATACCATTCCCTCCTACAGATTTGAGTTTTATTATGTACAATGCTTGGATCCCACAGGCTGATGTGCTTCTTACATGTGGGCTTACTTGAAACCACACTTAGATGATTACCTGTTTGGAAACAAGCCTTTAAGATCCCAGACACTATTCCTTCTGATCGTCAAACACCATCTGGTTTCATTACTATACCTTATGATAGCACCCAAATCTTCAGTGATCTCCTCATGAAGGTGAGCATCAAGCACTCAAATATCATATGAACTAATTGTTCTTAGATTGGGGCTAAAATTAAGTGAAATCCCCAAATCCATTCATATGTCTTTGGTTTATAAATGTCTCTGATCCACCGAGACATCATTGTCATTTTATGCTGTGTTAGTCAGGGTTGGCTACAGAAAGAAATCCAGAAACACTCATATGTATGTAATAGAGAACTTTATATCAAAGGAGTAATTCTATATTAAGAAAACATCCCAGCCCAGTCCAGATCAAGTTCATAAGTCCGATATTAGCCCTTATGTCTGATACCAATGTATGAAATTCCTCTTCAGACTCACACAATCCACACAATGATGCTGAATACAGGAAAATCACAGGCCAGTAGATGGAAAGTGGTGGTGGAAGCATCTCAGGGCTGCCAGGGGTCTCCACATGGCTCCTTCAGCTCCAGGGCTCTGGCTCCATCAACATAGCTCAATGTGTCTTGTCAAAAGGAATGTGTCACAGGGAGAGAGTGTGTGTCCTGCCTCCAGGGAGGAAGTTCAGAATTCCAGAATCCTTTGGAGAAGGCCAGACACTACAGAGGCCTCATTGGCTATGACCTGATTGACAGGCTAGACTCCACCCCTTTGCAACTTGACACATTATGTAACTGCCACATATTCTAAAGAACCTTATAAATGAGCCCTCTGTAGCATAAGGTAATTCTATTGATATTGTCATTATTTAGCCAATAGTATAGAATTTAAAACCCTGTTGGAAAATGGAATTTATACAACAATCAGCCTGCTATGAACTAAAATATATGAAATATTGACTTGTATATATTAAACTTTAAGTGACTGGACACTATTTACCCAATCAATGGGGACTGGTGATAAGGAAAAACTTTCAATAATATTCATTGACAATAGCAGATCCACACCTGCCAGATTAATACATAATAAAGCAAGTAAGGCATTAAAATGGTAAGTATATGGTGGTCCCAGGTCACCATTCATTGGGTACCCTCAAGGCAAGAGATCCCAAGAAAACTCTGCCAGTTCTGTGCCCTTAGGATAGCTGTCATCTGCTTCTTCTCACACTAGGGAATTTCAGCCTTAAGTCTAAGGGCCACAGGTAAGTTTGAAGTAAAGCCTAGTTTACTTAGTGGGACTTCCACATTGAGTACTGGTATGGCCTATGAAAGGTGCTGTGTTCCTCAAAAGAATAGATTCTAATGCCCCAGTAGTCTATAGGACATGGCCTGAGTCACCAATGACTGAATAGAAACTAGGTCAAAAGTGTCCAGTGAGGAACATAGTATCAGGCATAGTCTCCCCTTATGTTCTTTATAAGAATTGTTAAGCGATTTTTCCAGGTGGAAAGTTGCTTCTTCCCGTTTCCTCCCAATAGAAATGCAATTGCCTTCTGTAAGTGAGACATGCCTCCCTCCCCCCATCGTGGCTTGAATTTTCAGTAAAGTTTCCTTAACACTCTGATAGGAATGTCTGTTGGTTGAGGGTGACCTGAGCAAAATTGGATGACAGTAACTAAATGATCTTCTTCCTATCCTCACATCTTGAAAAATTGACCCCAGATAGGTGAGGTCTCCTCTGTCAAAGTAGTTTTTAAGATGTACATATGGAGGGAGTGATAGATGTTTTATAGACACTAGGCAGGCTCTCTATCTCCTTGCTTGGGAGACAAGATTAGAAGACTACACGCCCTGGGAGCAGAAGTCTGCCTTCGTCTTGCTGTTTATCCTGATAGTAGTGGGCTCATACAAATTTGTACTTTTGTAATCTGTAATTGACTAACTGCACTCAGCATTATGGTTTCCAGGGAATTTAAAAGTAAACAAAACAAAACAGCTTGTTGAAAATGGTTGGCATCCACATATGCCGTTTCCTATTACTGTTTTGAAGTTTGACCTCAAGTGGATTAATAGTGATTTTAACCCTGCTTTTATTTTACTAGTTGTAGAGAGAGTTATAGTCTTTACACAGTAACAATATAGTAAATTTAATTGAAGGTTGACTAGAGAATGGAAAAATCAGTAGAAAGAATAGTCATTCAATTGTCAATGACAACAGAATAAGTATTCAACACTATAACTGATTTCAGATATAACGTATGCAAGGTGTTTTTAATGTATCAGTTTTATTTTTAATAAATAATAATAACTCAGTCATATATAAGAATAATATCAGTTGTGTTGAAGAGGAAAATTACTAAGAGAACTTACTTTAATTTTGAAGGCTATGGATGACAGTGGGAACCCAAGACACATTTGTGAGATCTACATAGGAAATAAACCTCCTGTGATTTCCCTCCGTCCCTAAGAGAGGGGTGGGAGGAACCTGCTTATCACACAGAGTGCATTGGAGAGATGACAATAGAAGACCAAAAGGGTAAACCTGGGCAGTAAAACCTTGTCAGTTGGTTTCCCCTCTGATCAGGCTCTTTGGGCTTGATCTGGTTTTCAACATTTTCCATATTATTTTTATTTGTTCATATTTGGGTTTATCTCAGATGTATTTGGTCATTGGAGGTGAACCTTTTGAATTTTTGTTACATGGTTTCCTGTTTTTCAGAATATGAAACCCAGGATTGATGAAACCATAGGGACCGCAATTATAATAAGGATTTCGGGGGCGGGGTACAGTGGTGGTAAAAGGGAGCTGATGTCAAGTAGTTCAAGAAGGAAAAAACATGTTTTGAAATTGATCGTGGTTTCAATTATACCATACTGATTGATGTGATTAAACTATGGTACAATATGATATCAGTATTAGCTCCCCAAAAATGTTTTTGAAAAAATTATGAGGTGAAAATTAGAATATTTTCAGACAAAAAAATTAAGGAATTTATAAAGAAAATTACAAAAAATACAAAAAGGAGTCTTTGTACAAAGAATCAACAGTAGCAGACAGAAACCTAAAGTAATACACAAAACACTGTGCTGGAAGTATCATCCCACTCAAATAAAGCACAAAGGGAAACAAACATACAAGATTCAAAATAGGGAACCAGAAATAACATTCCACAATGAAGACAACAATAAACTAATAGAAGGAATTGCGTAGATATAAAACAATCAAATGGAGAAGTCATAGAGTAATTCACAAAAGAGAATAAATTGCCTTAAACTTGGAAAGTAAAAAACCAAGCAAGCTCAAAGAACATGGTAAAACCTCAACAAAATAAAAAATAGAAAAACCATAAAAACCTACTAAATAGTAAGATGAAAACTAAAAAGGCAAAGAAAAATGACAATGAAACCCACAAACAAAATTAAATCAGCACAGAAAATTATGATGAATAATTAAAGTGGATTCTTTTTTTTTTGTATTTTATTTATTTATTTATTTATTTATTTATTATTTTAATCAATTTATTGGGGCTCATACAATTCATCACAATACATAGATCAATTGTATAAAACACATTTATACATTTGTTGCCCTCATTATTCCCAAAATTCGCTTGCCTCTTGGGTTCCCGGAATCAGCTCATTTTCCTTTTTTTCCCCCTCCCCTTCCCTTCCTCCTCCCCTCTCCCCCATGCACCCTTAATAATTTATAAATTATTATTGTATCTTATATTAAAGTGGATTCTGTAAATCTTAGTATATTAAATATTCTAGGTATATAAAGTGGTTCCAAATAACAAATGAGTGCTTTTTGGTGCAAAATATAATTACTATTACTGTGATATTGTGTTAAATATATTTAATTAATCTGGTCTTGCTTTTTAAAGGTTTTTATGCATAGAAAGGTAAACATAAATAAATAAATACAAAGACACACATTAGGTTAAGCGATGTTAGAGACAAACTTTATCTAATCATTCTTACTTAAATAAAAATTCAACTTAGAGAAAGATTACTTTCATAATTCAGGAGCTGCTTGTATTTAATTGATTATTTTCACAAAATCTAAATTACATAATATCCTATTTAAAAAAATGTAATGTGGATGTTAAGTGGTGTATGATCGAATGTAAAAAGTATTCATTGTCACTGAGTAAGTAGACTCTGACTCATATCAACTATATAGGACAGAGATAATTAACCTTTTGGGTTTCTGAGGCTGAAAATCTTTATGGGAGCAGAAAGCCTGATCTTTCTTCCCAGGAGGGATCGTAGGTTTGATCTGTTGGCCTGGTAGTTATCAGCCAAAAGCATAACCCACTACACTACCAGGGCTCTTATGACCAGATATAGTGTAACTTTTATGTATAAAAAGCATTCAAAGAACACTCCAAAATACACTAGAGCAAACCACCAATAAAATGATTTTTTAAAATACACTAAAACACCTTTAATGTAGGAATACAGTAAATAATAATAATGTTTTGTATACATTGCAAATTTGCATACATTTTTTATTATGGAGTGTGTACAATTTTAATACAATAGAATTTATAGAGATCGGTTTGTAACCATGGACTATAAAACTCACATTAATAACCTGAGAACTGTCTGTAACACAGTGACCCTGCATTACAAATCACCAGAGGGCTCTCTTAGTATAGTAAGTTGCAGTTATAATCTCAGAAACTCACAGGGGCAGTTCTACCCTGTCCTATAGAATCATCATGTGTCAGCATCAACTCAATAGCAGTGAGTTTGGTTTGGAAGAAATCATATAAAAAGGTGCTTCAAAAGTTTGTGAGATAATTGCATTATCTTTTAATTCCATTTACCAACAGACTTTTTGAAGCTCTCTTATAGGTGTAAACTATTTAATGCGTGATTTGAGCAATTAAGCTAAGCAGTTGTGTTAGTAGGCAGAGTTCTCTAGAGAACAAAACCAGGACTTACGATCATATATATGTGTGTATGTATGTGTATGCATACACATACAGAGAGGAGGAATATAGCAGCCAATTGGTCCACACAGAGTACTGAGGGCTCAGTTCAACTCAATTGCGTGGAGCAGTTAATATACTGGAAGTCCTTCAACTCATGTGGGCTGCCGGGTCCAAGGTCAAGGAAGCAGACAGCAGAGTCTTTCCTCAGCAAGGTAGGCAGTGTCTGCCCGGGGGCAGCAGACAGCAAGGTTGGTCAGCAACAGCCTAGCTTGGGAGTTTAGCAAAGCAGGCCCGTTGTGATCTCGAACTCAAGCAATACATGAGACAGAATCCACCAGCCTCAAGCACAAGTGATGTATGTATCAGCATCATGATGAAGCAGGTCTTGAAGGAGCCTCCAGCTCTAGCAACAGGATCCATGGGTTGGCTTGACCCATAGGTAGTATAGCACACAGATTGAGGCAGAGAACTAGCTAAAGCAGCATGCTGGTCCAATCACCAACGAGCAAGAGATATGGGATGCTGGCAGTCTTCATTTATCTCAGTTGCCCTCCAATCAAGCTGCGACCTGATAGAACTCTGCCCACATATTCCTATTGGACTAGTTGGCACAATAAACTTAACGATCACAGCGGTGAACAAGTTAAAACTATCAAACAATTTTACTGATTAAAAATTTAGTATTATATTTGCTTGGATTTTTGCTGACACCTGCTTGAATATGATAGTGTGTCACAGATTTTAGTGTCCTTAGTTTGTCTATATTAAGACCTCCTCATTTTGTACCCCTAATTATCAATGCAGAAGTAGTTTACTCTGACACAGTATGAGCTACAAAGGGTCTTTATCGTGCAAGACCACAAGATCTAAACCATAGTTTTTCTCTTAACCTGAAAGCAGGTGGAGGCAGAATAGTACTCTGTCAGCTGAGTCTATAAACTGCAAAGATGTAGATTACTAGTCTTTGTTGCAGAGCTTGCTTTCTGGGATCACAATAGAACCCCATCTGAGAAGGGCTGGCGCCCACCAAGGCAAGCAAATTCGTCTTGAGTTTACTAACAGAAAAGCAAAAAATAGAAGCATAATCATTGATAGAATTATTAGAAACAATGGATTATCAAGTGTTTTAGTTATCTAGAGTCACTGTATCACAAATACCCCAAGTCTCTATCAATGAACAGAAAATATTTATTTTCTCAATTTCTAGATGCTAATCATTAAAAACAGGTTCTTGGTCATGTAGATCCTTTTTCTGAGCCACTTCGTTTTGGTGTCTGCTGGTAATCCTGGGAATTCCTTTAAATTGGATCTCGTGGAATCTGTCTTTCCCTCTGGGTGTTTCTGTGTCTATGCTGCTCTCTTTATGAGACACTGTTTAGAAGTGATTAGATTTGGAGCTTAGCCTATACTCATTAACATAATAAAAGTAAAATCCCATTTCCAAACATAGTCTTACTTATGAGTATAAAAACCCACTGCCACCAAGTCAATTTTGACTCATAGTGACCCCTCTAGGTTTCTGAGATTGTGACTGTTTATGGGATTACAAAACCCAATCTTGGGCCCTCTCCTGCTGAGCTTATCTCCAATGCAAGAGTGCCCCAGCCCGGATACGGCTCCTGATCAGCAGAAGATACAGACTCATCAGAGAAATGTCAAAAAGCAAGCTGGACAAAAGAAGAAACACAGACATGACCAAAAGTCTGAGGCCAAGGCTGCTTTAATATCTACCTGCACTGTGTGTAGGACATAAGTGCCAGACTCTTTAAAGCAAACGTCACGAGACTCCACTTCCTCCAGAATGGCTGACATTCAAGCACAAAGTTGTTTGCGGGTGAATTCATGATTGACTCTTTACTGTCTCACACCTTAGATATAAAACCTGCAACTGCATCTCTTTCTTTTTTTAAATCATTTTATTGAGGGCTCTTACAGCTCTTGTATCAATCACATTTGTGCGTATGTTGCCATTATCATTTTCAAAGCATTTTCATTCTACCTGAACCCTTGGTATCAGCTCCACTTTTATCCCTCCCTCCTGCCACCTCTCACCATCATGAACCCTTGATAAATTACAAATTATTGTTATTTTTATATCTTACACTATGTGCTGTCTCCTTTCACCCATGTTTCTGTTGTTTGTCCCTCCAGGGTGTGTGTGTTATATGTTGATCATTATAACTGGTTCCTCTTTTCTTCCCCTGCTCCCTACCTTCATGGTATCGCTACCCCCATTACTGTTCCTGAGGGGTTTGTCTGTCCTGCATTCATGTGTAGAGAGTTCTTATCTGCTCTTATCTAGCCAGATTTGTAAGGTAGAACTGGGGTCATGATAGTGGGAGAGAGGAAGCATTTAAGAACTGGAGGAATACACTGTGTGTTTCCTCAGTGCTGTACTGAACCTTGATTGATTCGTTCCTTCCTGTGACCCTTCTGTGAGGGGATGTCCAATTGTCTACAGATGGGCTTTGGGTGTCCACTCCAACCCTCCTCATTCACATCCTTATGGTGTTTGTTTTGGCTCTTCTGATGCCTGATACCTGATCCAACCAACACCTAGTGATCACAAATGCTGATGTGCTTCTTCCATGTGGGCTTTGTTGCTTCCCTGTTAGATGGCCACTTTTTAACTTCAAGTCTTTAAGACCCCAGATGCTATTTCTTCTAATAGCCGGGCACTATCACCTTTCTTCACCACATTTGCTTATGCACCCATTTTGTCTTCAGTGATTGTGTTGAGTAGGTGAGATCACAGAGTGCCAGGTTATTCGAAAAAAGATTTCTTTCATTGAGGGAGGGCTTTTCTAATAAACTGTTGATCAGCAAAAATAAAGGGGCTACAACAACACTCATGCTTTCTGTTTTTCCCTTTGGGGCATCATACAAAGACAATTCTGTGTAAATGTACAGTTGACACTGATTTGGAAATCTGAAAATAAGTTCACCCTTATTAATTTTTTTTAACAATTGTAATAATGTTGATATTCATTTTGTGTAAAAATAACTCATTTGATTTTACAGCACAGGGAAAAAAAGAAAGAAAGCCCAGTTTTTCTCCCACAGAGGTGTTGGTGGTTTTGAACTTCCAACCATGAGAATTGCAACCCAATACTTAACAACTGCTCCATCAGGAATTCACTTATGGATATAGGACTGAGGAGATTGCTTATTGGCACATCTAAATTTCTCAGGCTACACAAAGGAGAAGGAGAATATAACTCCACATCTTCCCAAGGATGATTCCTTTGAGACAGAGGCTAGACATGTCTCCACACTTTACCTTATTCCTTTACCTTATTTGGACACTAACCATCATTCCCACAGTACTCTATTTCTCTGCCAAAATCAAAACTCCAAACTCACTGCCATTGAGTCAATGCTGACTCACAGTAAACTCTTGTGGATTTATTAATCTTTAACTATTTACAAGAGTAGAAAGCTTACTCGTTCTCCCATAGAGCTGCTGGTGGGTTTGAACTGCCTCCCCATAACCACTACACCAGTAGAGCTCTGTAGGGCTCAATAATTCATTACAATGGTCGTACAAAACTCACCTACAGACAATACTCACTATTTGGGAGGTTTATTAGCAGAGTACATCAAATCAAGATCAGACAATATGAAGGATACAGTTCGTTAATGGCAGTATCTCTTCTCAGCCAAGCCAGTAGGCATGTCTCTTTCTCTTTCTCTGGTCCTCATTCTAAGCCACATGGTCCCATGTCCTCTGGACTGCTCAGGCAAGTGTTATGAAACTCATTTGGTGTTGCTAAATGCCCAAAGGACAACCCACTCTGCAAGCCAGTTTTACTTATTCTGAGGGTCAGGAAGTCAGCTACTCTGTCGCATGGTACTTGCTGTTGCGACAGCTGCTCCTTCATGGCTTCTCCCATTGTCACTTCTCCATATAATGAAACTGAACAAACATGGCTTCCCTTTCTGTTCATCTTGAGATGGTCTCTTCGTGCTACTGACATGGCTCACTTACATTCAGTGCAAAGGCAAACTGATCAATCCCTTTAGGTAGTGTCCTTATTTGTATGAGCCCATTCAGTCAACTGGTTCAAGTTACAAAGACTATGAAAGAGTCAAACCTAGTAATTTCACTTTACCACAAGGGCTTAGACCATCAGCATAACTTTTCATGGGACACAATTCAGACATAACACCAAGTTTCTTATCATTATAAAGCTTATTAATGTTAGAAAGAAAACAACTTTCTAGTTCCCATGATTTCCTAGTACATTCAGGAAGAATAACATTAATCCTGAATAGTAGATGTGAGCAAAAAAGAACTAGTCTGTGGGTTATGTTAAGCATAATAGCATTTTTATATTTTTATTTTAAAATATTTTTAGAAATATGTATACCTTTGATATAAAGTGTTCTAATAGTTTGAAAATGGGAAGTAGTTATGAATGACTTTTTTGAATGCTTTGACATTATAAGGCCATTTTTATAGGCCCCCTGAAATAAAAATGCTGAACTTGTCTTAGATATACACATTTTCAGACAGGACAAAGATATTTGGTATTAATTTATAACGTTTAAAAGTAAACTATAAAATATATTACCTTTCTCAATTTCCCATCAAATAACAATAAATATATTCTTATTTGGCAGAAAGACTGGGCTTTTGACTCCTATAAGCAGTTACCGTTTCAGAAATCCACAGGGTATCACTATGAGTCCGTATTGACTCAGTGGCAGTGCGTTTCAGTATGTCTGTGTTTGATGTTAGGATATTACTTTATTATCAGTGGAGCTATTAGTAGTATTTTTAACGTAACAGGTCTGAGATATCCATATAGCATCATTTGATTAAAAGTAAATGCGTGGCCATCTAAGATACAACTCTCTTTCCATCCAGAGTAAAGTAGAATGAAGAAATCAAAGACTCAATAAAACAACCCAAAGGACTAGTGGGTCATGAAGACTACAGATTCTACTATCTTAAAACCAGAAGAATTAGACGGTGTCCAGCAATGGCTACTAACTACTCTGATCAGACCCACAGAAGGTCCTGACCAGAATGGGAGGGAAATTTTTAAATCATAAAAATAGATCAAACTTACTGGTCTGGTACAGGCTTTTGGAACCCCTCAGACTGTGGCTTTTAGACACTCTTCAAACCTGGAACTGTATCTCTCATGTCCCTCTGAGAATCATCTTGCAGACAAATAGCAGAACACCAATAATGTGAACAGTAACACTCATGAGGAACACATGCCTTATAAAAACCACTATGTTGTTGTTAGGTAGCACCAAGTTAGTTCAGACCCATAACGACCTTATGCACAACAGAATGCAACACTGCCCAGTCCTGCACAATCCTCCAGTTGTTCCTGTGCCGCAGCCCGTTGTTGCAGCCACTGTGTCAGTCCTTCTCATTGGAGGGCCTTCCTCTCTTTTTCTGCCCCTCTACTTTGCCAAGCATGATGTCCTTCTCCAGAGACTACACTTCTGACAACACCTACCAAGTATGTAATATGCATTCTTGCCACCACTTGTCTGTCGCTTTGTCATACTGAAAAGGCTTGGGTATGGTGTGATGCTGAAAGTTATTCCTCTGGTATTTCAAATGTCAGCAGAGCCATCCAAAGTGAACAGAGTTCGGTGAAGTTTCCAGAAAAATAACAATTAAAAATGACTCAGATGCCCACATAAGTGAAATAACCATTGAAAATCTTATCCATAAATTAGCAAGGGTACATGAGGGAACAGGGAGTGGGCAGGGAGGGGGGAGCAGGAAGGATGCGGAAAAATGAGGAGCTGATACCAAGCACTTAAGTAGAAAGCAAATATTTAGAGAATAATGAGGGCAACGAATGTACAAATGTGCTTTATATACAATGGATATATGTATGGATTGTGATAAGAGTTGTATGAGCCCCCAATAAAATGATTTTGGTAAAAAAGAAAATCTTATCCACAGCTTCAAAACATAATCAACTGTCAAAGGGATCGGGTATCAGGCATCAAGGAACAAGAAATCATATCATTGTAAAGGTGGGTGAGGGCAGAGTGGAGACTCAGAGTCCATCAGTAGGCAAACGAACACACCCCTGCTGAGGGGATGTGGGGAGGAGATGAGCTAATTAGGGTGCAGGGTATCAGTGATGAACCATATAACTTTCCTCTAGATTTTAAATGCTTCCCCCCCTCCCCAATATCATGGTCCCAATTCTGCCCTGCAAATCTGGCTAGACCAGAGGATGTACATTGGTACAGATGGCAACTTGAAACACAGGGAATCCAGAACGGATGACTCCTTCAGGACCAGTGGTGAGAGGGGTGATGCCTGGAGGGTGGGGAGAATGTGGGGTAGTAGAGGGTAACCAATTACAAGAATCTAAGTATGGCCTCCTCCCTGGGGGATGGACAGCAGAGAAGAGGGTTGAGGGAGACATTGGACAGTGTAACTTATGATAAAACTATAATAATTTATGAATTATGAAGGGTTCATTGGGGAGGGGGAAGGGGGAGGCAGGGGAAAATGAGCAAATTATATTAAGGGCTAAAGTGGAAGGCAGGTATTTTGAGATTGATGAGGGAAACAAATGAACATATGTGCTTGACACAATGGATGTATGTATGGACTGTGATGGGAATTGCATGAGCCCTCAATAAAATGATTTTTTTAAAAAGACAATCTTATCCACAACTTCAAAACATAATCAACTATAGAAGACTGAAAAGGCAACGTTTGCCCCAAAACAAAGTTTAGAAGGCAGGAAAAAGCACAGCAGAAGGAAGAATGGGAAGGAGAAACCCACAGAAGAAGTGGGGAGAGTTCGGTTTCATTAAGAGGCTTGCATGTAATGCCAGGAAACATAGTTTGTATAAATTGCTCTATTACTTCCAATACAGATTAGTTTTGGCAACATAACAAGATGATCAAAAACAGTACTTGTTGGTACATGCTAGATAGGAGCCATTATGACCCTTTGGGGCAGGTTTGGACAGTTAATTTCAAGGTCAGTTGTCCAACCACTAGCCACTCTGCAGGAGAAAGATGAGGCTATCTACTCCCATGAAGATTTACAGTCTTGGAAACTCTACGCAGTGTTGGTATGACTTAGAATAGACTTAGTAGAAGTTGTAGGTAAGTACTAGAAGGACTAAATAAATTACACAAAAAAGGAAAGCTCAAAATAACTAAAAGAAACAAGCATACATTTTTACCTTCTCTTTAGAGAAGGATATCCCTGGCATAATTCAAATGAAGAGAGAACACAGTAACAGCTTGATATATAAACCTGTATTAAAAATTACAAACTGCAACTGTAATTATAAAAGAAAGAGAAAGTAAGTAGAATGAATGCACACTCTAAGGGATGGTCAAGTGGTTAATTATAATTGGTGAAGAGTTTTGCTTTTCAAATGTAGTGAAAGAAAAAAAATCACCTGTGATAGTTCTGTTTTGTGTTAACTTGGCTAGGCGAGAAGTCTTGCAGTTTGCCATTTTAGGCCTCTCCCATGATGTGATAAGATCACATACAAGTAAAATGTTGCTGGAGATCACCCCACAAAGTTGGCAGCAGTACATTGAAAGAGAGCTGCTAGAGGTTCAGGTTGGATTCAGAAGAGGACATAGAACAAGCGTTATCAATGTTGATGATAGATGGATCTTGGTTGAAAGCAGAGAATACCGAAAAGATGCTTTCTTTACTATGCAAAGGAATGAAACTCTGTGGACCATCAAACTCTAGATAACCTTGAAGAGAATGGGAATTGCAGATCACTTCATTGGGCTGATGTGGAACTTACACATGGATCAAGAAGCGATTGTTCAAGCAGAGCAAGGGCATACTGCATGGTTTCAAATCAGGAAAGGGGTGCATCAGAGTTGTATCCTCTCATCATATTTATTCAATCTCTATGCTGATCAAATAGTCAGAGAAGGAGGTTTATATAATGAAGAATGTGGAATCAGGATTGAAGGAAGGAAGGGTTATTAACAAATGCAATATGCAGGTGGCGCAACCTTGCTTGCTGGAAATGAGGAAAACTTGAAGCACTCGCTGATGAAGATTAAGGATTGCACCACTCGGTATGAATTACAACTCAATGTAAATGAGACCAAAGTTCTCACAACTGGACCAATAGGTAACATCATGATAAATGGAGAATAGACTGAAATTGTCAAGAATTTCATCTTGCTTGTATGCATAATCAATGCTCATGGAAGCAGCAGGCAAGAGATGAACAGATGAGTTGCACTAGATAAATCTGCTGCACAAGACCTCCTTAGAGTACTGAAAAGCAAGGATGTTTCTTTGAGCACTAAGGTGCACCTGACCCAAGCCATGGTATTTTTGATGGACTCATAGGCATGTGAAAGTTGGACATTGAACAAGGAAGACTGAAGAAGAATGAATGCATTTGAATTGTGGTGCTGGAGAAGAATATGGAAAGTACCCTGGAACACAAGAAGGACAAATAGATTTTCTAGGAAGAAGTACGGCCAGAATGTGTTTTAAAGGCAAGGATGCTAAGATTTTGTCTTATATAATTTGGACATATTTTCAGGCAAGACAAGTTCTTGGAGAAAGACATCATGCGTAGTAAAATAGAGGTGCAACAAGATATAATAACACTGAAGGCCCTCAAGGGATGTATTCACATTGTGACTGCAACTATGAGCACAAGGAGAGGAATCTTTGTGAGGATGGTGCAAAAGCAGGCAGTGTTTCATTCTGCTGTGCATATGGTCGCTAAAGGTCAGAGTCAACTGATGTCACCTAAAAACACCAAAAACCAGGACGTGATCTCACAAATTGTACATAACTCCATGTTGGAATCTGTTATAAGCAGCAAAGCAATTGTGAGAGGATTAGAGGGGTTTACAACCCCCTTTCTCAAGTCACCTCCCTGGGAGATTGAAAGGATGTTTCCTTTGGGTTGCAGCTTACTCCTATTTAAGCTAACTCAGTGGGAGGGATGCTCTCTCTTCTTGCTGGTTTGGATCCTGCATCTGGCTCATACATCAATCACAGTGCCTGCTGACTGTAGATGCTTCATATTGCCTGCTGGTCCTGGGTGCTATATTGGCTGCCCGCTTTGGATTCATTCAAATCTGCAGCCATGAATCCAATTTGCTGCTTGGTTCATCTTCCTGCTTCATGCTTCACCCACCCTGATGGCTACAAGAATCAAGAAAAGCCGTCAGCGTAATATCTGACAGACAGACTCAAACCAGCCTGGATTTAACTGCTTCTCCAGCTCTTTGAGCCATTTTCTTGATATAAAAATAGTTATATATACATCGTTGGTTGTTCTGCTCTAGAGAACCCAACCTGGCATACCATCCTAAGAAAAATTAGGAAAGCTGTAAAAGTTATAAAAGAAACATATGTAGTCAATAAATTTATTTTTAAAACACCTCCAGCTTTCCATTTTTCAAAATAGGAAATAAAAATAAGTTAGTTTTTTGTTTGTTCTTCATCTGACAAAAAGGAAAAGGAAAATAAACCAATGGTAATAACTAATTATAATAAGGATCAAATCAAAGAAGCACCATACACAGTAGTGAGAATTGGAATCAATATAAAATTTTGAAGGTGAATTTTGTAAATATTCCAACATCTTTAAAATTATTCAGCCTTTTGAACTAGTAATTTAACTTTGCAAAATTTGTTGCAAGGAAATGAATCAGAAATGTGAGCAAATATTTTTATATATGTATAGAGGTTTTAAGACTGGAATGTACATACATAAATACATTTATATAAGAGTGTAGGAAACAGATCTACGTGCATATATTTATAGGTTTAGTATTAAGGCAGCATGTGGACATTGGGCCTCCACTCAAGCACTTACTCATTGCAAGCACACTGTTCTATTAAATTGGCATTCCAGGATGCACACCTTCCCGAAACGATTGCTGAAGAAAAATGTGAACATAAGCAAAGGTGGTAAAGAAAGCTGATGGT
>NW_022103936.1:262907-290429 GCF_000313985.2 Echinops telfairi
GTAGAAGGCAAATGTTTTGAGAATGATGAGGGCAACAAATGTACATATGTGCTTGACACAATGGATGTATGTATGGATTGTGATAAGAATTGTACGAGTCCCCAATAAAATAATTTAAAAATGATATGTATTCCAGTTATATGAATCTGTTAACACTTATACCTACATCTGTTGCTGTAAGGTACTGTCAAGCCTTCCTCAGCTCAAGAGGATAACATGATTTTTTTTCCCACCAGAGAAGATCTGATGACAATATTTAGGATGTGGAATTGAGTGAAAATGGAGACCCAAGCACTTGCAGTTATATCACAAAATTAAAATCAAACTTACTTTTGTCAAGTAGATTCTAACACATCATGACCATATAGGACAAAGTAGAACTGCCCCACAGAATTTCTAAGGCTCTGAATCATTCAATCTTTTTGGAAGCAGACTAGAAATAGCCAGTTAAACAGAAAACATAGAATGTCCAGAAAAAGAAACTCATTAATAGTAATAAACTCAACTAACTGCCATCAAGTCAATCCTGACACATAGTGACGCCCTGTGGGTTTCCTAGACTACCATTGTTTACAGTAATAGAATGCCCACTCTCTTGCCCACAGAGCTGTTGGTGGTTTTGAACTGCCAACCATGAGGATCACAGTCTAACACATAACCATTATACCACAAGGGGTCCATAATAATGATAACAGTGTAATATTTATTATTTTCAAATGAGTGGAAATAGAAGAAACTATAGTAAATAATAATGATGCAAAACTTTTAAATATCAAGTTATGTATTTTTATGAAATGTACCAATAAATACTGTTGTTTTTGCTGTTAGATGCTATTGAAAAGGTTCTTATTCATAGCAGTTGCTATACACAACAGAGCAAAACTCTACCCAATCCTGCATCATCCTCACAATCTTTACTATTTGAGGCCATCATTGCAAACATCCTAGGGGGTAGCTCAAAAAAAAAAAAAAAGAATTGTGCTTGGCAGAGCATAGCTTTCATAGTATGCATTTTTCATGCTAGATGAACTTCAAGAAACTCGCTCTGAGTTTGTGCACCCAGTGGCGTCTCATGGCAAAGTTCTCTCTAATCTCAGTGATTTTTTTTTTCCACAAAAGTACTTTCCCTCAAACCTTGTTTATTGTGACGGCAGATTTAAGAGAAATTTTGTTTTCTGCACTGGAAACTTGCTACACAAACTGTTTTTATGTTTAACACAGTGTACAAGGCCAATAGTATGGCAAAAACTCAAGTGTATGAGTGGATTTCTCTTTCAAAAAAGGTAAAATGTTGATTGATGACAAACCTCATTGTGGACATCTGTCAACTTCCTGAATGGACAAAAATGTAGACTCATAGTGAATTTGGAGTTTGCTCCACCTGGTCAGGCTGTTAAACAATCTTTCTATTTAGAGGTTCTAAAAAGTAGTGTAACAGTTTGTGGCAAAAAAGGCCTGATTCGTGGCAGACGGGGGACTGGCTTTATCACCACAACAATGCACCTGCTCTAGCAGCCATCTCAGAGTGACAGTTTTTGGCAAAAAACAGGATGCCTCTCTTGCCCCGTGCACCTGACTCACCTGACCTCAGTGTGATTTATTTTTGTTTCCGGAAATGCAGAGGGACATGAAAGGACAGTGATTTGATGACATAAAAAAAAGGTGAAGAAAAAACACAGGAGGTGCTGTCAGCCATCCAAACAGATGAATTTGAAAAATGTTCCCAAGAGTGGAATCACAGATTTAACAAATGTATTGAGTGTAATGAAGAGTATTTTGAAGGTTGTAAGGTTATTTTGTAAAAAAAGAAAATTAAGTACATAGTTTTGGGAAAAAAATCATTTTTTGGTAGCCCTTAATATGTCAGTTCATCTCATTGAAGGTCTTAATAGTTTTTTGCTGAAAATGTATGTTCTAAGCATGATATTCTATACTGCCTAGCTGTACATCGAACAAAACTGATGTTTGCTTTTCTGGTGGTACATGGTATATTTAATATGCTTTACCAACACTATAAATCAAAAGCATCTGTTTCCTTCAGTCTTTCTTACTCATTGTCTAGCTTTTGTGTGCATATAAGACAACCAAGTGTTGTTGTTATTAGGTGTCTTGAACTGGAACTGACTCATAGCCACCCTATTTACGCAAAACAGGACAAAACACGGCAAATTCCTGTGCCGTTCTCACAACCGTTGTTATGGTGGAGCTCATTGTTCCAGTGTCTATGTCAATTTATCTCAGTGAGTCTTCCTTCTTTTTGCTGACTCTCTGCTTTACCAAGCTGGAAGTACTGGGGATGTAGTAGTTCATGAGTTGGGCTATAACTGCAGTAAGCAGTTTGAACCCACCATCCACTTTGAGTGAAGAAGATGAGGCTTTTTGTTTCTATAAAGATTAACAGACTTGGAAAACTGAAAGGGCAATACTACCCTGACCTGTAGGGCTACTATGAGTTGGAATCTACTCAATGGCAGGGAGTTTTTGATGCCTTAGTCTTTCCTGAGAACATATCCAAATACATGAGATGAAGTCTGTCCGTCCTCCCCTCCACAGAGTACCCAGGCTGTGTTTTCTCCAAGACTGTTGGCTTTTTCTTTAGGCAGTCCACCATATTTTCCATACTGTTCATTTGAAAATACGATAGCTTGAGTCAGACACATCTTTTATCAAAGTGGTTTCTTTGCTCGTTGACACTTTAAAGATTTGCCCAACGCATTATGTCATTTGATCACTTGGATGCTGCTTTCGTGGGCATTGATTGTGGATCCAAGTAAAATGAGATCCCTGACAAAGTCAATCTTTTCTTAACTTCATTATATTAGTTACTGATCTAATTGAAAGGATTTTTGCTTTCTTTATAATGGGCTGCAATCCGTAATGAAGACTCCTGTCTTTGATTTTCATCAGGAAATACTTTAAGTCCTTTGGACTTTCAACAAGCAACACTGTGTTATCTGCAGTCCTGATACTGTGTTTTTCTTTATTGCATGTTTGATAACTGCAGATCTTGGTAGAATTCTTAAATTTCTTCATCACTAGTTTTAGTGGTTGTATAGATTTTAATAATAATTGTATTAACTGGATTTCCCCTATTCGGTATGGGAGAATAGATATTATTTTATCACAGACAGCATTGTATTTCAAGATAGATCTTGATATATTATTTTTCATGATGAATGTGACACACCATTCCACTTGAATTTGTCACTCTTGGTATAACAAATTCTATGCTTATCTGATTCAAAATGACCAATACCAGCCCATTAACGTTGACTCAACTTTGAAGAGGCAGCACCTCCCTAGTCATATTTTGAGTGCTGGTCAACCTGAAGTGCTAATCTTTCATTATTATATCTGACAATATTCTGCTGTTCTTCATAAATTTTCCATTGGATTATACCTCACAATTTTTTTCATAGTCTATTCTTAGTCTGGAAGCTCATCTGAAACCTGTTCACCATAAGTAAGCCTGCTGGCTTGTGTAGGTGGACCTTACTTCTCAGAGGGACAGCTCTGCTTCTTAACACGCCAAAGAGGGCTTTTGGAGATGATTTGCTACCCAATGTGCACAATGCTACCCAAGACTTCTTCCTAATGTCTTCTCTCCATATTTCTCCTTCCCCTTCGATGGCCCAATTTTTGACACTTTGTGGTCTGTTGTCTCAAAACCTTCCCTTTACCTAAAGGCCTTGTCTTCTTTTACTTCTTTTTGGATAATTCAGTTGTATGGTGTATGTGGTAAATCTACAGGCCAATCCTCATGTGGTTTCTAATCTCTTTTGCCTGTATATCACCAAAAAGTCCAAGTAATCTTGCCAGAATTTCATCCCTACTTTTCAGTGGCAAATCATTTGCCTCACTCATTAAATCCTTGTGAAGGCCAATGATTATAATTATATAATTAAACCACTTTCTTTGGTCTTCTCAATAGTCTAAATGGTAACAATCTTAATGGGAACATCTATAATTGGCTCTTATAAGTGTTTTCTACAATTGCTTAATTTTCTTCGCTTCTTTCACTCCCTCATTAAATCAAACAATTGACTTTAGGAACCTTGCCTTTTCTTTCTCTTAAAACTGCTCATTGAATCTAGCAGTGCTTAATATTGAGGAGATATTTTTTAAATATGTTGACTAAGAAAATCAGCAGCAAACCTTGGGGGGAAAATAATTCTCAGTGCTTCAGCTTTCACAGTATACAAAAAATAATATGGTGAAACTAATGTACCATTTGAAAAGTGTTTTGAAATCCTTGAACAGAGTATGCTGTTCAACAATTAGAAGAAATATTGCTGTAATTACAATGATTTCTGGATGCCACTCTGCTACAAATCTGCCACCTAGGAACAGAAACAAAAATGCCACTTGAAGAAAATTGTTTAATAAAGAGCTGTTCATGGTCAAAATGTCAACGACTCGATCCTGCATCAAACTGTGTATTATTTCTTTATTCTCTGGATATACACACACACAACTAATTTTATGAGGCATTCAGCTGAAAGAAACTCTTTGAAACACAAAGGTTTTTCCATGAAGAATAGCTCTATTCCATTCTGAAGTATCTACTTTCTTGTAATTTATCTGTTGAAATTAGAAAGTTTTACCAAATAGACTCATTATAACAAATCTGTTTAAGTAGGTGAACAATTAATTCTATAAGAGTCTGTTAAAAAATTTGAACCTATGGCTCAGAACATATTCAATTAATCTAGGAGAAAGAATATAATTAGAAAAGAAAATTTCAGATTAAGTATCTGTTATTCAAAATTGAACAAATGATGTAACCAATATGTAACAACACAAAAACTTCAGTCTATAAAGATTTTATGAAAAATACTTTAGAAAAATTAATAATCAAAATACCTCGATGTCCTATAATGCAAACATATTTGGATAATTTTTCTGACTCAACCTTATTATCAAATTGCTTTGTCTTTTTCTCCATCTCTTTTGTTTGTCTCCAAATTAACTTCTTCTCACCTTTCACTTTTCATTGTAATTGTTATTTTCTTAAATCTGCTTCTTCTGAGTCCCCCAATCTATTTTCTCCATGCTATTCTCTCTCACTGTTTCTTTGCATTGGATAGTGATACGTGGTTTGAAAGATTATGCTTCAATTAAAGGGGCAACACCCCCCCCTTTACTCATTTTGATCAGGCCTTTTATAAACTGGTTTGATTGGAGCACTCTTTTAACTATGGATTATTAATGTACACCTTTAAAGAGCTGATACTTGTTTATCATAAAAGTGTTTGCTCTGAAGTCTTAAGTATTTTTACTGAAAATTTCCTAAAATAGAAAACATGACTATTGTAGTTGAATGAAGCTACAGCAGATCCATATAAGCATTGGTTGTAATTAAAGGTCTGCACTTTTGCCAGTGGTCTTTATAGTAGAAAAAATGGGTCCATTTCAGTGATAAGCTATCAAGAGTATCCTAGAAAGCTTCAATGTTACTCAACTCAGTTCTGAAAATCAGATATTTATATCTATCAGTCCTGTCCATACTCTCAAATTTAGCCTTTTTAAAAACTATATCCTAATATCTGCCACACATTTTTTCAGGGTGGAAGTAGGGGATAAGTAAATATATTTTCTAGTTTTCTGGTATATCATTTTGATTCACTTTTTACAATATGTTTTATTTAGAACATGGATGGAAATAAATCATTCCTATCACATGGCTATGGTTTGCCATACATATATACATATGCACATTAACATTTCACATGTAAAAGATAGTTATTTAAAATGATCAGAATTAACGTATATCAGATATTCTATTTATTGTTATGTTGAGTAATTGAGATCTAATTTTCTTGATTTAGTCTACAATCATCAGAAAAGTTTGCTACATTTCTAACAAAAGGGTGAATATACAACAAAAAAGGATCAGGAAATATAATTGGTCAAAAAACATCATTTCAGTGGTCAGAAATTCCCATTATAATTAATGTAAGGAATAATTGAAAACATTTAGTGTATAAAACAATAATACTGTTTAAGATAAAGGAGCAAAATGCAATAAACTACTTATGCTAGACAACTGAAACATAGTTTAATTAAATCAATGAGGAGTATTTTGACAAATGTAAAGGCTTCATTCAATTGTTTCAAAATATATACTAGTTCTGATTGATCTTATATAAATGTTTAGCTTTAAAACTTCACTCTGTAGAGCTGTGCTGTCTAATATAGTTGTCAGTAGGCACAGATGACTATTTAAATATCAATGAATTAATGCAATGAAAATTCATTTCTTCAGTTTCATTGGCACATGTTAAGTGTTCATAATCTCATGTGGTTAGTGGATACTGTATTGGTGGTATTGTATCAATATCAACATTTTTATTATTGTAGAAAGTTTTATTCTATGGCCATGCTACACTATAAAGTCAACTCATGGGGAATATCAGAATGGAGACATTGTTTTACATTACATGTTTATGAAACAGAAAAATAAGATTTTTTTGAATATCAATGTATACCAAAAAGAAAAACCCTACCAATGTGTCTATTTTGATTCATAGCCACCTGAAAGGACATAATAGAACTGCTCATTGGGGGTTCTGAGGTTGTAAATCTTTATGGCAGCAAAAAGCCTCATTTTCTCCCTTGGAGAAAATGGTGGAATCAAACTGCTAATTTTGCAGTTAGTAACCTATAACCTAACTCACCACATCACTATAAAAAAACACTGCCATCTAATCAATTCTGACTCATAGTGACCCTCTGGAATGGACTAGAATCGCCCCTGTGAGTTACCAAGATTGTGACTCTTTACAGGCGTGGAAAACCTTTTTCTCCCGAGTAGCTACTGGTGGTTTTAAACTGCTGACCTTGGAGTTAGCAGCCCAATGAGTAACCATTACTCTACCAGTGCTAACATTACATATCAAGGCTCCTAAAATACAGAGTATACATATTTACTTTACATGGGAAGTGTGGTAGTTATATAATCATTTGTCAATTTGAGAGACTTAAGAGTCTAGCCTGTCAATCATGTTATAGCCAATGAGGCCTCTGTGTAGGTTTGTTAGTTTGGGTACATTAGAGAAACAAATCCACAGAAACTTATATGCATAAGAGAGAGTTTTATATAAAGGGTAAGTGCACATCAAGAAAACAACCCAAGCCAGTGCTGCCCAAGCCCACAAGTTCAACATTAACCCATATGTCAGACACCAATCCACAAAGTCCTCCTCCATCTCACAAAACATACACTATGACGCGGATTACAAGAGGAAAACTGAATCCGTGAACGTGTAAGCATCTCAGCGCTGGCCGGGGTCTCCACATGGCTGCTCCAGCGCCCAGGGTTGCATCGGGGTAGTTCCATGTGGCTTCTCCTCAGGGATGTCTTGCAGGAAGTGAGCCTTGCCATCTGAAGCAGGGAACTGGCTAAGGCAGCTGCACCCTGGTCCAACCATCACAAAGCAAGAGACCAGAGAACTAGCAAGGCAAGGCTCACTGAGCCATTTATCCCTCCACCCTTCAATTAACCCCACATGTGTTTATCGGCCAGATTGGCACAATAAACTACATCAGTAGGTATGCCCTTCTCCTGAGGATTCTGGGAACTCAGGTATTCCTTCTTGGAGACAGGAGACACACTCTTTCTCTGCTCCCTCCCTGGGAGACATTGTGGCTGACAAGACACATGGAACTACCCTAGTGGCCTGAGCTGGAGAATGCACATGGAGACCCCTGCCAGCACTGAAATGCTTACAATGTCACTGGACCCACAAGACTTCCCACCCAATGGCCTGTGCTCTTCCTGCATTTGGTGTCGTTTCATGTGTTTTGCAAGTCTGAAGATGGCATTATAGATTGGTATTGGACATATGGGTTAATATCAGAATTGTGGACTTGACCTGGACTGGGCTGGGATGTTTTGTTAATGTACAATTACTCTTTATATAAAGCTATTTATTTTAAAAAATCATTTTATTGGGGGCTCATATGACTCATCATAATCCATACATACATCCATTGTGTCAAGCACATTTGTACATTTGTTGCCATCATCATTCTCAAAACACTTACTTTCTACTTGAGCCCTTGGTATCTGTTCCTCATTTTCCCCCTCCCTCCCCACTTCCCCCACCCTTTTGAACCCTTGAAAATTTATAAATTATTATTATTTTGTCATGTCTTACACTGTCCAATGTCTCCCTTCACCCACTTTCCTCTTGTTCATCCCCCAAGAAGGGGGTTGTATGTAGATCCTTGTAATCAGTTCCCCCTATACCCACCCAGTATCACCACTCTCACCACTGGTCCTGAAGGGATCACCTTTCCTGGATTTCTTGTGTTCGTAGCTCCTATCTGTACCAGTGTACATCCTCTGATCTAGCCGGATTTGTAAGGTAGAATTGGGATCATGATAGTGGGGGCGAGGAAGCATTTAAGAACTAGAGGAAAGTTGTGTGTTTCATCGTTGCTACACTGCACTCTGACTGGCTCGTCTCCTCCCTGCGACCCTTCTGTAAGGGGATGTCCAGTTGTCTACAGATGGGCTTTGGGTTCCCACTCCACACTCTCCCTCATTCTCAATGATATGTTTTTTTTGTTCTTTCATGCCTGATACCTGATCCCTTTGACACCTCGTGATCACACAGGTTGGTGTACTTCCATGTGGGCTTTGTTGTTTCTGAGCTAGATGGCTGCATGTTTACCTTCAAGCCTTTAAGACCCCAGATGACAAAGCTCTTTCTTATACACATATGAGTGTCTATGGATTTGTTTCTCTAGTCTACCCGGACTAACAGAGGTAGTATGATTTAATTTTAGAATTATAGCTTTACACAGCCCTTAATTCATCATTAAACTTTATTATACATAGTCAGAGATTCTTACTAAAGTCTGCTCATACTTCAACATGCGTTGAATCTTACCTTCTGATGAGGTTTAGGGAATTTGTTGTGACTTCTCATAAACTAGATATATCCAATTTTAGCATCTATTACTATATACCAAGAACAATTCTATCTCAGGCAGCCAAACCCTTCAAGACACCAGTAAACCTGAAACCTGGAAGTTTCCAAATATTTTCCAAAGCATAGCAGTCAAAACCTTCATTTAAAAGTAAAGAAGTGTCTAATTAGGATGATTTCATAGATTTAATTACAGGAACCTGCCAGAAATTGAAGCTGGATTAAGAAGACAACAGGAGAATTAATGCACTTGAATAATGGTGTTGGAAAAGAATATTGACTGCCTGAAGAACAAACCAATCTCTCTTGGAAAAAGTACAGGCAGAATCTTCCGAGGAGTGAGAATGGCAAGACTTCATCTCATGTACTTTGGAAATGTTATTCAGAGAGGCCAATCCCTGGAGAAAGACATCATGCTGCATAAAGCAGAGAGGCGGTGAAATAAAGAAAGATTGTCAAGGAGAGGGATTGACACAGTGGCTGCAACAATGGGCTCAAACATAACAGCAATTGTGAGGATGGTGCAGGCCCAGGAAGTGCTTTCTTCTATTGTACATACAGTCACTATGAGTTAAAGAAATTTCGATGGCAACTAACAACATAGATTTATTGGCATAAAACTAGAGGGACAAAAGTATTGGTGGTATACTATGGATTATTATGTTGATAAATATATTGGTGGTGTATTTATGAATTATATGAATCTAAACAATAAAGTGAGGAGCTTTAAAGCAGGAATTAGAACAATGGTCTTATAAACACGGGATTATGAGTTCAAATCTTTCTGAGGCCTGTGATTTTCTCTCCTTTTGGTGACCCCTGCTGGCACAGTGGTTAAAGTGAAAGGCTGGCACAGGGGATGCATGAGCCTTTTCACAGGAGAAAGCTTCTGTTAATATATCGCCCTAAAAACCCTACGAGACTTTAGTATTCTGTCAGATAGCCTCACTGTAGGGTCACAGGAGTTGGAACTGGTTTGATGGCAAGGCATTTGGCTTTCAGATTTGAACAATACAAAGCATAATAATGAACCGGGAGGAGCCCTGGGTGGCATAGTGGTTAGATGTTGGAATGTGGTTCACTGTGGTCATAGTTTGAAACCACAGCCACTTCTTGGAAACAGTTCAGTAACAGAAACCCACAGGGGAGTCACTATGAGTTGAGATGGATTCGAAGACAGCGCTTATAATGAAGTAAGGGAGGAGTGAGAAGATGCCCTGGTAGCATAGTGGGGTAAGACTTGGACTGCTAACAGAAAGGTCAGCATTTCAAACCTACCAATCATTTAGCAGGAGAAAAATGAGGCTGGCTGCTCCCATAAAGATTTAGAATCTCAGAAATCCTACTGCCCTATAGGGTGGCTAGGAGTCCGAATCAAATCGATAGCAGTGAGTGGGTAATGAAAATAAATGTCTATTCTAGAAACCTGATAGTTAAGTAGTTGGAAAGATTTCAGTGTTCCACTAAAAACCTGACTGGCCAGATAGCAAAAGTCTCATGAGAGTTTCTTTAATTTGGTCAATGAACTACAATATGATCTCTGTACCTTAGTGTTAAAGCATAATCACGTTTAGAATCATCATAGTAATGTTCAGAATCACCAAGGGTAATTCTGCTAAGTCAACTCACAAGCAGTTGATGACATAGGCTAAGAAAAGAGAGGTTTAGAGTGAATCATCATATCAGCACGTTCCCTTCTCTTTTGGTAAAATACAAGGCAGGGCGAATTGTCTGAAGCACACCATTAATGGCAAGGAATGCTAGCAGCATGATTCAGACATTTTATGACATCAAGCTTCAATAAACTGATATAGACATCTTCAGTCAGCCCAATCAATTGGTATTCTATATCAGCTTGCTGGGGTACCATTTTCCTGTATTTTATGTACATTTACATAATAACCATCAGAATCTTTCTTGTAGTTCTCTGCTTTTTGAATGGTGTCGTCTTTTTCTAAGCAGCATTTTCTATTACTTTGCGGTTTTAGCAAGGAATCCATTTTCTTTGCTTGTTACAACCACTTTTTCTGTCTCTGATTTGCTTCAATATATGTTTACTTCATTCTGACTTTCAGAACAAACAAATATGAGGATGCTTATCAGACTCCAATGCTTGCATTCTACAATATACATGCATCCAAAAAACAGTTCTACAGTAGAGAGGATGACAAAGTCTAAATGATGTTCAAAACAGAGCTGCATTTAAAAAAAATCAATACTGAATTGTGAAAGAGACCACTTCTGAAATTTTTATTTAGATCCAGGATTTAAACTTAAGGCATCACCAGACAGTATTCTCTCAACAAATCCAATATAAAATGATATTATCCATGCACACTCTATCACAACAATAATAAACATTTGTGAATATTTTATTCATGCATATATTTTAGGGAAAGAATACACATTCCCTTTCACCGAGAAGTTTACCTTAGAAAAGTAACATATAATCAAAGAGACAAGATGTTTTATTCACAGAGTGCTGAATGGGAAGCAAAGAAAAGCATTTACTTAGCTTCTCTGGGCTTATTTTTCATTAGTGGTAAAATGATGAAGTTAGGTCTTGTTATTTTTCCCACAGTTCCTAACATTTTGATGTTCTACCCTTAGTAAGATAATGAGACAATTGTATCAGGTGGTTGTTGTTCAGTGCCATTGTTAGATTTCTCAGGTGGAAATACCTCACTTCTTGGGTTCCAAGAGAAAGAATTAAAACCGAAACCTGGTTTGTGATCCAAGTGGGTTTTTATAAAGGGTGGAAGAAGTTTCAAGTTTTACAGACTCAAAGGTATTACATTTTAACCTCACTACATATGCCATAATTGACTTTACAGCACTCTCTGATTGCAAGGTTATTCACATCCTTTGATTGATGGTCAGAGAAGACTTAATCCATGTGTGGACACTGTACATGGATTTTGGACTCCACTGTCATTCGTAGCCTTCTGCTAAGCACATGTTCACAATTTAAGCTCTAATGCCATTTATTCCTTAGGATGTGGATTTTATTACTTACAGCCCTTGTATCACATCAGCTAGTTGATGCCTCACTTACATGGCTGCTTGTTTGAACACAAGCCTTTAAAGCCCCAGACATTTCTTTATGATCATCCAGCACCATCTGGTTACTTCACCACACTTTGCTTTAGCACATATATCTTCAGTTATCTCTTCATGAGTAGGACCATTTAATAAGAACAAATCGTTCTTACATTAAGGCTAGGATTAAATGTAAGCCCCAACTCTATTCATTTATCTGTGGTTTCTATCTCTTGTTCCCTTTAGAGACATCATTAGCATTTTATGATAGAAAACATTATAAATCACCCCTCTGGAGCATAAGGTAATTATATTGATAGTATCATTAATTTAGCCAGTGGTATAGAATTTAAAGCATGTTGGGAAAAGGAAATTATACAAGTATAGTCTGACTTCAGACTGCAATACATGAATTACTCATTTAGTGAGTGGGCACCCCTTGTTCCTGTAAATAGTGTACATTCACTGAACGGATATTTTCAATGCTTCATCTATTCGTTTAAACATTTCCATTGGTATTCTATCAATCCCTGCAGGCTTGCCTTTTGTCAGTGCCTTCAGTGAAGCTTCGACTTCTTCCCATTAGTGCCATCACTCTTTTAATATCGTGTGCTACCTCCTGAAGTATTTGAATGTCCATAAATTATTTTTAGCACAATGACTCTGTATTACTTACATATTCTTTTTATGAATCCTGCATCATTCAAAATTTATCCCCCCAAAATCCCTCAATATTGCAACCCAAGGCTTGTATTTTTCCTTCATTATTTCTGCTTCTGCTTTTTGGCTCCCTAATTCTAGATCTTTGCACATTCCATTTTAATACTTTGTCTTTCTCAGCTGTCCTTTGAGATCTTCTGTTAACGTTGCTCATTTACTTCTTCATTTCTTCAATTTGTTGTAGCTACTCTACATTTAAAATCAAGTCTTATAGTATTTTCTGACATCCATTTTGGTCTTTTCTTTCTTTACTGCTTCTTGAATGATCTTTCACTTTCTTCATGCAGGATGTTCTTGATGTCAACCCATAGCACATCAGGTCTTTTGATCACTAGTGTTCAGTGGGTGAAATAGATTCTTGAGATGGTCTCTAAATTCAGTGGGAAAATACCCAAAGCTGTATTTGTTTTAATTTTCATCAGTTTAAACTTAAGTTTTCATATGAACAATTGATGACTTATTCTGCAGTCAAAGACTGACCTTGTTCTGACTGATGATATTTAGCTTCTCCATCATCTCTTTCCACAGATGTATTAGATTTGATGCTCTATCTGGTGAGATCCATGTGTATGGTCATTGTTATATGTTGCTTAAAAATGTATTTTCAATAAACAAATTGCTTGTCTTACAAAATTCTATCATGTGATCTTAAGCATTATTTCTATCACCAAGGCTATATTTTACAGCTACAGACCCTTCTTCTCTTTTGCCAATTTTTGCATTTGAATAACCAGTAATTATCAAGGCTTCTTAATTGCATGTTAGATCACTTTCAAACCACAGCGGTTGACAGAAATATTCAATTTCATCTCATCTTTTACATTGGTAGTTAGTGCATATATTTGAACAATAGTTGTATTAAATGATTTTCCTAGTAGGCATATAATTATTAACATATTACTGTTAGCATTGTACATAAGGGTAGAACTTTTATTTTTTAATTTAACAGTTATATTGGCATATCATTCTCATATCATATAATTTAATAGTTCAAGCATATCAAAAAGATTTGTACAATCATCACCACAATCAATTTTAGAACATTTTCTTCTTTCTTGTATTCATTGTTATTAGCTCTCTACTCCCTTTCCCATACCCTCAAGGAATCTTGTTGCTATCTCTATAGATCTCTCTATTCTGGTTGTCGTATATGGTAAAAAAAAAAAAAAAAAAAAACATTTAAAAAAAAGTAAAACAGAGGGAAAAAATCAAGAAAAAGTAAAAACATTAAAAACTAGAACAAATTTAAAATGGGTCAAAAGGGAGAACAAATGATAAGGTGCCAAATTTCAGCCTTACTACATCTGCAATAATCCACTTTCCAATTCATCTTGCACGATAGCAGTGCTATTCACATCTCTGGTCTATGATCAGAGGGAATTCACCTGGGGCATAATCCATGTGTAGGGGACGCCATTATGAAATTCAGGGTTAAAAAATCAATTTGAAGTCAAAGCAATAATATGCCTATTATTATACTATTAACGAGTTCTATTTCTCTTAAGGAGCCTTGGTGATGTTGTCAAGTAAGTGTTCGACTGCCAACTTGCCAGGTCAGCTGTTCACACCCACCAGATACTCTTTTGGAGAAAGATGAGGATGGAAAATGGAAACCCCATTTATTGTTGATGTGAGTTGGATGACAATGCGCTTAGTTTTGATTTTCATCTTGGGGATTTCAATTATCACTGTACCTTCTCAATAAATTAGAATAAGTAACAAATGAGACTCCCTTGCAAACTAGGTATTCTGCTCAGTATGTTAACCTTCTTTAGAAATCCAGAGAATCCTTTATTAAGAAAAATAATGAATGTTCCATGAGGATAAATGGATTTCTTATGGTCTAAATACAGTATAATCAATTTTCTTTAATCTAGCCTAAATGTAGATAAATGTTGCTGAGGCTTAGGACAACAATCAGAAAACACAAACATTTTAGGAAGAAACTAGATTGATAGCAACTCTGCAAATAAAAGCAATAAGGTGGCACAAACATTACAAAATCATTTTGGAAATTCTCGAAACTCCATTTCACAGCATCAGAAACAACTGCACATCTTTTCTTTTCCTGACTGTCTCTACCCAAGCCTATACTGGTGTCGAATTTGCCTATATTGTGAGGTGGCTTATTATTTGGATGCAATCCAGATGGACAGATGACTTTTGAATCTGTTGCCTGATTCTTCTTTGTGATTCATCTTTTAGATGGGTTATGTTCCCAAAATCTTTTAGCTCTTATTCGTCCCCTTGTTATTACAAAAACCTTTTTGGGTCATGTTTCTTCATTCAAAGGCTATGGTGTAGGCTTAAAGAGTCGTGAAAGACACATGACGCTATCTGGAGGCATCTGAGGCCTTCATAACGTAATTAGTGGTGTGAAAGTAGGAATAAATGTTACCACTGAAAAATGATTATTACATTATTACGGTTACTGTGGTGACTGAATGAATTTGGATTTGAAGATTTTCAAGGAGCTGTAATCAGCTAAGGAGTCCCTGGGTGGTACAAACAGGTAACATGTTTGGTATGCTAGAAGTACCACAAAAGAAAGATCTGGTGATCTTCTGAAAAATTAGCCATCGAAAATCCTATGGAGGACAATTCTATTCTGACACACACAGGTCCTAATGAGTCAGAATTGATTGATTTTTCTATTAGGAGTGTTGGGTTAGGCTGGATTCCCTAGAGAAGCAAAACCAGTGACACTTTTATATACATATACATTCACACACATACACATATATGTGTATACATACATATACTTACAGAGAGAGAGAAATTTTATCAAGAAAATGTCTCGCACAATTGTTAACTGTAGAAGCAGGTAAGTTCAAGTTTGTGGTTCACATCTGTGGGTCATGTTGATCTAGAGGCCTGTTAATCTAGAGTTAATCCTGACTCATGTAGCTGTGGGGGCTGAACAACCATGAAGTAAGAAGGTGAAACAGCAAAATTACAGACTATTGGATGCAGAAGCAGATTAATCCAAGTTCAGAAAGTCAGGTTTAAGGTAGGTCAGATGGTTGGCTGCTGATGGCCTCCAGGTTTGGCAAGCAATATAGAGGGCCATTGGCTCAAGTACAAAGAACAGAGCATGGTGAGCCAGATGCAGGATCCAGACCAACAAGAAGTAAAGGACTCCACAGAGTTTATGTATATAGTGAGTAGGCCATACCTTTAGGAACATTCTTTCCAATTCCAAGATGTCCTGAGTAAGGGAATTATTTTCCAACCTAATCTTCCAACAACTTCTTGGCTGATCACAGCAGAGCTAATTACAGAGTTCATCATGTTACTTTTTATGCCAAACTACTAAGAATCCTGACTCAGCCAAGTTGACACAAAACCTAATGATCACAAAAGCTAACCTAGTCAAGCAGACCAGTGATTTTCCCATGGTTGACTGTGAGTGAAACAGCTCCATCCATAGTGCAGAGCAATTTTTGTCAGTTGGTAGCTCACCATAGCCTCCTGGTGAGCAGAGGTGTGATTGAACCCTGCTCTAGTGCCCCAGTGCCCAGTTGCAACCACACTCCACAACCCAGGAGCTTAGAGTGTGGTTTCAAAGCAGGGTGGACTGGGCAGGACCACTGCATTTCATGGCGAGCTGTCCTAAGGTTAGTTAATCATTCTTGTTTCATTACTGCTGCTTGGTACACAGCAGGATAACTGTTCCATATATTCAGGTACTCATTGGTAGCAGAGGCTGCAGATGGGTCTGCTGGTACGAGCTTGGGTTTGTTTTCTTTTTTAAATTGGCATAGAAGGCATTAAAGGGGCAGGCCCCACACATTTGTAGACCCAGTGGCACTAGTAGCTGCACACCTTCATTCAGTCCTGATGGAATTAGCAAATATCTTAAGGCTTCCAGTTCTGGCTTGGGGTTTTTCTTTTATTTTTCATTTTGCTTTGGTGTTTATTTTGATAAACTACCAGTAGAGAAATGCAGGATCTAAGCCAGGTGGTATCCTTCTTAGGATACTATAAAATTAGAAATCAACATTAGAAATATTAAAGGAAAATTCCAGGGCAGGGAATTTGAATAAAAATTCTGCCGAAAAAGTACTGGGTGATTGAAAAAAAAAAAAGAATACAATTTTGAAATTTCTGAAATAAATGAGAATGAAATATAACGTCCCAAAACCTTTGGGGCATAATTAAGTTATCAGAGGGCAATTTATAGCGTTGAACATACACATAAACACACACCAAAAAAGGAAAAACAAAAATGAACACCTAAACCAAACATCTCCAAGAAGTAGAACAAGAGCAGTAAAATAAACACTCAATCATCAGAAGACAAGAAATAATAAAGATTAGAAAATATTAATCAAACAGAAAACAATGGAAAATGGACAAAAAAGCCAGTTCTCTTGAAGAATTAACAAAATAAACAAAATACTAGCTATTCTAACAAAGGAAAAGAAGGAGATAGTGTAAATATCATGATTAAGAAATGCAATGAATGACATCACAACATAGTAACACAACACTATGAAGGTCTGCACTCAAACAAATTTGAAAACCCAGAAGAAAGGGAAAAATCAGTAGGAGCACACTGCCTACATGAGCTAAAATGGACTGATATAGAAAACCTCAACAAGTCATAATGAAAGAAGAAAATAACCCGGTCATTAAAAGACTGATATTTTAATCTTTAACAAAAAAGTTCAAGACCAGACTGTTTCCCCATTCTGAATATCAAGAGAAGAGCGTACACCAACTTTACTCAAACATTTTAGAATGTAGAAAATGATGAAAAATTATTTCATTCATTTTACAAAATGAGTTTAACCCTGATATAAAAGCCAGGCAAAGACATTACCAGAATAGAAAATTATAGACAAAATTCTCTTATGAACATGAATGTTAAAACTCTCAACAAAATTTTACCTTATAAAGTCCAACAAAATATCAAAACAAAACAAAAGCACAAACAAAACCCCAAAATCAAAACAAATATCATGACCAAGCAAGATTCAACCAAAGTATGCAAGATCATTCAGTATTTGAAAAACAATCAATATAATTCACAATATACATAAAAAGGGGGGAAAACCCCTACATGATCCTATCAATTGATGCAAAACAGGCATTTTACAAAATACAACACCCATTCCTGATAAAGCCACTCAACAAAATAGGAATAGAAGGGAGATTCCTCAACATAATAAAGGTCAGATGTGTAAAACCAATGGCCAAACTGAAAGTGTCCCTTTTGAGAATAGCAAGTAGAAAAGGATGCCTTTTACCAGCAGTCTTAATCACTTTGTACTGGAAGTCTTAGTAAGAGCTATTAGATAACAGAAAAAATCCAAGGCATCCAAATTGGCAAAGAAAAAACAAAGTTTTCTTTATTTGGAGATGCTATGATTCTATACATATAAAACCTCAAAAACAAAAAGAAAATTTTGGAACTAACTGAAAAATTCAGGAATGTACAAGACTAACATACAAAAATCAATTATATTATTGAATACTAACAAAGAGAGCAATTAAAAGGAAATCAAGAAAAAATTACCATTGAGAGTAGCCACACAAAAGATGAAGTATTTCAGAATAAATTTAATGTAAACCTAATAAGAAACAAAAGACTTGTACAAAAAAAAATACCAAACACCATTATAGGAAACCCACAAAAATAGAATGGAAGACAACATTGAGGAAATATCAGTACTAACCAAAGTGATATGTAAATATAATGCAATTCTAAACCAGATACTATCATTATGCTTTAAAGAGATGGAAAACTAATGAACAATTTGCTATGGAAAGGAAAGATATCCAGGATAATCAAAGCAATACTAAAGAAGAAACACGTAGGGAACTTCTCACTTCCTGAAGTCAAAATCTACTACAAAGCCATAATAATCAAAACAGCATGGTACTGGTACAATGAGATACACATAGAGTAATGAAATATAAAAGAGAAATCAGAAATGAATTCATGAATCTACAGACACCTTATTTGTGACAAAGATCCCAAACACCTAAAATTAGAAGGGATAGTCTATTCAACAAATGGTGCTGGAAAAATTGGATTTTCGTTTGCCCAAGAATGAAACAAGACTCATACTTTACTATACATATAAAAAAGAACTCAATTTGGATTAAATATCTAAATGTAAATCTTAGAATATTGATATCATCAATAAGAAAATGGGATAAACTTAGTGGTCCTAATAGATGACATAAACACACTATCATAACAAAAACATACACTTAGCAGAGGACAACATAGATGTCTTGGATCTCCTAAAAATAAGCCAATTACATGCAATTGGCTTCACAAAAAGACTAAATGAAGAATCCACAGACTGGGAAATATTTTGACAAAGACATATCACAAAAGGGACCAATATCTAAAATCTGTATAAAATGACAACATCTCATTAAGAAAAAGACAACCCAATTAAAAAGTGGGTAAAGGACATGGAATGTTCAGCGAAGTAGACCTTCAGGTGGCCAAAAAACATGAAAAAAGCTCACTATCACTAGTTATTCAAGAGATGTGTGGCAGTTTCATACTCTCCTGTCAACTTGAGTGAAGGGGTGGAGTCTAGCTTGTCAATCAGGTCATAGCCAATGAGGCTTCTGTGTGTGCATAGCCTCCTCCTGAGGATTCTGGGAATTCCTGTCTTCCTCCCTGGAGGTAGGACACACTCTCTTTGCTACACATTCCTGTTGACAAGACACATGGAGCTACACTGATGGAGACAGAGCCCTGGAGCTAGAGGAGCCACCCACACCAGCCCTGCTTCCACCTCCACTGGATCCACAAGACTTTCCAACCTGGTCTGTGATCTACCTGAATTCGGCATCATTGCATGTGTTGTGTGCATCTGAAGAGGACTTTATAGATTGGTATCGGGCATATGGGCGAATATCAAACGTATGGGCCTGATCTGGACTGGGTCGGGATGTTTTCTTAATATACAATTACTCTTTGATATATAACTTTCTCTTACACACATATGAGGGTCTCTGAATTTGTTTCTCTAGTCAACTGAGGTAACACAAGATGCAAATCAAAATGATGACAAAATACCACCTCACTCCAGCATTGATAGCAAAGTTTTTAAAAATGGGACAACAAATGCTGAGAGTATGTAAAGATTGGAACCCTCATACACTGCTGACAGGACTTCAAAACAGTAAAACTACTGTGGACATGGTATGGGACGTCCTTAAACAGATGGCAATAGAAATACTATATGGCCCCCAAATTCCTCTTCTTGGTATATTCCCTAAAGAAATAAGAAATGTAGCAAAAATATATACATACACATTCATGTTTTTGGCAGCACCATTCACAATAACAATAAGATGAAAAACAAAACAAAACAAAAAAACCAAAATGCCCATCCCATCACTCTATGAATGGATAAATAAAAGTTAGTATGTATGCAAAATTAAAGAATACTGTTGAATCTGTGGAACACCTCATGACATGGATAGAATTGGAGAATAACATACTGAGTAAATTAGTCAATCACAAAAGGACAAATATTGTATGAGACCATTGTTATTTTAAAAATCAAGAAATGGTTTTCAAAGCAAAAGAAACAGGCTTTGCTGGTTACCAGGGGTGGGAGGAGGAAAAAAAAGGGGGAAGGAAGGAATAATAGACTAGAGGGGCAAGCAGTGTTAAATTTGGTGACTCACCCACTGCCATTGAGTCGATGGTGACTGACATTGACCCTGTAGGACATGGTGGAACTACCCATGTGGGTTTCCAAGACTGTAACTCTTTGTGGGAGGAGAAAGCCCCTTCTCCTGCAGAGAAGCTGGTGGTTTCAAATGATTGACTGCAGTTAGCAGCCCACTGTGTAACCACTACACCCCCAGGGCTTCTAAGTTTGGTGAAGGGGGAGATAATACCCAACAAGAGGGAGATGGGGGACAAAAAAAAAAAAGAAGCGGGAAACAGGGCAAGCCATTAGAGGATTTGATCATTTGTTTAGAACAGAAATTATAATTTGATTTTTAAACTCCCACCTAATTTATACTAAAGTTTAAATAAATAAATATATTTATTTATATATATATATGTGTGTGTGTGTGTGTATATATTTATTTATATATATATAAATATATATATATATATCTTCTACTTTGAAATTCTTATCTGACTTATAGACCAGAAGCTTCACAATATAAAAATTGTCCAAAACAAATATTTATTGTGTTTCAGGTCAAAGTTTACACAGCAACCAATTCCTTTTTTTAACAGATTGTTCTACGGCCTTGGTTATAATTTTTACATTGTGCCAGCATTCTCATTATTTCCCTTCTGTTTCTTCTGTATCCATTGATCTAGATTATCTTCCCTTCCTATCTTTGCTTTTGGGTAAATGTTGACTATTTGGTCTCATGTGATTAATTAAGGAAGCACACAACTCATGGGAGATATTGTTTATTCATGAGCTAGTGCAGTATTTGGCTGAAAGGTAACCGGAAGAAATAGCTTCAATTCCATATTCAAAGGGTATTGTAGGGTGGCTGTCTCAGGGGATTTTCTAGTCTCTCTTGGTCCAATCAGTCTGACCTTTTTAAAAAATGTCTACTTTGTTTTACATTTTCTTTCATTCTACCTGGGATATTTTATTTTAGGAAATTCCATTTTTAATAGTGGTTAAGAGCACTTGTTCCTGAGTTATGTTTCCAGGCTTAGCCATTTATCATTTATGTTAATCCGATCAACCATTTGTTCTACTTTTGCTTCAGTTTTCTCATCTGTAAAATGAAGAATAATCACAATACTGTTTATTTCAAAGGGATATTATATATAATGCATGTAGAATGGTGCTTGCCTTGTAACCATAACCCACTGTCCTGGGTAGATTTTATTCATAGAAAAGTTATAGGACAGAGTAGAATTGCCCTATAGAGTTTCTGAGACTGTAAATCTTTATGGAAACAGACTGCATTTTCTTTTTCCCTCGCAGTGGCTGGTGGGTTGGAAAAATTGAACATCCATTTAGCAGCCTAAAGCTTAACCCACTGTACTACCAAGACTCCTTTTGATTAGCAAATAGTTGGAATTATATACCACTAAGCCACCCCTGCCATTGAGTAGGTTCTGATTCACAGGGACCCAAAGGACAGAGTAGGACTGTCCCTTAGGGTTTCTGAGGCTATAATCTTTATGGAAGATTCCCTACCGAGCAGCTCATAGGTTCAAATGGTAAGCCTTGAAGTTAGCAGCCCAATGTTTAACGCACAGTGCCACCCAGGCTTCCTTGGTGTTATGTGTTTACTAAATACTGTAAGTATTTTTAAAGGTTAAAAATATATGAACATGTCCTTTTCTGAATGCAGCTTGAAATGGGGGCAAATCTTGATTCCTTGATCCCAAGTGGCTTCAGGCCAACAATACAGCATTCTAATATTCAATGTACCTAAGGTCTTCTGTCATTTACAGGATATGCTATAACCAGGGTAATAACAGTCAGAAACCTGGGGTGAAGATTGAACAAATGGTTTAGTCCTAATAAAAAAAAGTTCTTCTATATTAACTAACTGATCATATTTGTACAATAAGATAAATTTTATTCCAAGCTATCTGAGCTTCAACACAAAGCATAAATTAACAGAGCTCAAATTAATGAGGTTTAACTGAAATGCTTTAAGCTAGCAAGATCTGACACATTAAATTGTAGTGATACATGAAATTAAAGCACACAGAACTCATTTGGGAAATAATTCATTCTTTTTTGTGTTGCCCAAGTTCTATTTAGCACATCAAAGAAGACTTTGCTACTTATTAGCTGAGTGACTTGGGGGAATCATTCAGATTATCTAAAGCCTTTCTCTCCTCAGAAAAATGGAGTTGACAACTCCCTGCCCTATCCTGTTTTCCCTACCTCAGCCTGCTTCCCTCCCAGGGCATTGGAGTGAGAGTACTGTCAAATATAAAAAAAAAAAATTCTCTTTGAAATAGAGACGCTTTATTCGTAAAGACAGAGGGAAAAGGAAAGGGAGTATGGTAATAGTGGGAGAGGAGGGCCACTAAAATACAAAGAACATAAGATCCAGAAAGTGTCTCAAAGAATTATATGAGTTTTTTGTTGTTGTTTGCTTTTAAAATAGAAGCTGAGAGTAAATAAGTCTAGCCAGGGGCGAGGGGCGTGGACAAGTGTAGAGAAGTGGGATAAAAAGGGTACTATCACAGGACAGGTATCTGAATGTTTTACCTTGAGGTCAATCTTTTCTCTTAAAAGGGGGTGCTATGTTGGCTTAGGCTAAAGCAGGGCCAGAGTTCAGGGATTTGGGAGGAGAGAAACATAACCAAATTTGGTTAGCAATCACTTGATTTCTGATTAATTAGTGGAGACAAACAATTTGGTTATTGATTTATGAGGCAAGGAATAGAAATTTAAAGGATCTGTGTTTGTCCTAGGATCCCCAGTGACACAGTAAGTCATCGCGTTAAAGAGTTGTTTAGCTCTTCATCCATTAGCTGCTCCATAAGAGAAAGATAAGACTGTCTGCTCTTATAGAGCTTTAGAGTCTTAGAAGCATTATGGGACAGTTCTCCTCTGCCCTACAGGGTCTCAGAGAGTTGGAATTGACTCAGCGACAGTGAGTTTGGCTTGTGTCTTGCTTAAAGGAACCCTGGTGGTTCAGTAGTTAAATACTTAGCTGCTAACTGAAAGGCCAGTAGTTCAATTCCACCAACTGCTCTGAGATATGGAAGTCTTCTTCCCTAAAGATTAAGCCCTTGATATAGAATTGATTTCCACTTATAGTGACCCTATAGGACAGAATAGAATTTCCCCATAGAGTATCTATGGCTGCAAATCTCTCTAGAAGCAGACAGTCACATTATTCTCCCATTGAGTGGCTTGTTAGTTCAACCCACCAACCTTTTCAAGGTACCATTAGAGGGTATAATCACTGGGTCTCCAATTCTCCTTCCATAAAGATCACAGCCTTAGAAACCCAATGAGGTAATACTCTTCTCTGTCTTATGGGATCAATATGATTCGGAATCTACTCAATTGCAAAAGGTATGGGCTTTGATGCCTGGCCTTGTTGTAGACAAACAAGAGGCAACACTGAGTTTTATCAAAGGCATATGATAAGGGTGTGTGTGTGTGTGTGTGTGTGTGTGTTACAAAGAGCTTTATATACAAAAGCAGTTGAATATTGAGAAAACATCCCAGCCAAGTCAATATCAAGTCCATAAGTCTGATATTAGTCCATATGTCCAATACCAATCTATAAAGTCCTCTTCAGATTCACAAAACACATGTAATGACGCTGAATGCAGGAAGATCGCAGGCCAGTGGTTGGGAAGTCTTGTGGGTCCAATGGCATTGTAAGCATCTCAGCACAGACAGGGCTCTCCATGTGGCTTCCCCAGCTCCAGAGGTCTGGCTCCATCAGCCTTTCTCCATGTGTCTTCTCCACAGGAATGTCTCACTGGGAATGAGCAGAGAGTGTGCCTCCCGCCTCCAAGGAGGAAATAAAGGATTTCCCAGAATCCTCAGGAGAAGGCCATGCTTACACATAGGCCTCACTGGCTATATTCTAATTGACAGGCTAGATTCCACTCCTACACTCCTTGCTTTTATTTTTCCACAATCTATTTTCTTGAATACAAAAGGCAGTGGGTGAGGAATTCTTGGTTTAGGTCTAATTTCACATTATGAATACAGAATGGTTTTGTAAATATTAAAACTGAGTGGGTAGCTTGGTTCAGGTCTCCTCGACAGCAGAACTAAGATATGTTTTGGGGAAAGGGATATTTATTTACCATAATATTTTTAATTGCCTGATAGGAAAGCTGAAATTTGTCAGGAAAGATCAGTCCCTGGAAAAGAACATAATCCATGGCAGAGGGCCAGTAAAAAAGAGGAAGGCCTTCGGAGATGGATTGACACAGTGACTACAACATAGGGCTTAAACATAGGCATAACAGTGAGGATGGCATAGGAGAGGGCAGTGTTTCACTCTGTTGTACATAGGGTGACTATGTGTTGTAACTGACTTGATGGCCCCTAACAATAACAATGCTGGATGATGAATAATGATTCCTGAAGCATTAATGCATTTGCATTATAATGTTGACAAAGAATATTGAATATACAATGGATTGTCAGAAGAATGAATGCATCTCTTTTGCAAGAATTATAGCCAGAATGCACCTTAGAAGAATTATCAGGGGGATCAGTCGCTGGAGAAGGACAATGTACTAGGTAAAGTAGAGGGTGAACGAGCAGAAGAAGACCCTGGATGAGCTCGATTAATATCATGGCTGAATCGATGTGCTCAAACATAGCCATGATGGTATGGATGTGGCAAGGCCAGGCAACGGGTTGTTCCGTTATACAAAAAGTCACTATTCATCGGTCCCCATGCAACATCATTCACCACCACCACAACAGATTCATGGAAGAACGGAGAGAACAGGGGATGTCACACAATGAAGGGAGAACACCAGGAAGGAACTGTATTTCCTCTGGCCACAAGGGCTCAGCCTCTGAGGAATTTTGTAGGATGCACTGGGGGATTGACTTCTCCAAAGATCAGAAGCCTGGGCATTTAACTACAGACTTCTATCCATATTGGTTAAAACGTTCCCCTACTGGCAATAAAGTTATCCAGACCTTCCTGTGAAAAGGGGAAGTTTTGAGACAAAAAGCTGAGTGGCCAAAGAGCCCTTTCTTTGGAATGTTTCCAATGTGCAGTTTGCTGTTGTTAGATGCCACCGAGTCTATTTCAACCTTATGCACAACAGAACAAAACACTGCCTCGTCCTGTCCCATCCTCACAATAGCTCCTGTGCTTGAATCCACTGTTGAAGCCACTGTGTCAGTCTATCTCCTTGAAGTCTTCCTCTTGTTCACTGCCCCTCCACTCCACCAAACATGATGTACTTCTCCAAGGACTGGTTTCTCCTGACAACATGTCAAAAATATGTAAGTCAAGTCTCATTGCCCTTGTCTCTGAGGATCATTTTGGCCATACTTCTTCCAAAACGCTTTGGTTTGTCATTGTAGTAGTCTGTGGTACTTTCAATATTCTTCTCCAGCATCACACTTCAAATGCATCAATTGGTCTTCAGTTTTCTCTATTCAATTTCCAACTTGCACATGTATATGAGGCAATGGAAAATAGCCTGGCTTGAATTAGGCACCCAATAGTCCTCAAAGTAATATCTTTGTTTTTTAGTACTCTAAGGAGGTCTTGTGCAGCAGACTTACCTAATACAACTCATTGTTTGATCACTTGACTGCTGCTGTTATGAGCACTGATTATGTAACCAAAAATTTAAATAAAATCCTTGAAAACTTCAACCTTTTTCTCCTTTTATCATGATGTCACCTATTCATCCAGTTGGGAGGATTTTGGTCTACATGATATTGAGTTATAGAAGCCCTGATGGCATAGTGGTGACACATTAGGCTGCAATCTGTATGGTCGGCAATTAGAAACCACCAGCAGCTCCACTGGAGAAAGATTTGACTTTCTACTCCCATAGCACTTGCAGTCTCAGTAACCCAGGAGCTCGCTATGAGTCAGCAATGACTTGATGGCAGTGAGCTTGGGTTTGGGCTTGACACTTAGCTGTAATCCATACTGAAGGCTTCAATCTTTGATCTTCGTCAGCAAGTGCTTCAAGTCCTCTTCACATTCAGTGACCAAGGTTGTGTCATCAACATATTTCAGGTTGTTAAGAAATATTCTCCCCTCCTGTTCGCTCATTCTTCATCATATAATCCAGCTTCTCTGACTGTTTAGTGAACAGATTGAATAAGTATGATGACGAGAAACCCTGATGCACACCTTTCCTAATTTTAATGCATTCACTGTTCCCTTGCTCTGTTCTCAAAACTGCCTCTTGATTCATGTACAAGTTCCACATGAGCGCAATGAAATGTTCTGGAATTCCCTTTCTTCTCAAGGTTACCCATAGTCTGTTATGATCCACAGAGTCAAATACTTTGGGATAGTCAATGAAACACAAGTTCACAGCTTTCTGGTGTTCTCTGCTTTAAGCCAATATCCATCTGACATCGGCAGTGATATCCCTTGCTCCCTGTCTCTTCTGAATCTGGCCTGAACCTCCAGCAGCTCCCTGTCAATGTACTCCTGCAACCGTTGCTGGAGGATCATCAGAAAGATTTCACTTCCATTGGATATCTATGATATTGTTCCATAACCTGAGTTTTCTGTTGGGTCACCTTTCTTTGGAATGGGAACAAATATGGATTTGTTGAAGTCGGTCGGCCAAGTGGCTGTCTTCCTAAGTTCCTGGCATGGATGAGTAAGTGCTTCCAGTGCTTCATCAGCTTGTTGAAACATTTCAGTTAGTGTTTCATCAATTCCTGGATCCTTGTTTTTAACTTGTGCTTTTATTGCAATTTGGACTTCTTCCTTCAGCATCATTGGTTCTTGCTCATATGCTGAAATGGTAGAATATCGACTAGTTCTTTTTTGGCACAGTGAGTGTATATTATTTCCATCTTATTTTTAATGCTTCCTGAATCATTCAATATTTTGTCCATAGATTCTTTCAGTATTTCAACTCAAAGCTTGAATTTTTGTCAAGTACTTTCTTTTTAAGATTTGCTGAGGGTGTTCCTCCTTTTTAGTTTTCCAGCTCTAGATTTTTGCACATTTCAGTGATATTTGACTTTGTCTTCGCGAGCTTCCCTTTGAAATTTTCTGTTCATTTCTTGATTGCATCATGTCTTCCATTTGCCTTAGCTACTCTGATTAAGAGCATGTTTCAGAGTCTCTTCTGACATCTACTTTGATCTTTTCTTTCATTCCTATCTTTTTAATGACAGTTTTGCTTTCTTCGTGAATGATGTTC
>NW_022103936.1:291272-296689 GCF_000313985.2 Echinops telfairi
GGGGCTTAAGTGGAGAGGAAATGTTTTGAGAATGATGAGGGCAATGAATGTACAAATGTGCTTTACACAATTGCTGTATGTATGGATTGTGATAAGAGTTGTATGAGCCCCTAATTAAATGATTAGAAAAAAAACATTGCAAACGGAATAAAAAACAACTGAGGTAGAATAGACTTAAGGATATATTTTGATTCTGGTGGACTTGTTTTAATTTTCTTCAATTTTAACCTGAATTTCCATAAGAGCAATTGATGGACTGTTTCACAGTCAGCCCGTGGCTTGGTTTTAGCTGCTAATATTGAGCTTCTCCATTTTTTCTTCCCACCAATATAGTCAATTTGATTTTTGTTCATTCTGTCTGGAGAAGTCCATGTGTACAGTCCATTTTGTATTGCTGAAAAAAGGAACTTGCTATCGACAATTCATGGGTCTTAAAAAATGCTATCATTCCACCTCCCATTTAATTTCTATCACCAATTCCATATTTTCAAGCTACTATCACTTGCTCTTTGTTTCCAACATTTGCAGTCCAGCCTTTAATAATTATCAGTGCATCTTAATTTCATGTTTGAGCAATTTCAGACTGAAGGTGTTGATAGAATTCTCTAATTTCTGTGTGACTAGCTTTAAAAGCTGGTACATAAATTTAAATAATAATTATATTGTTTAGATTTCCTTGATGGCAGATAGATATTATTCTATCACAGACAGCATTGTACTTCAAGATTGATTTTGAAATGTCCTATTTTGATAATGAATGCAACTCCATTTCTCGTACCAGCATAGTAAAGCATATTATTTTGTGATTCAAAATGGCTAATACTTGCCCATTTCTGCTTGATCATGGGTAGGATATCAATCGTTATGGGTTCCATTCATTTCTGATGACTTCAAATTATCCTAGATGTGTACTTTTCAGACATCAAGTTCCAATCACTAGCGGATTTTTTGCAGCTCTTTCTTCCTATGTTGAGTTTTGCCCCATTAATTAGCAAATGAAGAACTCAAATGCTCCATTCACACAGATTTTATCCAATTCACATCACCATGGTTGACTTCAGTCCAAGAAAGCGGCTCCTCCTCAATCACATTTTGAGTGGCCTCTAACCGGTGGGACCTATCCTCTGCTGGCACAATCTCCAATAATGTTCTGCATTAGTTCATTAAGCTTTCAGTAACTATCAATGTTTTCAGCTTTGCATAAGGTTTTCAATGGCTCTTTCCCCTGAAGTAAGCAGCCGATTCCTTCTTTGTTGTCTGGTATCTTAGTCTGGTATCTCCACTGAAACCTGTTCACTTTGCGTGACCCTGCTGGCATTTGAAACACCAGTGGCATAGCTTCCAGCAGCTCAGCAACTTGCAAGCCGCCAAAATTCAACAAACTGACAGACAAGTGGCCGAGTGTGCAGGGAACTGTCCATCGAGGCTGTAGATGAAGTCTGAAGTGGGCTAAGGAAGTGTGACACAGACAGCGTATTTGCTGCAGTGCCGTCTACTATGTCTTGCAAATTGAAATGGTCCCTGAATGGTGCAAATGATTTGCTCTCTACTACTAACCTAATGGTTCATAGTTGGAATCCACCAAGCTGTGACATGGGGGAAAAAGGCATGGAGATTTGCTTTCATAATAATTATAATAAAGAAAACTCATGTACATCAGTTCTACACTATAACACATTGACTTAGGTTTTTGTTTTGGTGTGAGTGTGTGTGTGTAAGTAGAAATACGGTACTTTTATGGTGTTGCATAGGTAAAGATTCACTCTGTCTCATCAATGCCTTTGCTTGTTTTTGCTTGTTTATGCTGTGGTAAAGTGCAGAGCAAGCTCCAGTGTTCTCTCAGCAACACTCTATGGTCTTTGCTGCCTCATATATTCCCCAGGCAGGTTCTGTTACATACACAGGTGGATATCAGAATGTGAGGAGTCCAAGTCCGCAAAGACCCATCTCCCTTTGTCCATCTTACTAAAACTGGCAGCCTGCATTACATCCATACATAGCCTTCCCATCTTCTCATCATATTTATCTCTGCCATATAAATTTCTTGAATTTTGATCTTTTATTCCCCCAACTTTATCCCTCTAAGATAGTGAATTACTTGAAAGCAATGCCAATTAATTTTAAATGCGAATGATTAAAATTTCTTCCCCCTTCAGAATATATAAAAGGTCTGTTTGAATTTCCAATGAAATTTTAATAAAGTCCTCACTAACCTATAATTCTCTAGGATTCTCATTTCATTTGGTGAAAAATACCTAAGGGGCTCTAAGTAATTCTGATTATGACAACAGCCACAATAATTGAAAATCTGATTGTTTGATTTTCTATTTCTCTCCCTCACCACCAAAGGCTAACCAACCAACAAACCCAATGCCCTGGAGTCGATTCAGACTCATAGAGGCCTATAGGACAAAATAGAACTGTGTGGGCTATAAATCTTTACAAGAACAGAAGCCTCGTTATTCTCCCGAAGAGTTTCTGGTAGGCTGACCTTGCAGTTAGCAGCCCAAGTTGTAACCCAGGGTTCCTTGCTACCAATGTAGAGCATTAAAAATAAATGGAGTGTAGAGTTGCTCTTAGACTGCTATGCATGCTTCCTGTAAGGTTATCAAATCAGCTATGTGAGACCCCAAATGTATACATCACTTAGAATGTGATGCTTGAAACAAATTCCCTAATTTAAAATATAAATATAGACATAATATGAGGGATGTTGTAAACAATCTCTCTGAGATCTACACACATCTGCAATGCTGTAAAATGTAAGGCATTGTAGACCAAAGCCATGGTGTGTTTAATCACCTGCACATGTGTGAAAGTTGTGCAATGAATAACAAAGACCACAGAAGAATGGATACATATGAATTATGGTGGTGGCAAAGAATATGGACTGCCAGAAAAAACAAATCTGTCTTAGAAGAAGTACAACCAAAATGTTCTTTGGCAGTGAGGATAGTGACTTTGTCCCACATATTTTGGACATGTTATCAATGTAGAGTTTCATCGAAAAAGAGATGGACACATGACTGCAACACTGGGCTCCAATATAACAATTGTGAGGCCTGGAACCCTGCAGTGTCTCATTCTGTTGTTCACAGGGTGTTTTATGAGTGAGAACCCACTGAATTGTACTTAGCAACACTAATTAAATCTATATAAGTGATCTTTAAATATTAAATTCTGCATAACCCCCCTTATCTCTAACAGTTAAGAAAAGATGCTACACACAATTATTTTGTGATATTAGGGATTGAGATGGGGGAAAAGCCACATTAATGTCTGTTAGACATTATATCACCTATTTATTGTGGTATGGGAACATTTACTGAAAGAGGTAAGTAGTAATTTGTTTCTGCAATCCTCAGATCCCTGGTACAAGCAATCTCCCTGGAGAATTAACTGTGATAAATCATCCTCTTGAAGTCTAAAAATTCCAACTCCAACCATTTGACTAATATTTTACACTCATGAGTCTCTATTCTTTATTGAATATCTTGTGGTCTTACCTGTGTGTTTGACCATGACTCGCTTGCAATAAACTAAACAAGTTTATGCAACATAAACTGGAGCATATCTCTACTTAATTTAAAAATTAAACTTACAAGGCAGACTCCCAACTAACAACCTCATTTCTTTAAATAGATAAATACCAGTAGGATCTTTAGTAGGGAGATGGAAAATGCTCTTCATTTTTCTTTGAAGATCTTCTTAGAACAGTATCCTAAAATTACAGCATTGAAATTTGGAAAATTAAAAAAATAAATACAGTCAAATTATTAATGAACAATTTTAGTGCAAGAAAGAGTACTATTTTATGGATTCATAAAAATGAGAGATGTACGGATAGTGACTAAAGTGAATTGTGGATGAATTATAAATGATATCTTTGTCTAATCTTGATATTAATAATATATTTCAAAGTCATTACAGAGAAGTGAAACATTTTGAGATGAACATTTTAAATATACTTACATGAAAATTAAATTGAATTTCTTTTAAACAACAAATATAATATTTTAAAAGTGTCCTTCAGGACATATGATAATAATCATGAAAGTGATAATGTTAGTAGGATTCAACCAATGATTTCTCCTTTGCACAATTCTCAAGTATTTTACAAAGGCTCCCCATGAAAATACAGTTTAAAGAAGTTTGTATTTTTAAAAAATACTCCACCCTCCAACAATTATACAACATTTGTCATCACAAAGTTTTGATATATTACTACTATCTTACCATTGTTGATGAAGCACTGGAAGCACTCACTTGTCTATGAATACAGCTACATGGACAGCTAAAAGAGATGCATATTTGTGCTCATTCCAAAGAAAGGTGATCGCTGTTGTTATTATTCCTAGGTGAGTTCAAGTTGGTTCTGACTCATAGTTACTCCATGTACAACAGAAAAAATTCTGCCTGGTGTTCTGCCATCCTCAAAATCTTTGCTATATTGGAGACTATAGTTGTAGTCCCTGTGCCAATCTATCTTGTTGAGAATTCTAATTATTTGAGTAGTTTTAAGCATGTAATAATGAGTTAAAATATAAATGATCACACAATTAAATGACAAGTATTGGCATTATTATCATGTATGATATGGCAAATAGAATGTCTTCCCCCGAATGCCTATGTTCTAAACCCTAAAGCCTGTTTACTTTAATGACAAATGAGCTGTAACATTGTAATCATGTATAAAATCTCTTTTAATATTCTCAACCACTTTTCAAGAGGGAGCCCTGCTGGTAGACTTGGGCTGCTAACCGCAAGGTTAGCAGTTCTATTCGTCCAGTCTCTCTATGGGAGAAAGATGAGGCTTTCTGATCTCTTAAAGATTTATGGCCTCCCAAACCCACAAGAGTAGTTGTACTCCGCTCCTAGGGGTCACTATATGAGTCACAACTGATTCGATGGCAGTGAATTTGGTTTTTTTTGTTTTTTGGGGGGTTTTTTTGGTTAGCCTCATTTTATAGAAGGGGAAATAAAAGGTCATGAGTAAGGAAATATAGCTAGAGAGATGAAAGTAAAAGGCAAACCCAGAGATGAAAGAGATCTGCTTGATCTAATGCTAATATTCTCCATACTTCATTACAGCAAGGAGCCCCAATGGCACCGTGGTTAAGCAGTTGGCAGGTTGAACTCATCAGCAGCTCAGTAGGAGAGAGATGAGACTATCAACTTCAGCAAAAATCCACAACTTTTGGGGCAGCTTTAATCTGTCACCACAAGTCAAAATTGCCTCATTTTCACTGAGTTTAGATTTGAGGAGTTCATCACTAGAGTGATCACACACTAGACTTCTCAGTTATATGAAAGAATTTATACATGGCTTAAAACAAACAAAAAAATAACTAAACTATACTCACTGCTATTGAATTAATTCCAACTGACAGTGATCATATAGTACAGGGTAGAATTAC
>NW_022103936.1:297922-299759 GCF_000313985.2 Echinops telfairi
AAAAAAAAAGAAACCCAATGTGTCATCCATTACACTATTAAGTTTCCTGGTACATGATGTGCAGTGTATAAATTGTCATCTAGTTCTAATATAAACCTTTTGTGAACAGATGAAAATAAAGTTGGAATCAAAAGCAATTATATTACATGTTTAATACAGAGTATTTAAGGATATTTGTGTTATTGACATTTTATCACACATATAGTTTGTCTTTAATTTTTAATGGATCCTATTGAGCAGAAAGTTTACGCTTTGATCGAGTTCACTTATTTTTATTTATGTTGCCATTTATGTGTATATGTGTCTTATTTATAAATCTATGTCTACCCTGTTTACAAATATTTTCTTCCTGTATTATTTAGAAGCTTCATTATTTTAGTTTTACACTTGTATGTACGAGCCATTGTAAATTATTTTTTTGTGTATGATGTAAGAAAGGAGTTGAAATATATACTTTATCTATATGTAAATCCATTATCTTTTTACCTTTTGAATTCTCTTGGTATCTTGTAGAAAAGGAGTTGAGGAAATATATGTGGGTGCATTTATAAACTCTATTCTGTTAGAACTCATCAAAAATTAAATGTTTGTAAAAAAAAGCAATATCCTAGACATTTTTGAGCTAAAAAAAACTAGTTTGTGCCATTTTGAATTAAAAAAAATCATATGGTTTACCATGCCGGGAATGACACAATCAAGAGGAATGAAATGGCATTCATTGTCACAAAGGATATTTCAAAATCAATCTTGAAGTATAATGCTGTCTGTAATAGGATAATATCTATCTGCCTTCAAAGAAATCCAATCGGTTACAAAACTGAAAAAGGCAGAACATGCTCAGAATATCTTAAACTGAAAGAACTCAAGATGAAATTTAAGCCTCAATTTGCAAACTTGAAAGATTTTATGGGTAAAATATTGAATTATGCAGGAAGCATCAAAAGAAGATGAAAAGAATGTACAGAGTCACTGTACTAAAAAAACTAGACAGTATTCCATTTTTTTAGGAGGTAGCATATGGAGCAAGAACCAATAGTGTTGGAGGACGAAGTCCAAGTTGCACTGACAGCATTAGTCAACAACAAGGCTCGAGAAATTAATAGAATTCTAATAGAAATGTTTGAACAAGCTGATGAAGCACTGGAAGCACTCGCTCATCCATGCCAGGAACTTAGGAAGACAGCTACTTGGCCAATTGACTTCAAGAAATCCATATTTGTACCCATTCCAAAGAAAGGTGACCCAATAGAAAACTCAGATTATCATTGATATCACATAGAAGTAAAATCTTGCTGATGATCCTCCAGCAATGGTTGCAAGAGTACATTGACAAGGAGCTCCCTGAGGTTCAAGCCAGATTCAGAGGAGGTCAGGGAACAAGGGATATCACTGCTGATGTCAGATAGATATTGGCTAAAAGCAGAGGACACCAGAAAGCTGTGAACTTGTGCTTAATTGACTATAGCAAGATATTTGACTCTGTGGATTATAACAGACTATGGATAACTTTGAGACAAATGGGAATTCCAGAACACTTAATTGTGCTCATGTGGAATTTGCACATGAATCAAGAGGCAGTTTGGGGAACAGAACAAAGACACAGTGTATACATTAAAATCAGGAATGGTGTGCATCAGGGTTTCTTGTCACCATACTTATTCAACCTGTTCATTAAACAGAGAAGCTGGATTATATGATGAAGTATGAGGGAACAGGAGTGGGAGAATGCTTATTAACAACCTGAAATATGCAGATGACACAACCTAGCTCACTGAAAGTGAGGAGTATTTGAAGCACTTGCTGACGAAGATCAAGAATTGAAGCCTTATCAAAGACC
>NW_022103936.1:302676-345898 GCF_000313985.2 Echinops telfairi
TGGTCCTCTCTGTGGACTGGCTGCTCTAATTGGGAACATCATCCTCATGGCCTGGTGGACCAGGATGTGCTCTACTCTCTCCTCCTCCCCCTTCATCTGCTCCCATGTGCTCTGATCAGATATGTCCCTCTCCCAGAGCTGCAGATTCAATGCCATCCTTTGAAATAAATTCTTCTACCGCCCTGACCATGTTATTTTCAATGAACTCATAAGCATGTGAAAGTTGGATCAAATAGAGAAGACTGTGGAAGTTATATAATCATTTGTCAATTTGAGAATTAAGAGTGTAGGGGTGGAGTCTACCCTGTCAATCCAGAGACAGCCAATGAGACCTCTATGTGGGCATGGCCTTCTCTGGATAATTTGGGGAATTGCTTTAATTTCCTCCTTGGAGGCGTGAGATATTTCTCTCTCTCTGTTCACTTCCTGTGAGACATCCCTGAGGAGAAACCACATGGACCTATTCTGATGCAGCCCTGGAATCTGGAGAAATCACGTAGAGACCCCTGCCAGCGCTGAGATATTTACAACTCCATTTGATCCAAAGGCTTTCTACCCACTGGCCAGTGATCATCCTGCATTCGCATCATTGCATGTGTTGCGTGAGTCTGAAGAGGACTTTATAGATGGTGTGGGACATATGGGCTAATATCAGACTTATGGACGTGGACTGGACTGGGTTGAGATGCTTCTTAATGTACAATTACGCTTTATATACAACTCTGTCTTATACACATATGAGTTTCTATGGATTTGTTTCCCTAACCTACCCAGACTAACACAAAGACAAGAGGAATCAATGCATTTGAATTGTGATGCTGGAGAAGAATGTTGAATGTAACATGAACTCTTACAAGGACAAACCAACTTGTCTTGAAGAATTAATGCCAGAGTTCTCCCTGGGGGCTAGGGGCAAGGATGCTGAGACTTTCTCTTACTTACATTGCACATGTTGTCAGGAGTGATCAGCTCCTTGAGAAGGACATCATGCTTGGTAGAATTGAAGGACAGTGAAAAAGAACAAGACCCACATCAAGATTGATTGATGAAGTGGTTGCAGTAATAGGCTCACACACGAGAACAATTGTGAGGATAGGTCAGGATCGGGTGGTATTTTTTTTTTCTGTTGTACATGGTGTCTCTCTGAGTTTAAATTGGTTCTAGGGCACCTAATAACAACAACATTCTTTTAAAATTGTCTATCTTTATTGCTCTTGAGTCCTCAAACCCTCACTTGTCCATATAATCTATGTCTCAATTAAAAAAAAAAACCCCACACAATTGACAAAGAATTAGATTTGAATTATGCTAAATCTCTAGATCAAGTGAGGTCTAATAGCTATATACATTTTATAAGTCTATCAGTCTGCTAACATTGTGTATTTCTCGATTTAGAACATTCATTTTTCTTAAAAAGAATTGGTGGTTTCCCTTGTAGTTGTTATGTACTTGTCTCATTAAATTTATTTCTAAATGTTTCAAAGCTTGATGATGTTATAAATATATTTAAATTTCATTTTCTTGTTTTGTTGCTGCTATATATAAATGAAAGTCATTTAATATATTGATATTTTCTTCTGTGATCTTGCTAAATTAATTTATTAATTAGAGTTTTTTTAACTAAATACTTTCATCAGTGCTATACTGCACCCTGACCAACTTGTCTCTTCCTTGTGACCCTTCTGTAAAGGAGTGTCCACTTGTCTACAGATGGGCTTTGGGTCTCCACTCTGATCCCCTCTCACCTTCACATTGGTATGATTTTGTTCTGGGTCTTAGATGACTGCTACCTGATCCCATCGACACCACATGATCACACGGGCTGGTGTGCTTCGTCCATGTGGGCTTTGTTGCCTCTCAACTAGATGGCTACTGGTTTATCCTTTAAGCCTTTAAGACTCCAGATGCTATATCTTTTGATAGCTGGGAACCTTCAGCTTTCTTCACCAAATTTGCTTATGCACCCATTTTGTCTTCAGCGATCTTGGGAAGGTGAGCATCACAGAATGCTGGATTATTAGAACAAAGTGTTCTTGCGTTGAGTGAGTACTTGAGTTGAGACCCAATGTCCACCTGCTACCTTAATACTTAACATATAAATAAAAGTATACAGGTGTGGCTCTGCCATTGTGAATGAATGTTATCGAAAGTTTTGCCCTATCACCAACACCCACTGTTTTTGTAAATAGTGTCTAGTCACTTAAGAGTTTAAACTGTACAAGACAACAATTCATGTATTGTTGTTCATAAAAATAAAAAACCCAAAGACTCAAAATATTGCTGGAACTAATTGAAAAATAGGGCAACATAGCAGGCTATAAGATCAACATGTAAAAATCAATTAAATCCTTGTATATTAAAAAACAGGACTCCAAAAAAGAAAATTAAAAGAACAATACTGTTTAAAATAACTACCCAAACACTAAAATACTTAGGAATAAATCTAACCAGATAAACAAAAGACTTATATAAAGAAAACTATAAAACACTTCTACAGGTAGCCCAAAGGGACTTGTACAAATGGATGATTGTCCGATGCTCATAAATAGGAAGAGTTAATACAGTGAAAATGTCAATAACATCGAAAGCACTTTCTAATTGCAATGCAATTCTGATCCAAGTCCCAGCACAATTCTTCAAAAACAGGAAAAAAACTAATCAACAACTTCATCTAGAAGGGAAAGAAACCCAGAATAAACAAAACACTGTCTTAAACAAATAAGCAAATTAGGAGCCTTTTCATTCCCTAATTCAAAACTTATTATACAGTCACAGTCATCATAGAAGCTTGGTATTGGAGGGTGTGTGGGAAAAGAGAAATAATGTCACCGTGTTTATACAGTGGGCTGTGCAGCTACTCATAGTATGCTTTTCTTTGTACATGTTACATTCCACAAATAAAAAGGGAAAACTAATAAATAAATTTAAGATACAAAAAGAGAAAAGTCACAGCCTTTAAAACCCTCCAGATGGCAGGCTCCCAATCTAGTTCTATATGGCTCTCCCCCTCCTGGCCCCTGTAATATAGTCACTGTCATGGATCTGTATGATCTGAACATTTATTATTATATTTCCATGGGGTTTTTTTTCCCAGTAGAATTGTGTCTGAAAAGCATCTGTCATCATGGTTTTCTTGTCAGAACTGTATGCATTCTGTAACACCTTTGGTCATGGTAGTTCAATTTTCATAGCACATAACTTTCTTATGTGCTATGAATGGGTTGAACATTTGATTGTGTAGTGTATGTGACACTAAATTATGAATTATTGGGACTTAAGATTTAACAGCTTATCAGCATTTGAAGACAATGGTACTTGATAACCTCTTTTTTTAAATTACCTCCAAATTTTAAAGCTCAGAAGTCACTGGAACTTAGAAATGAATTGTATCTACATGCCATTTTTGGATTTGGGTACTTACATTAAGAATTGTATGCAAATTGTTCATAATGTCTCTGTACTGATCTCAAAACAACCAATAAAATTCAAGTTGCAAAATTTTTTAAAAACCCTCTAAATTCCTTACCCATCAGTTCTTAGCACTGGCCTGAGAGGTAATAAAAGGAGGAAAAGTAAAATTGAAACTGACTTAAATTCTTTTGTGACATGGAAAGTAGTTTCAAAAAGAAATTATGTAATGCCCTATAATCCTTCATCATAATTAACAATTTTTTAAAAAGGAAGGCTGGTGGCACCATCAGGTAAGCATTGGACTACTAATTGCAAGACTGATGATTCAAACATGCGCAGTGTCAGAAACCCAAAGCAGCAGTTTTACTCTCTCCGAAGGGGTCACTAAGAGTTGGAATTAACTAAATGGCAGTGGGTTTTGGGGTACTGTCTTTTATTCACAGAAATACTTCACTTTAATAGTAAATGCTTTCTTAAACATTGTGATACTTCTAATTTATATGTCCAAAACAAACTTCAAATATGTCAGAGGGGGTCCCTATATAAACAAATCATTGAGGACCCTCTTCTACATTCTGAGGGCTCTTTCATCAAAGCTAATGACTATCCCCATTGTCAAATTACATGAGCTCCAGGAGGGAAAGGCCTCGATCTTTTTCTTTCTACACCCAGGAGTAGTTCAGTGTCCAACACACAGTGTGTGTTCTATGGATGTTGAGTGGGTGATAAATATTTGAATACTTTACTATTCTTCACTTTGCAAACAAACCCACACCGTGGTTTGAAAATTTTATCCTCACTGGAATAAATATAACCTTCCACAAAGATACCCTTAAAGGAAATATTGCTTATTTCAGAGTAAAACTTCTGCAAGTCCTTTTAAAATTTTTGTGGTGAAAAATATACATAACAAAACACACACTATCAACAATTTCTATGTTTATAATTAAGTGTCATCGGTTACATTCTTTAAGATGTTTAACCATCCTAGCTATTATTTTCCAAATCACATTTATATTTTATAATTTGATAGCATTGCTTTCCTATTTTTGTCTTCCATGTTGGGATTTTAAGTGTTAGGTATTTCTTGACAATTTCTGAGCATAAGGGAAATGGCTTTAAAATTCTCTGTCATCAGAAAGAGGAGATATATTTTAAAGGGTGGGAAGAGCAGTAGCTCAGCATATGTGGCTTTTTGGGAGTGCGCTGTGGGCAACAGGGAGTTGAAAGTCAGATATTTGGAATCACAGATTGGACGTTTTGACCCAGTATGTTATAGCATGACAGACCAGGAATGCTCCGGACTTTAGCCACAGCCACATATGATATTGTAGTACACCCACAGAAATAAGTCTCTGATCTCTGGGATATTGTGGTGAGGTGAAATTACTTGGTATGGTTCGTCTATCCATATCTTCATAAGTCCCACAAAATACTTTTTTTAACAAACTCCAAAATGGTGAATATTTTCTGTAAATTCTGTGTGGTTATTGCAATGGATTAGCAGAGCCAGCTGAGAAGTGGAGTGCCATGGTAGGGACAATTGGTATAAGAATAGGATAAAGAAAGATGTCTGGTAGAAAGATGCCTGACCTCTTACCTCATAAAAATCATCCTTGGCCAGATGTGAAATTAGATTCTCTATCCCCCTTGTGGCATCAGAGGAGAACAAACATGACTGTACGTCACTACCTCTATATGCATATAATAACTACAGAGATTCATAGGTGGAGGGAGCCCCCAGAAAATAAGTATGCATGCTTCAAGAGCTGATATGCATACTCTCTTATAGCTTCATGAAATCATAATCGCAGAGTTCCTAGGAATGAAACACCAGTTCCTCACCATTCAAACAACATTTCCTCAATGAAGGCTTTCTAGAAACTACCAGACAGGGTAATATGTTCCTGCCTCTAGCCCCCCACAGCTCTCTGTTCAAATCCTTATCTGAGCACTAATAGCATTGATATATTATAGCTCACACCTGTCTGCATTCCATAGCAGCTTTTTAAAATTCCAATTTCAATTAGCTTCTTAAAGCTTTTTTTTTTTATTCCAATGCAATTCGCTTCTTAAAGACAGTACCGTGATTTTATTCATCTTAGTATCCCTAGTGCCCAGAAAACAGTGTGAGAGATAAATGAACAAATGAATGGTCAGACAAATGATTGATTGAGGGAACAATCCACAGATATAAATAGTCCCAAAGAATCTGGATAAAGTAATCTCCTTCTAAGGTTCCAAATGTAAGCAAACCTGTTGCCATCAAATCAATTCTGATTCACAGTGTAGGATGGTCCTACAGGGCATCGAAAGCTATAACATTCATGGCAGTAGATTGCTATATCTTTCTGCTGTGCGAAGGGTTCTGAGTGGGATTATCACTATTGCACCACCAGCGTTCCACAAAATGCACCAAGGGGACTAAAAAAGACTAGGAGCCATATATTTTTACTGGGCTAAAATGAATTCTCCTTTCAAAGAAATACAGGTGGAATGGTTGGATGGTCCCTTGGGAAATGGTTAGTCTCATAAAAAGCTCACCTGAACCGATCTCTTGAGATACGATTAGACCCTTGTGCGGGAGCCATTCCTACCTGCATTCACTTAGCTTTAAAGGGAGACTTTCTGGGCTCAACATCGGTCCTTGATCATAAAGAGACTCAAACTCCGGTTCCCTACTTTTCTCCTCTTGTGTGTATATCAAGGAGAGGTTTTTACTGAGGCATCAGCTCTCTTGTACTCAATTTAGTTGCAGAGGGTTAATTCGACATTCCAGTTAAATATTGGGTGAGAAGGGGGAACATGGAAACATTCTAATCTGGTAAAGCTGACATATGGCTTAGTCAGAGGTTTGTCATTTGGCAGGGAACCCAAATGCTAGAAGGTCTTGCCAGATGGTATTGAATTATTCTAGCTACATTCTTTGCCAGTTGCTGCACCAATATAGACACAGGGAAACCAAACAGAGATTCATATGGAAAGGAAGCAAACACACAGAGATCCAACTAAATAAAATCAAATGAACTTCTGCCGATCAGGGGTTGCTCTTAAAAAGATGAATGCATATCCCCTAGGCTATACTGTGTGATGTATCTTACATTCTAATCCATGACAGAGATCGTGTTTGAAAACTCTGAGGGCAGAAATAGACTGTGCTTAAAGGTCAAAGGACCAAATTTCTGATGTGACTAATAAACTGATTCTCAGGTCTGAAAGTAGTTCTGAGGAATGTTACCAGCAATGGTAGTGACAGTAGAATAAGTACACAGCATCTCAAGATATGAGGGTGGGAGGGGTGGGGAAGAAATGCTTATTGAATGTTCTGGTTGTACACTTTCACGTACATTGATTCCTTTCAACTTGATAGAATTCTGAAAGCATTACATGAATTAAAATCAACTTGCCAGCATAAATTTAAATATTCTTTAGCTTAATATATGTACCAACTTCATATCTGAAAGGTACCCGACTCTGTTTTCACTTTTAACATGAAAGATTGCTTTAAATTTAATTGATTGAAATATTCAGAGTCATTTTGTCCTCAGAGGTATATACTTTAGAAATTATCTTGTTCTTTCGGTGACAGAATGTAGGGTGCTAACATCTAATATTCATTATTAATATAAGATTTTAAAGTGCAAATGTGCATTCCTGGTGTCCATGTTGTACTGCACTGATCTACAAGTTAAAGGAATCTACTTGAGAGATGGCACGCAATAAACCATCAACAATCATAGATTAGCAACACTTAACTCAGATTAAGAATTTAGTGTTAGAAGCTAAAGCTATAAGCTAAGATATGTATTACCTTCTGCAGTAGGGTAAATTATTGAATATGCTTCTCCTAGCCTTGGTCTTTGTAACTTCCACCAACCAAGTCTTTTCCTGGTGGCCTGGATAAAAGAAGATGGGGGAAGATGCTGATGGAGATTGCGTGAGAGAAAATTAACAAAGTGAATTATGATTGTATCAGATTGGAACGCTAAAATGTGAACTGGCCAGTTTTCCCTTCTTGGTGGGTATAAAATGAGCCATCTCAGAAGCATGAAGAAAGAATAGCCAGGAGTAGTGCACGCCCTTTGGGCCTGGAAATCCAGGAAACAGAGCTGTGATCCCAGAGGAGTGGCAGCAACAGATCATGAGATAGGAGACAGAGTGGTGGGCTGACCAGCCTATGGAGTGAGTGAATAAAGTTAGTGACTTCGGACAAAAGGCTTTCTTGTGGAGTGGGTTGCCTTCAGGCACTTAATAGGAGGAGGTAGTTTTGCTGACCCACAGAGCTAGAGCTAAACACCTGAAGCTTATGGTGCAGTGGCATATTATTTTAACATCAATCATCAGTGCTGAGTGCCTTACAATGTTGTCTAAGTAGGGCAAAGTCCAGCATGTCACGTGGTTGAAAGGGCAAGCACCAGAGAGAGCAGGCCTGCACGCACGGCTAAGATGAGATTGTTCTAACTGGAAAAATGTTGCCTGAGTATTTCTGACCCTGAATTATAACCTATTCATTTCCCTAATAAATCCCATAAGTGTGAACCTGGTCTGGGAGGTCTGTGTGACCAACTGCAATGAATGATCAAATCCAGCTTAGAAGCAGAGAGTGCTGTGGCAGTGTGTCAGAACTGAAAACACAGGGAAAAGGATGGAGGCATGGCTGAGCCCTGCCTCACAGAAATCCAGGCTGCACTGATTTGGAAGTGGATTTTCCGTCCCCCTTGGAAATCCAAAGGGGGAAGATGCTAACCCCACACCATTTCTTACACATTGGATCAGGCTGTGGTTTCTTGGCTATGACATTAAAAAAACATAAGCAACAATTTGTTAAAAATGATAAACTCAACATAAGGAAAATTTCAAAAGCATACTATCAAAAAAAAAAGAATGAGATATACACGGAATGGGAGACATTTTTTGCAAATTTTGCAAATTGTCCCTGAAAACATAAATAACTATGAAAACTTAATAATGAAATGAGAAATAACCCAATTAAAAATGGCCAAGGACAGATTAAGTAAACCTATAGAGACAACAAGTGGATCAATAGACTCAAAGGGATTTGACAGGGGAGACTGGTAAGAAATGGGTAGTTAGCAATAATGAGTAAAAGGAAGGCAAAATGTCCTAGAATTTATTGTAGTGATGATTGAATGAGATTTAATGATAGGAATGGCTGAGGGGTGAATTTTATGTCAGTGAAATTTTGAAAAATAAACCAACTAACTTTTAAAAATGAAAATAGAATGAACAAAAATAGTGGTCAGTACTTATTTGGAGCTTTTTCTTGGAACTGCCTTAATGGAATTTTCCTTTTTAAACGTATGTCTTATTATTTATTTTCTTTATCCTATATAAGAAATGGAGGTGAAGAAAGATTGAGGAATTAAATAAATAAGAAAAATTTTAAATGGATAAAGAATCTGAGTAGGTATATATATATAAATACATATACAAATATAGCCAAAAATAATGCACAATTGTGCTCAATATAAGTGATAATTACTCACTGCCATTGAGTCGATGCCAACTCATAGCAACCCCATATAGGGCAGGGTCAAACTGCCCTTGGGGGATTCCGAAATTGTAACTCTTTACAGGAATTGAAAAACCCGTCTTTCTCCTCGGAGCTACTGGTGGTACGGAACACAATCCAAGAGGTAACTGTTCCACCACCAGGGACCCTTAGCTAATAATTAGGAAATTAAAATAAAAACTATAATATCACCACCTCATACCCACTAGATTGATTATAGTCAAAAAGATAATAACAACTGTTGGAGAAAATGTCAAGAAATTGGAACCCTTATACACAACTACCTGTAATATAAAATGGTGCAGCTGGTTTGGAAAATAAAATGACAATTTCTGAAATAATCAAGCAAAGTTACCACATGACCCAGGAAGATTAAGACCTAAGGAAAGAAACACTCATGTCCACAGAAAAACTTTTACACAAATATTCATGGCAGCATAATAGCAAAAACAACAACAACAACAATGAAGCAAAAATGTTCATCACCCAAATGCTCATCACTAACAATGGAGAGATAGCCTGTGGTATATTTATTCCGTGACACATTATTCATCAATAAAAGGAATGAATTACTGGTACATGGTACAGTACACCTGAATTTTGAAAACACGTAAAGTGAAAAACGTTAGTCACAAAGGACCACATATTGTAGGATTCCATTTATACGGATACTCTGAATTGGCAACCTTTAGAAATAGAAAATTGATGCTAGGGCTGGAAAGGATGTGATATCGATTATTAGTTTTTAAAGTAATGAAGGTGTTCTAAATTTGATTGTGTTGATGGATATATAACTCTCTGACTATGCTAAAGCACTGAATTCTATACTTTCAAGGGGCTAATTTTATAAATTGTTTTATCTCCAAAGTTATTTCTCAAGAAAACTTAAAAATAATACACCATTATAATATACTATTAGCCATTGTCTCCCCAAAAGACCAGGGTGGTTCCCAGGGGGCAAGGGTCACACAAGCCTCAAGCCTCTTTCCTGTTTTGCCCAGGCACGGATGTCAGAGAAGTAGTCTTGTTCCTCATTTTGGCCGCTAGAGCAGTGGTTCTGAACCTTTGGGTCGAGACCCCTTTGGAGGTTGAACAACCCTTTCACAGGGGTCGCCCGATTCATAATATTAGCAAAATTATAGTTATGAAGTAGCAATGAAAATAATTTTATGTTTGGGGGCTCACCACCACATAAGGAACTGTAGTAAAGGGTTGCAGCATTAGGAAGGTTGAGAGCCACTGCGCTAGAGCATTTTTTCTCTCATTTCTTCCAAATCACAGGCTTTCTTGAAGGGCATGGCATTAGATCACATAATCTTTTATTATCCTTGAATTGGTCCGTTACTGTTCCCCAGATCATTCTTCCAGTATTTCATTAAACCATTTGGCTCATGGCTTACTGTTGCTTTCTGCTCCATCAGTATGCTATTGCTCTTGATTTCTCCTCAGACAAGGTTAAAATCATCCCTACGCCAAAGTTGCAATTCCATGCAACTTTTAAAATTATGTCATTGTTTTCCCCATATCTCAAATTCATCAGCCCTTCTATAGCACATTCCACTGGAAATATGCAGTCATTTTTTAAGCTAAAATAAAACTTATTAGAGTTAGAGTAACTCAACAGCATTTATTACTAATAATATTTTAATAAATTATACCAAAATTTGATAAAGAAAACAAGATTAAAGAATCTTATCTAAAACCTATCAGAGCTCTTAATAATTTCACTATTCATTCAAACTTTAAATTAAATTCAAAATTCTAATCACTTTTGATAACACTTTTTATCATATTCCACTCTGATGAAGGTATTAAATGAAGAAAGTGTTAACAATCCCTATCACATGTACTGTTAGGAACAGTAAAAAATGGCTTACATGGTTTGGAGTGTAGTTTCATAACATGCATCAAATTGAAAATATTTAATATAGCAGTTTTGGTTTTCTTAAATAACATTAATTACATGTACTGACTATCTTATCTCAACTAGCATGGTGCATGAAGAGTTATTTATAGAGGTGCCATTGTAACACTATTTGTAATTGCCAAAAAGAAAAAACTAATAATTTCTATTTATGCATGGCTAGTTAAATGAACTACATACATATTTGAAGTATTGTTCAGTTAATCAAATGAAGTTGGTAGATCTATGAGAACTGACCTTGTCACATATCCATGATGCATAGAATCAAAACAGTAACTTGCAGAATTTTATGTCTCATATGATCACTTGTGTATGTGTGTGTTTAAATATGTTTGCATATGCACTGATGCTTAAAAGTATAGGTGAGAAATTATAAGCACCAGTTATCTCTGAGATTAGAGTTGATAGTGCACATTCAGCTTGCTTTAAAGACTGTCTTCAGATGCCAAGTAACCACCAGAGTACTGGATAAGAATTCTTCCCATCCAAGGGTGTTATATATGTGTGTCCTTATCAGGTGGAGAACAAGAGATACAATATGTTGGCAATAGTGAAAGCCTTTTTATTCTGGCACAGGCAACAGAGTGTACAGTAAGAAAAGGTCTATTGTGAATGGTTCACCCTGGCTCAAAACTGTCGGGGGGGTGGGGGATGGAAAACATTCATAGGTGCCCTCTCCCTTTACACTGTGGATGAAGAACCCAAGGGTCTTCTCGCGCCTGGTTTTATATTCCACAGGTTGTCCTACTGCACAGAATGCAATAGAAAGTGTTTTACCTGATTACTTAAAGAGGTGTGTAATCAAACTGTGGGGCATCAGCCCAGAATTATATCTCTTTAGTCTAGCTGTCGAGGAGCCCTGGTGTCATAGTGATTACACATTGGATTACTAACCACAAGGTCAGCAATTCAAAACCCCCAGCCGCTTTGCGGGAGAAGGATGAGATTTTCTCTGATAAAGATTTACAGTCTCAGAAACTCGCAGAGGGCAGTTCTACCCTGTCATACAGGGTCCCTATGAGTCCGCGTTTTCGCAATGGCGGTAAGTTTGGTATCTTTCGTGTGTTTGCTTGCTTCAGTCCTGCTACTTATTTAGACAAATCATTAGGCTTCTGAAGGGGAGGCACAATGGCATTTTTAGGTCAAAGATGTTAGCAGGTTGGGTCATTGGAAGAGCTACCTCCTCTCATAGCTGATGGCATATGCACATTATTTACTTGTCACTTGATATCTCTCTATTCTGAGCATGCACCACTTTCACATTATTGAAAAACATTTTTAAAAGACAGTAACGTCCAGTAACCAAGTAGGATTTGATGGAGTGATATACGAATGGTTCAGTGTGAGGAAGCATATTGACATAACTCATCACATCAACAAATGAAGAAATGCCTTCACTGTGTACGTAAGTGTGAAATAGTAGCTTGATAAAACTCAAAATATAACCCTGATTTTGTAAAAAGTTAACTAATGCAGTTTTTAATTAGATAAAGAGCAATTCTCATAAACAGTAGTCAACACCTAATGAAATAATGAAATTCTAGATAAATTTCCATTAAAGCCAGACCACTGGGCCTGTTTTCACCACTATCAGTAGGCTATGTTTTATGTATTAATGCCAATGCAGCAAAATCAGGAAAAGAAGTGAATGGAAAACATGGCAGAAAAGGGGAAATGTTTATCATTACTGGCATTGTCAATGATTGAATTCTCTCCCTACATCTGTGTAGGAGGCCTAATAGTGTTTTTCAGCAAGCATTGAACTGCTAGATACAATATGAGTGGTTCAAACACACTGACACTCTGAGGTAGAAAAATGAGGCTATTTGCACCTCTAAAAATCCCCAGCCTCTGCTACAATGCACAGGGTTACTAGGAGTCTGAATTGACTAAACGGCACTGTTAGGTGCTATCAAATTAGTTCTGATTCATAGCAACCCTATGTACAACAGAAATACTGACAGGTCCTTCAGCATCCTCGCTATTGTTCTTATGCTTGAGCCCACTGTTGCAGTCACGGTGTCAATTCGCCTTGTTGAGGGTCTTCCTCTTTGTATTGCCCTTCCACTTTACCAAACATGATACCCTTTTCCAATCACTGTTCTCTCCTGAGAACTTGTCCAAGTATGTGAGATGAAATATTGCCATCTTTGTTTCTAAGGAGCATTCTGGTTGAATATTTTTCCCAGACAGTTTTGTTTGTTCTTTTGGAAGCAGGTTTAAAATATGTGGCAGCTTGCCAAGGCCATGGTTCTCAGTGGTTTTACAATTACAATGATACCATATAACAGGTATAATGATCTCCCATGATGTAACAAACAAATAATAGGATTAAGGGTGTCGTATCCCATTCTTCCTCTTTTTCCCTGCACCTCTAGCCCCTGCTTTACCAAGCATGATTTGTTTCTCCAAAGTACCTGGAGTAATACACCTTCTAAACCAAATGCAATAAGTAGTGACTACAAGAAGGTGAAGTGCTTCTGAAAGATATCCATTTACTCTTCCTAGTAGTATATGTGAATAGAATTTCTTTCTTCCTTACATCTTATTGCTCAGTTTAAGGGCAACAAACCTAAAAGAAGTAGAAATAAATAAAACCTTGAATTTGTTCCTTGAGGTTGTCTGAGTAATAAGAAAACTCTGGACTTATTTAAAGAAAACCCCAAATATAACGGAAATAATCATAACAAGTATATTTATATGTATATATATAGATTGTTATGGAAAAATATAATAGAGTACACATAGCTATTAAATTTTCAATAGCACACACTTTTATTTTGACAAAAGTTTCATTATTTTCCCCCTGTTATATTTTCTCAGCAATTTTTTAAACTTGATATATTTTTTTCCCTAATTTCATACTATCCTAGAATTCTAGACATCAAAATTCAAGTTTGGAAATGGAGTAATGTAATTTTGTTAATTTAGTATTTGAAAATAACAACCAAATATTGAATCCGAACTCTCCACTCTATGTGTGCAAATTGCTTCCTATTCATTATCTTATTTAATCCTTACAGCAAGCCTTCTTGTTAGCTGCTGTAGAATCATCCCTACTCTTGGTAATCTATGCACTGGGAAGTGGAACTCTGCCCATTCTTGTGCATATAAATTGGGGATTATACTCTTGTGATCCAGAGGGCATCCACTAGCTGATGTTCAGAAATAGTTCACCAGCCCTTTCTTCCTAGTATATCTTAATTTGACAGTTCTGCTAAGATCTTTCCAGCATCATAGCAAGACACAAGTCTAAATGGATAATCGGATGGTTACTGTACATGTTGTACATTGGTTGGGGATCTAGCCTGGGTCAGACCCATGGAAGACAAGAATTCTATCAATGTGGTCGCCTGCAATAAATGAGTTTATTATTCATTCAGTACATTTTTAATTGGAGCAACTTGGGGCTTAGAGACAGTGGGATGTCTTATCTCAGGTTGTAGGGTTCTCACTGCCAAGAACTCTATGTGAATCCATAGTACCCCTATAGAGCACAGTAGAACTGCCCTTGCGAGTTTACAAAACTGTAATTCTTTATGGGAGTGGAAAGCCTTTTCTTTCTCCTTCTGAGAGACGCATGGTTCTGAACTGCTGATGTTGCAGTTATCAGCTCAATACGTAACCACTGCACCATCAGGGATCTACTAGGTTGTAGGGCTAATTTGTAGCATAGACATCTGCCTTCCCCGAGTACAGAGTGTGAGACTTGTGTATTAATCTTGTCCATGTATCATCAAATATACCACAGAATAGATAGGCTTTTTCTTGGAAAAATAATGTCACTCATATTCTTATAAAAGATTTACTTTGGCCTAAAACAGTATGTTGCAGTTACACGTATTGGTCACCCTAATTTCTTTAACCTTTATGAATGCTTCAAATTCCAGTTCTCATGGCAACCTGTAGATTTAGCAAGTTCTTAGTCCCCTTACAACTACCTTGCTTGTCTATTGGCTTTATCTCCACCACTCCCTTTTAATAAGAAGGAATGCTGCTAACAACAACAACAACAACAACAAATTGTGGCTGGGTTTTTAGTGACCCGTGAATCCTGTTGATATATATATATTTTTCTTAAATATTTGTTCTAAGCACTTTATATTATATAGGATTAAAGGAAACTTAAGAAAAAATAGCTTCTCTGGCTTTTTAAATATTAATGGAGGTCTCTTGTTTTCCTGCTTATTATGGGATTTGTATCTTTATAATACTATTGTTTTATCCTTACCACTTAAGTTCCTTTTTGTACTTTCTTGTTTCTGTTGGGTTTAAAAGTCTCTGAAGCCCAGAGTAGATGCATAGAGATGATAACTGATGCAAGGATTTATAGGGGCTGTACGGTGGATAGTGGGAGGATGAGGAGAGTGAGGTGACTGCGGGAGTAAGCAGCGAAGGTTGGAGGGGGAGGGAGCACTAGAACTAAAGGTTATTACCAAGTTAATTTTAAAGGTGATTTAGTCATGGAGGGGGGGAGAAAATGTTCTGAAATTGATTAGGTAATGATTGCACACTTCTTGACATGACTGAATGATTCAATTGCATAATGTGGATTATGTGCCAAAAAAACTGGTAAAAAAAACTGGTTTCTCTAAAATCATTTAAAAACAAATTAACAAAGAACTCATTGGCCCCTGACTTACGGCAGCATAAGTGTTCCATAGGCTTTTCTTTCTTTCTCTTTCTTGTTTTTTTTTCTTAAGAAAGCCTTTTATTCAGGCTCTTACGGCTCTTATGACAATCTATGCATCCATTATATCAAGCACATTTGCACATATGTTGCAGTCATACTTTTCAAAACATTTTTTTCTGCTTGAGCCCTTGGTATCAGCTCTTCCTTTTCCCTCCCTCCCCACCCTCCTACCGTTGTGAACCCCTGATAAATTATAATTATTTTCATATCTTACACTCTCTGCTGCTTCCCTTCACCCATGTTTCAGTTGTTCGTCATCCTGGTGATGGGGTTATATGTCGATCATTGCGTTTGGTTCCCCATTTCTCTCCCCACCTTCCCCCTACCATCATGGTATTGCTACTCCGATTACTGTTCTTGAGGGGTTTGTGTGCCCTGGATTCCGTGTACATACTCTGGTCTAGCCGGATTTGTAAGGTAGAACCGGGGTCATGATAGTCGGTGTGGGGAGGAAGCATTAAAGAACTAGACAACGATGAAAAATACAACTTTCCTCTAGTTCCTAAATGTTCCTCCCTGCTCCCACTATCATGACACGAATTCTACCTTGCAAGTCTGGCTAGACCAGAGGATGTACGCTGGTACAGATAGGAACTGGAAATACAGGGAACACAGGGCGGATGAGCCCTACAGGACCAGTGGTAGTGAGTGGCGATACAGGGAGGGTAGAGGGAAAGTGAGTTGGAAAGAGGGAACCCATTACAAGTAAGTATATGTAACCTCCTCCCTGAGGGACGGACAACTGAAAAGTGGGTGAAGGGAGACGTCAGACAGGGAAAGATATGACAAAATAACAATTTATAAATTATCAAGGGCTCATGAGGGAGGGGGAAGCAGGGAGGGAGGGGAAAATGAGGACCTAATGTCGGGGGTTTAAGTGGAGAGGAAATGTTTTGAGAATGATGAGGGCAATGAATGTACAAATGCGCTTTACACAATTGATGTGTGTATGGATTGTGATAAGAGTTGTATGAGCCCCTAATAAAATTATTTTAAAAATAACAATAAAAAACATCAAACACTAAAAAAAAAAAAAAGAAGAAGAACTAGAGGAATGTTGTATGTTTTGTCGGTGCTATACTGCACCCTGGCTGGCTCGTTCCTTCCTTGTGATCCTTCTATGAGGAGATGTCCAATTTTCTACAGATTGGCTTTGAGTCTCCACTCCAGTTCCCCTTAATTCTCATTGATATGGTTGTTTGTTTTGGGTCTTCTGATGCAAGATACCTGATCCTATGGACGGACACCTCATGATCACACATGTGCTTCTTTCATGTGGGCTTCGTTGCTTCCCAGCTGGATGGCCACTTGTTTATGTTCAAACCTTTAAGACCCCACCATAGTCTTTTCTTGGTGGTAATCTTTATAGAAACAGATCATGTAGCCTTTCTTCCTCAGAGGAGCTGGGTGGATTCAAACCACCAACCTTTAGGTTAGCAGCCCATTGAAAAAAACTTACACCACCACTGATGCTTCTAATATCATAGAAACAAAGAACAAACCAATTGCCATCAATTCAAAACCAACTGCCATCAATTTCATCCCAACTCATAAAGAGCCAATATGGAATGTCTGAGACTATAACGCTTTATAAAATCAGACAGCCTCATCTTTCTCCATTGGAGTGGCGAATGGGTTGAAACTCCTAACCTTGCCATTAGCAGCCCAATGCTTATTCTGCTGTGCCATTGGGCAGGGTTCCTTCCCACTGTCATTGATTCTATTTCAACTCATCGTGATTCTATAGTTTTCTGAGGCTGTAAATCTTTATGGGAGCAGACAGCCTCATCTTTTTCCTGAGGAGCAGCTGGTGGATTTGAATCACTGACCTTGCGGTTAGTAGTCCCACACTTGCTCTCACTTGCCAGGATGGCTTCTAAGAATTTTGGATAGGGAAATTAAAGTTGAATTCTGATGAATCCTCCATTCATCCTCTTCCTATTTCTTTCCTACTGTCTTCATATTTTCTCCGCACTTTACATATAAAACCTACATTGTTTCATTCTATTTCCACTAAAACAGAGGGCCAATAAGGTAAGATGAGACAAAAATACAGAAGTGTGTGGTTAATGGAGCTCAGGGGTAGAGAAACCCACTTCTGTGGCCGCATCTGTCTTTACTCGGCTTGTAATGCAGCACTTATCGCCTGGTAGTTGTAGATTCTTAATTTTGCAGGCACAAGATTTTAGTATTGAAAGCATCATTTGGAGGTTTTTTCACCCTCCTAAGCAAAGGCTATACTTGTATACTTCCTAAGGGTTCTTTCCTCAATAGGCCTCCTGCAGTAAAAACCCATTAACAAAACCAAAACTAAATTGGTGTAATTCAGCAGTTTCACAAGAATAGAACCTCATGGGGCCTTTCATAAAGCTCCTTGAGATCACATGAGGTACATAGCTGTCTAGGATACCAGTAGCTAAGTTGAGAATCAATAATTTTAGTTCTGTAAGTCCTTTTTGTTGGGGTTTGCTTTAATTGTACCGCTTTATTCCTTCTATATCAAATTTTTCATATGAACATAACAGGAGATGCCACATACAACATGAAGGGCATATTAAAAAATTAAGGATTAAGAGTTCTGTTGCACTAATAATAACTGCAAATATAAGAATAAATGTAAAGTGTTAGTTTTATCAAGACCTTATGTTTCAATACTGGGGAAAATGGTCAAGAAATAATAGTCAGTGTCCTTCTTAAAACGACATGCTTCTTCCAGATCCATTGAAGAAAAGATGATAAATTGGACTATCACAAAATTTAACATGTCTGCTCTTCAAAAGACATTATCAAAGCATGAAAAGATAAGCCATAGACTGGGAGAAAATATTTGCAACACATATATCTGGTAAAGGATTTGTATTTTTAAAACACAATCAACTCTCAAAGTTCCACAGTAAAAAAATCCAATTAAAATGAAAAGAGTATTTGAACAGACATTTTATCAAAGAAGCTATATGAATGAGAAACACATAAAAGATGCCTAATACTAAGAAAATGGAAATTAGAGCTACTTTAGGGGTGTTTCCAAGTTTGGCAGTCTCAAATACTCAAAACCAAAACCAAACTCACTGCCATCGAATTGGATCCGACTAATCGTGACCCAAAAGGAGAGGATAGACTGCCCCTGTGGGTTTCCCAGACTGTACACCTTTACGGCAGTAGAAAGCCTCATCTTTCTCTTATAGAGTTTCAGATGGGTCCGAACTGCTGACCTTGCTGTTAGAAGCCAAACTTGTAACCCACTATGCCATCAAGGCTCTACTCTGAAGATCCCAGTATGGATGTAAAAACATTTGGATGGACACATGATTTCATTCTCTTAGATAAAAACTCATAAATGAAATAGTGGGTTCATATGGTTGGCGTATGTTAAATTTTAATGAAAAAACATAACAGACACTTTCCCAAAGTCTCTGTATTTTCCATTCCCACTAGCACTGTCAGAGTCCCAGTTCTACATCCTTGAAAACACTTAGTGGGGTCAGCCATTTTAATTGCATCCATCTTTACTGTATATTTAGGATTATTCATTGTGGTTCTAATGTGTGATTTCTTAATGTTGAACATCTTTTAGGTGTTGATTTGCCATTCAAATATCTTCTTTGGTTAAAAAACTTATGTTCAAATATTCTGTACATTGCAATTGGATTGTTTATTTCTGTTATCCATAAAGGAGCCTTGCTGGAAATATCAAGTAAGCATTGGACTGCTAACCACAAGGTCAGTGAGTGGTGCAAACTCACTTGCTGCTGCTTGGAAGACAGGTGAAATTATCTGCTCCCATAAAGATTTACAAAGCCTCAGAAACCTCTGTAAGGTGGCTAAGGCTTGTAATCACCTAATTTGCAGTGGACTATATATGCATATGTATATTCATATTCATATTAACATGAATGTGCAGGCCCCTAGATAATGATTAATACAGTTCCTGCCTGTGTATACATATACACATAACCTTACATATACATATGCATATTCATATACATGAGAGAGATATCCAAAATATATGTAAGTATATCTCAGAGCCATCTAGTCTTTCTATCTAGATACAGACAGAGGCAGAGCCCTAGTGGTGCTGGCTGTTAACATTAGACTGCTAACCAAAAGGTTTGTAGAGCAAACCTACCAGCCATTCTGCCTTGGAAACGCTATGTGTTCACTATGAGTCAGAATTGATTCATAGACATGAACAACAATTTGATACATAAATAACTTCACATTTTGGTACTTTTTTTGTTTAATAACGGTTTCTGTTCTTTTGTAGCAATACGTTTTGACTCAATCTCTCTCGCGCGCATGTGTGTGTGTGTGTGTGTAAATATTGGAAATCAAAACAAAATGTTTTAAATCTTCAGATTTCTGAAAGATCTTCTAACCCTACAAGTTCCACTGGGCTGTTATATAATTCCCAATATATTAGGAATGATAAGTCTCTAAAATTATGTATGATTTAAATAGTTCACAATAAATGCATACATCTGAGATTCTTATACAAATATATTGCATTAAAAAGCCAACCATCTGACAATTCACATTATTACTTTTCTTAAATAACCCTCTGTAACAATCACAGATTTTTTTTATTGCCAAGCAGGGGGAACATGCATACACATACATTTTAATTTCTTACTAAAAATGCTACACATCAGTTGGCAATTCAAAATGAAAAAGTAAAGACTTCAAATAGAATTGCGTAAGTAAATCAGCCAATAGAGCTTTCTTCCTAAAGTAGCCTTCTTCCATTTTACATTCAAAGGAGTATCTATAGTCTACCCTACACTCACAGTCAGAACTACATTTCTAATACACAATCAAGAATTGCAAGTGCATATTGAGGATTCCTGATGGCATAGTGATTATGTGTTGGGCTGCTAAGTGCAGAGTCTGCAGTTCAAAACCACTAGCTGCTAGAGTTACAGTCTCAGAAACTCACAGGTACATTTATGCTCTGTCCTATTACAACGTCACCATGGATCAGAATTAACTTGTTGCCAGTGACATATTCTGCCAATATAATGGGTGTCTCATAAAAAAACACTGGAATTTCAAGATTGCTTCCCTCCCTCAGTCTGACAGCGTATGCAGTTTCCCAGTCTATGCTGTTCTCTACTTTTGTGCATCTGTCTTCTTTGATAGCATTCTCATATTTCATTATACTCCATTAGTACATTACTAAGCACGTTTGATTATTTTGAATATTTTAGAAACAGTTTTAGGAGCCCTGAGTTAAGAGGTGGTCTGCTAACCACACGGTCGATCAGGACTTTAAATCCCCCTTCCACTCCTTAGGAGAAAGATGAGACTTTCCACTCCCAGAAACAACGACAGTCTTGGAGACCCAATGGGGCAGTTCTACTCTGTCTTCTAGGAGTGCTATGGGTTGGAATCAACTCGATGGAAGAGAGTTTGGTTTTTCTAGTCTTGAAGGAATGGTTTTATTTTTGTGTGCTATACCACCCTTTCACTTAATTTTGGCTGGATACCTGTCTTGCCTTGTTCTGGAGGCCAATCCTGGCCTTGGTCTATTAACTCAAATGACTCTATCCCTAGATAACCAAATGAGTAGGTGGTGGGGCTAGATTTCGTATTTATTGTGATTATGGAGCTCCTAAAATCTGCTGTCACCTAGTCATTTATAACTCATAGTGACCCTACATAGGGTTTCTGACGCAAAGCTTTATGGGAGCAGATAACCTCATCTTTCAACTCCAGAAGAACGGGTAGTTTTGAATCACTGACCTAGTGGATAGCATTCCAACATTTACCCAACATCGCCACCAGGGCTCCTTGGACCAGAGGGGCAAGAGTGCCTAGTGCTCATAGCTTTTGGGGATAAACCCTGTGGGTGGTAAGAAAATACAGGCCACCTGGGAAAGTAGAAATTGTAAAAATATACAGAAGGGCCTAAAGTCATATGAGAAAATTCCAGCAAACTTAATCTATACTTTTTACAATGCCTCAACCTCACAAGTTTTCAAATCATTCCTGCCATTTTTAATGACCATGACATACTTTCTAACAACCAACATTTGTTTTATTTTTATTTTTTTTGTTTTTTTGTTTTTTTTTTTAAAAGACCAGTGACCCTGGATTCATTTTTCTTCTATAGCCACAAGATTACACTGGTGACAGGAGTAAGACAGGAAGATCCAAACATGTGTTGAAGCAAGCTTTTCATAACACTCTTCTGGCTTTCTCATTGAGACAAACGAGGAAACCCATCTTATATGCATTGTGCCCAGAAGCAGGAGGTAAATGGAATTCAACATCTCCATGTGCCCATATCAGGTTAGACATTTTTCAAAAAATAATTTTAAAGCTACTTGGCCATAGGCATTAGACATTGGCCTGCCAAATAAAGAACAGAAAGCAGAGAGGGGTAGAAAAGGAAACCTCTATGATAGATTTGTCAGCATTTTTTGTGGTGCCATGTTTGCTATATTTCTTTCAACATTAAAGAAAGACCATCTTGGGTGCAGATCCCAGCTCGGCCCCTGACCAACTTCCATCACAGTGAGCACCTTACTTAAGCTCTTGGTGCTTCAGTTTCCTCATTAATAAAACGGGAAACAGTAACATTGGCATTGAATGGTGGTTGATAATTAGAAAATACATCCGCAATTTATTTCAGTTATTATCATTTAAAGGATCCACATGTTGCTCAACAAAGGATTCTGGATGGCATATTATTTGAACTTGCCCACCAACCTAACGCAGATTTAATTAAGCCTTGGAAACCGTATATAACAGCGGTTCTCAACCTGTGAGTCGCCACCCCTTTGGGGGTCGAATGACCCTTTCACAGGGGTCACTCAATTCATAAAAGTAGCAAATTACAGTTATGAAGTAGCAACGAAAATAATTTTATGGTTGGGGGGTCACCACAACATGAGGAACTGTATGAAAGGGTCACGGCATTAGGAAGTTTGAGAACCACTGCTATAAAAAGTGGTCAGTTGGAATCAAATCAGTGGTAGTGGGTTTTGTTTTTGGAATGGTGTGTGTGTGTGTGTGTGTGTGTGTGTATTTAACAAACTGAAATGTTGGCACTGTGGAAGAAAAGCCTGGCAATCAGTTTCTGTAAGGATCACAGCCAAGAAGCCCTGTTATGAAGCCATGGAGCTGTTTAAATTGGTAACACATGCGGCTGGCCTGAGTTGGAATTGACTTGAAGGCCACGGGCTATGTGGTTTTGTTAGTTTATATTAATAAAAAAGTCATACAATAAAAAATGAAACTGAGAACCATAAGTAGAAGTCTCATAAACCTGAAACTCCCATAATTTTTTATAAAATTATAAATGGTAGATTTTATAGGTGTAATATACATCTTGTAGTCCAGCTTCCAAATATACTTTTCTCTAGGACTTGCTTTACTTAAAGTTTAAAAGGTAAATTGTGATTTGCACAGTGTTGTCCCCCTAATGATTTCCCTACATGACTTTTTCAATATTGGAAAATACCCTGCTTTCCTAAACATGGTATGCAGTTGCGGGGTGGAGACGGGAGTTAGTACTGCAGTGATATTTATGAATACAGCACCTCCTCAGTGGCTGATATTTAACACTCATGACCACCCAGAAAGGTGAACTATTATCTACACTTTACAAATAAGGAATTGAGAATTCAGTTAAAAAAAAAACACCTCACTGCCATCAAGTTGATTCTGACTCAAACTGATCCTGTAGGACAGGATAGAACTGCCCCTGTGGATGTTTGAGACTGTAGCTCTTTATGGAAGAAAGCCTAGTTTTTCTCCGCTGGAGTGGCTGGTGGTTTTGAATTGCTAACCTTATGGTTATCAGTAAGTAAAGTATTCAAGTTCACACAAATGAAGAAGGACATAATTGAAAGTTGATGTCATGGGTGTTCAAATAATATAAAAAAATAATAGGAAGTACTGATATTTATCCAGTGCCTTCGGCATTTCCATGTTAGGGGTTTCATTGGTATCATCAATTTATGGCATAACAACTAATAATATAAGGAGTAGTCGTGTTGTCATTTCACTGATAAAAAAACTGAGGAACAAAACCCAAACCTATTGCCATCTACTTGATTCCAACTCATAGTGACCCCACAGAGCGGGGAGGAAATGCACTCTAGGGCTTTCTGGCAATAATCTTTTTCGGGTTTCTTTTCTTTCTTAGTCTCCTATGTTCAGAAAAGATGTATTTGCAATAAGTAAGCATTGAGCTTTCTTGCCCCAGGGAGGACTCTGCTGTCTGTTTCCTTGACCTTGGACCCAGTTGCCAGCATGAGTTGAAGGACTTCCAGTATATTAACTATTCCATGGGAGTGAGTTGAACTTAACTCTGTACTGCTTTGTGGACTAATTAGCTGTTATATTCCTTCTCACCATACAAACCTAGCTAGCTAGCTAGCTAGCTATCCAATCATAAGTGTCCTGGTCTCATTTCTCTAGAGCACCCTGCCTAACACACCATCTTTCCATTTTTTCTCATGTTCCAGTCTCCAATGATTATCAATACATCTGTTAAAAGAATAAACAAAAAATGTATTGTAATGTGAAGTATACAGTGCAACTTGATTTCCCATTCAAATAGTCACACGTTATTTGTTTATAACATTGATTGCAATCCCCACTAAACTGTAACAGCATGCTTTCAACTTTATCGCTGTGTTTAACATTGTCATTCTACTTCTTTACTATCCCTTTCTGCCTTCTGAGATTTATCCCAGGGCAAATGCTGCCCTTCTGATCTCATATGATTGTTTGATGTAAGGAATGAGTATCTTCCTAGTATTATTGTTCACCACACAGGTTAATCTATTATTTGGATGATAGTTGAGCCAAGGTGACAATTTCAGTTCCAGGTTTGAAGGGTATGTAAGAGCCATCACTTCAGGAATTGCACCCGCATCAATCAGACCAGGAAGCCTGACCATATTGTGATTTCGAGTTTTTTTCCATATTTTTTCCCACTCTATCCAGGACCCCACCACTTGTCTGTCAGTTTGTCATACTGTGGTAGCTTACCTGTTGCTGTGATGCTGGAAGCTATGTCACTGATAAAAATTTTCAAATGCCAGCAGGGTAACCCAAAGGAAATGATTTCCAGTGGAACTTCAAAACTAGGAACGGACAATGAAGAAGGAATCTGTTGCCACTTCAGAGGAAGTAGCCCCTTAAAACCTTCTGGGTTACCTTGAAACCTTGACGTATATGGAAAATCTAATGAGTGGAAGCAGAACATTGTCAGATATAGTGCCAGAGGATGGGCCACTCTGGCCGGAAGGCCCTTGAAATGTGACTGGGAAGGCACACTTTTCTCCAAGTAGAGTTGACCAAGGTGGCGTGCGTGGGGTAAAGCTTGTGGGAGTGGAGACTTTGGGATCTTCATTTGCTGATGAAGTACCAAAGTAGGGAGAAACAGCTGCAAAAAAACTGCTAAGGATTGGAACTTGGAGTGTGCTAAGCATAAATCTAGAAAAATTGGAAGTCATCAAAAATAAAATGGAACACATAGAGATCAATATCATAGGCATTATGGGACTGAAATGGACTAGAATTGTCCATTTGAAATCAGAAAAAACAAAAGATTTACTATGTTGGAAATAACATAATCAAGAAGAATGGCATGGCATTCGTTGTCAAAAGGGATATGGCAAAATTCACCATGAAGTACAATGTTGTCTATATCTATCTGCCATTAAGGAAATACAAGTAATACAACTATTATTTAAAATTATGCACCAACCACAAAAGCTAGTGATGAAGAATGAAGAATTCAACCAAGGACTTCAGTATGAAACTGATCAACCATGCAATCAAAATGAATAAATAATTATTGGAAATCTGAATGCAAGAGTTAGAAATAAAGAGGAAGAAACAGTAGTTGGAAAATATGGACTTGGTGATAGAAATGAAGCTGGAGATCATAGCAAACATTTTTTTTCAACAACACAGAAAGTGAGTATACACATGGACGTCTCCAGATGGAGTACACAGAGCTCAGATTAACTACATCTGGGAGAAGAGAAGATGGAGAAGCTCAATATCAGACCAAGAGCTGACTATGAAACAGACTATCAATTGTTTTTTGTAAGTTCAGGTTAAAGTTGAAGAAAATGAAAACAAGTACACGAGAGCCAAAACACAACTTTGAGTATACCCCATCTGAATTTCAAGAACATATCAAAAATTGATTAGACACATTGAATACCAATGACAGAAGACTCAAGCTGTGGAAAGACATCAAGAACATTATTCATAAAGAAAGCAAAAAAGGTCATTGGAAAGGCAGGAAAGAAAGAAAACATCAAAGTGGGTGTCAGAAGAGGCTCTGAAATTTGCTTTTAATCTTATAGTAGCTAAAGTAAATAGAAGGATGAAGTCAAAGAGCTGAATAGAAAATTTCAAAGGGCAGCTTGAGAAAACGAAGTCAAATATTATAATGAAATGTGCAAAGACTTAGAATTAGAAAATGAAAAAGGAAGAAAAGGCTCATCATATCAGAAACTGAAAGGACTCAAGAAAATATTCAAGATTCTAGCTGTAATATTTAAAAATTCTATGGGAAAAATGTTGAATGATGCAGGAATAGTCAAAGATGATGGAAAGAATACACAAAGTCACTTTACCACAAACAGTTATTTGACATTCCACCATTTAAGAAGGTAGCATATGAACAGGAAGCAATAGTGCTGAAGGAAGAATTTCAAGCTGCCCTGAAAGCATTAGCCCAAAACAAGGCTCCAGAAATTGATGGAATTCCAATTGAAATGTTTCAACAAGGTGGTGAAACACTAGAAGCACTGTGAGTCTACGTTAGGAAATTTGGAAGACAACTACCTGGCCAACTAACTGGAAGAAATTCATATGTGTACCCTTTCCAAAGAAATGCAAAAATTATAGAACAATATCATTGATGTCATATGCAAGTAAAACCTTGCTGAAGATCATCCATCAATGGTTGCAGCAATACTTTAACAGGGAACTGTCAGAGGTTCAAGTTGGATTCAGGTGGATCTTGACTGAAAGCAGAGAATACCAGAAAGTTGTTTACTTGTGTTTTATTAATTGTGCCAAGGCATTCAACTCTATGGGTCATAACTAACCTGAGGACATTAAAACAATGGGAATTCCAGAGCACTTCATTGTACTCCTTGGAACTTACATGGATCCAGAGGCAATTGTGTGAACAGAACAAGGGAATAATACATGGTTTAAAATCAGGAAATGTGTAAGATATAGTGGTATACTTTCACCATATTTACTCAATCTAGAGGCTAGTTTATATAAAGAAGAACGTGGCATCAGGATTGGAGAAAGTCTAATTAACAACCTGCAATATGCAGATGATACAACCTTGCTTACTGAAAGTGAGGAGAACTTGAAACATTTGCTGATGAAGATCAAAGATTGCAGTCTTCAATATGGATTACAATTCAATGTGAAGAAATCCAAAATCCTCACAACTGTACCAATTGGTAACATCATGATAAATGGGAAAAAGGTTGAAATTGTCAAGGATTTCATCTTGTTTGGATTGACAATCAATGCTCATGGAAGCAGCAGTCAATAGATCAAAAGAAGAGTTGCCTTGGGTCAATCTGCTGCACAAGACCTCTTTAGAATACTGAAGAAGCAAGGATGTTACTTTGAGGACTAAGGTGTGCCTCACCCAAGCCATGGCATTTTCACTTGCCTCCTATGCATGTGGAAGTTGGACCAAATAAAGGAGACCAATAAGGAAGACCAAAGAAGGATTGATACATTTGCATTGGTGCAGTGATAAACAATATTGAAATTACCATGGACTGCTGAACCACTCTGTCTTTGAAGAAGTAGAGCCAGAGTACTCCTTGGAGGCAAGGATGGTAAGACTAAGCCTTACATACTTTGGATATGTTGTGAAGAGATACCAATCCCTGGAGAAGGACATTGCATTCGGTAAAGTGGAGAGACAGTGGAAAAGAAGGTGGGCTGACGCCGTGACTGCAGCAGTTGGGGGCTCAAACAGGAGCAATTGTGAGGATGGCTCGGGACCAGGCATTGTTTTGTTCTATTGTGCATAGGGTTACTATGGGTGGGAATTGACTCAATGGTACCTAACAACAACCTAACAGCAACCAGGGCCTCCTTTTGTGATCCCTTTCAGAGCAATTGGCAGTGGAGGATGGCATGATCTAGTTCTTCTATCTCAGGCTGGTGGAAGCTGGGGTTCCTTTGGACAAATTGTTTCCAGATATTTTTAAAATTTTCTTCACTCTTTTTTTTGGTTCCAGACTGGGAGAAAACACCACTTGCATCTTAGATGACATCACACAGACTCTGAAGACCCCAGTCACTACTCACCACCAAAGCACAGGCTCAGTTTGCAGGGCTACCTGTGTATCCATTTGTATATAGTTGTCATTAATATAATTTCATCATTGTGCATGCAAAAGTTGAACTTAAATTCTTGTGTGCCACAAAGTGTCTTACTTTGCCTTGATCATTTTGTGCTGTCCTCTTTCCCTTATTGTCGATTGTCTGTGCTAGTCTGAGTTAACTAGATAAACAAATTATCTAGTTAACTCAGACTAGCCCAGACACTTTGTGGCACACAATTATATACAATTATATAAAAGAGTATTTTTGTATTAGGAAAACATCGCAGTCCATATCAAGTCCGTGAGTCTGATATTAGTCCATATGTCCAATACCAGTCTGTAAGTTCCTCTTCAGATTCATGCAACACATGCACTGACGCCAAATGTTGGAAGATCACAGGCCAGTAGGTGGGAAATTACTCAGAAGAGTCAAGAGGGTCCTTTTGGGATGATGGTAAAGCTCTATAGTTAGATAAGTTGTGGGTCAGGTGAATGTATACATTTGTGGAAATTGATGAAAAATGTACCCTTAAGATCTATGTATTTCATATACCTTAATAAGGAATAATAACAAAAGCAAACGAACAAAAAAGTACACAGTTGTTAGCATGGTGTGGTGGATAGAATCAATATCCTGCCAAAAGTTTAAAAGAAAATTTAAATAGTACTACTTTTTCTCACCACCATTTACCTGTCAGATTGTTTTACTATGGGGCTTGTGTGTTGCTGTCATGTTGGAAGCTATAATTCACTCACTCCCTGCCATTGAGTTGATGCCGACACATAGCAACCCCATAGGGCACGGTAGAACTGACCAGCTTCCTGTTACTCTTGCAGGAGTAGAAAGCCTCATCTTTCTCCCATGGAGCAGCTGGTAATTTTTACCTGCTGACCTTGCAGTTAGCCCATCACATAACAACTATGCCACCAGGGCTTCTGCTAGAAATGACGCCACCGGTATTTCAAATAACAGTAAGATCACTTATGAGGCACAACTTTTAGCAGAGCTTCCAGACTGAGACAAACTGGGAAGAGGACCTGGTAACCTACTTCTGAAAAAAAAATTGCCGAGTGAAAACTTATGAATAGCAATGGATTATTGTATGATATACTGCTGGAATAAAAGCCCTTCAGATAGGAGATAGGAAGGAACGCCAAATAAGGCTGAAGTGTAGATGCCTCCTTAAAGTACAAAACTCACTGTCAATTCTGACTCATAATAGCCCTATGTAGGATTTGTGAGACTGTAAATCTTTATGGAAGCAACTGCCTTATCTTTCTTCAGAAAAGATAAGAGTGGCTGGTGAGTTTGAACTGTTGGTTATGGTTAGTGGCCCGACAATTAACCCACAGAACACCAGGGCTCCTTTCCTTAAAGTACAGTTTCCCTTAGTTGTATCAATGGAGTAAAACTTTTAGGATCGCAAATTCCTGATGTTGTAGGACTCAATGTGAGAAGAAACATTTGTTAGTAATTGGAACATAGAAGGTACAAAGTATGAATCTAGGAAAATTGGAAGCTGTCAAAAATAAAATGTAACAATTGGTAAACTCAATATCCTAGGCATTAGTGAGTTTAATCTCAATATCCTAGGCATTGACAATCTTAAATCAGAAAATCATATGGTCTACTGTGTCAGGAATTAAAATTTAAAGAGAAATGATACCACATTCATAGTCAAAAACAGCATTTCAAGATCTATGCTGAAATACAATGCTGCCAGTGACAGGTTAATAGCCATGTGTGTATAAGGAAGACAAGTTAATACAACTATCATTTAAATTTAGATATCATCCATTAATGCCAACTGCTAAAAAATCAAATATTTTTACCAGCTTCTTTGGTTTATATTGACCTAACATGTAATCAAGATGGATTACTGATCATTGGAATGTCAAACCAGAAAACAAAGAACAGGATCAATAATTAGAAAATATGGCATTGGAGATAGAAATTATGTCAGAAATCATATGATAGAATATTTTAAGCCAATGGCCTATTAACTGGAAGTACAGTTTATCAATAAAATAAATGATTAGATTCTTGGATCTTGCCAGATGGAGTACACAGAAATCAATTCAATAACATCTATGGAAAGAGACGATGGAGAAGCTTAATATTACCAGTCAGAACAGGCCCAAAACTTACTACAGAATAGACCAACAATTGCTCATATGCAAGCTGAAGTTGAAGCTGAGGAAAATTTAAAACTAGTCCATAAGAAATAAAGTGCAAGTTTGAGTATATTCCTCCTGAATTTAGAGACCATCTCAAAATTAGAATTGAATCAAAAATCAGAAGTGTTGTCAGATGACATCTGTCTTTTTATCATTAAAAAGACAGGAAAAAAGAAAAGATCAAACTGGATATTAGAGGAGACTATGAAACTTGCTCTTGAACACAGAGTAGCGAAACTGAATGGAAGAAATGATGAATTAATAGAGCTGAGGAGATTTAAAGGACAGCTGAAGAAGGCACTGCAAAGCATTATAATGATATTTGCAATAACCTGGAGTTAGAAAATCCAGAAAGAAGAACATGCTCACATGTATCAAGCTAAAAGAATTGAAGAAAATCTCAGGCTTCAAATTACAAAACCAAAAAATGCCACTTTGAGGAATGAAGTACACCCGACACAAGCCATGCTACTTTCAGTCGCCTCATATGCATGGGAAAGCTGGACAATGACGAAGAAGAGCAGTTGAGGGGGTATGAATGATGGTGTTAGAGAAGAATATTGAAAGTACCATGGGCTGCCAGAAGAGCAAACAAATGTCTTGGAAGAAGTCCAGCCACAGTGTTTCTTTGAAGGAAGGATGGTGAGACTCTGTCTCATGTACTCAAGACATATAACCAGGAGGGACCAGTCCTGGGAGAAGCACATCATCCTTGGTAAAGTAAAGGATTAGTGCAAAAGAAGATCCTCAATATGATGGATGGCATAGTGTCTGCAACGATGGACTCAGGGTGGCGTAAGACCAGGCAATATTTCCTTCTATTGTCTATAGCAGCAGTTCTCAACCTTCCTAATCCTGCGACTCTTGAATACAGTTCCTCATGTTGTGATGACCCCCACAACCATAGAATTATTTTCTTTGCTACTTCATAACTGTAATTTTTCTACTTTTATGAATCAGGCGACCCCTATGAAAGGGTCATTCGACCCCCAAAGGGGTCACGACCCATAAGTTGAGAACTGCTGGTCTATTGGGTCGTTATGAGTAGGAACAGACTTAATAGCACCTAGCAAGAACAATCACTTTTGCTTATTTTCACAGTCTAAAATCATTCATGGCAAGCAGTGCTTCTCATCAGACATAATATTAGAAATCAAATATTGAAATGAATTTGTCATTTTAAAGATGACAACCGGCAATAAATATCTTTATGTAGAGTTCATCATTTCAGAAGATGGCAGAATGCTGACTATAAAAATGTCTTCTAGCTTGTTTTAATGTAGGCCTAACATAAGAACAAGTGTATTGTGTACACATTAAACATTTTATTTAGACATTAGACAGAAGTTTTCTTATATTGCGCCTTTACCAAAAATGAACATAAACTTGCTTGCAATTATTCAGATGAAGCTTTCTTGTGCCAATGCCATAATAGATCTCATTTCAGTGTGCTGACTTGTGAATTGCAAATGTTTAAAGTGCATCTTAGCCATAATTCATGGTCGTTTGGAGCTAAATGAACACAAGTGCTTTTCAGCAAGTAAGAAAGCACTCAGGACTGGTGTTAAACCAAATACTAGGTAATTTTTTGACTACCTCAAAATTGGTCATTGTTACTTATTTTCTGGAGCAACCAGCTTAAATGACTATTCATGACTATCAAAGGTCATGGATAATAAGGGAGAATGGTCCAGGTGCAAAATAAATTTACTAATGTGACTGGAAAGCACCTTAATCATGGGTCTTTTCTATTTTGCTTTCTAGTGTAAAATAAACAGAGTTAAAGCACCTTGGTGCTTGCATTAAACTGAGTCCATGCTGTGATCTGTAATTTCTGAACACTTGGTACTGTAAGTAAAGGCTATATAAAAATAGTCTGGTTATATGATGGTCAGAAATAACTTTAGGTGGCCATGCCCTGAACAACATTTTGAACTCATACAGTTTGAATTTTCCTAATGCATCTAAAGAAATTATAACATAATAAAATATATTTCATAGAATTCCCCAGTGGAACCTCCATCAACATCAAAGCCAATGGAAAGAGGTCTTAGTTCCTGACTTTTTCTTCGGTATTTATGTATTTCTCTCTTTCCTTGCTTCCTTGATTCCTCCCTCCGTCCCTGCCTCCTTTCTACTTTCCTCCCTCCTTCCCTTTCTTTTTGTCACAAATAAAAAGGCACAGAAAAAGGAAAGGAGGAACCCTGGTGGTGCAGTGCTAATTGGTTGGGCTGCTAACCATAAGGTCAGTAGTTGCAAACCACCAGTTTCTCTGAGGGTTTTCTACTCATGTAAAGAGTCACAGTCCCTTTGTGTTTGTCAGGATATACTAGAAAAACAAATTTATAGAGACTCATATGTGTATAGGAAAGAACTTTATTTATAAGAGCAGTTGAGTATTGAGAAAACATCCCAGCACAATCCAGATCAAGTCTATAAGTTCAATATTAGCCCATATGTCCTATACCATTCTATTAAGTCTTTTTCAAACTCACAAAACACTTGCAATGATGCTGAATGCAGGAAGATCACAGGCCAGTGGGTGGGAAGTATTGTGGATCCAGTGGCATTCTAAGCATCTCAGCACTTGCAGGGGTCTCCACGTGGCTTCTCAGGCTCCAGAGGTCGGACTGCATCAGTTTCACTATGTGTCTTCTCCACAGGGATGTCTGGCAGGGAATAAGCAGAGAGAGAGAGAGAGTATCCCGGCTCCAAGGATGAAATACAGGAGTTCCCAGAATCCTCAGGAGAAGGCCATGCCCACACAGAGGTCTCATTGGGTATATCCTGATTGACAGGCTAGACTCTACCCCCTACACTCTTAATCCTCAAATTGACACCAGGTTATGTAACTGGCACACCCTTAAACTCACAGGGGCAGTTCTGCATTGTCCTTTAGAGCTGCTATGAGTCAGAATCAATTCAATGGCAGTGAGTTTGGTTTTTATTGGTTTGGTGGATGCAAAGAAGAAAGGTAAAAACAAAAATTGCAATTGTACTCAGAAGTATTTCACAAAATCCTACATTTATTTTGATAGATGAACAGCAGACATTGCCAAAGAGGTAAATTTGGATTCCTTTGTCTAAAACCAGATAGTATCAGCCATTTATAGTGATATGTTTTTAAAAGATGTTTCTAGTAAAATAAACTTGAAAATTTCCTACTCAACACATATACAAACACACAGCACTTTTAAAATGAGAAATTATGAAAGTATACAGTAGTCATTCATTACTGGGACTGTTTTTGCACATCTTCTCTGTGGTGGCCTGAATGACTTCTTAATTTTTATGGGGTATAATTAGTATTCATGAAACAAAGTTTGGGATGAAAAAACACACACATACATGGATTTGGACCTACAATTCACAAAACATATGAGGCATCCAGATGCCTGAATTAACTGTTTAATGTAAAGCGTTTCCCACAGCTGTGGCAGATATAAATAAAAATCATCCTTAGAAGGAATCACATGTGAAAATGTCAAATAATGACAGATTTAATGGTAAAAATTATACACCCTACAAAGTAGATGCTATTAAAGAGGGAGTTATAAAAATGACTTTCTGAAAAAGATTAACCAGAGTGTAACCCAGAGTGGAAATAACTAAATATAAAAGAGAGATAAATCGAAAAGTTTCTAAATATGTCTGATCAGAGTTTCAGAGAAATTAGGCAGATGTAAAAGAGGCTATATCGAAAATGATAGCACTTGGCAATTTTCTAGAACCAAAGACATCAATTCTCAATTTGAACAGCCCAGTTATTTAGTGTGTTTTTGTGTATGTGCTGTGCATGCACACCTGTGTTTCAATCATAGACACATAAGATTGAAAATTAAAAATACAAAACCCAGAATGTTTTAAGACAGTTGGAAAGAAAACATGCAATGAATCAACAGTTAGGTTGAACACCAACTACTTAAGAACAATGAAAACCCCCTAATCAGTGGAATAGTTCCAAAGATACCATATAGATGTATGGTTCTATACCCTGTGAAAGTACATTTCAAGAACAAGAGGAAAAAGACATACCTAAACTGACAGAGTGTACAACAAATATATCTTCATCATAGGCACATTTAAAGAATGCCCTTTAAATGGAAAATAAAATAAGGTCTGAAATTCAAAAACTATGTTGAGAAAAAAGAAACTTAAAAAAAGAAACACGTGGGCTAATCTGAACAACATTTTAAAAAGTCACAATTTGATCCCTTCAGGACCAGTAGTGAGAGTGGGGATACCAGAGGGTGGGTTATAAAGGGGGAACCGATTATAAGGATCTACATATAGCCTCCTCCCATGGGGATGGAAACAGAAAGGTGGGTGAAGGGAGACATCAGACAGTATAAGACATGCCAAAATAATAATAATTTCTAAATTATCAAGGGTTCATGAGGGAGGGGCTACAGGAAGAGAGGGGGGAAATGAGGAGCTGATATCAAGGTTTTAAGTGTAGAGCAAATATTTTGAGAATGATGAGGGCAACGAATGTACAAATGTGCTTGACACAATGGATGGATATATGGATTATGATAAGAGTTGTCTGAGCCTCCAATAAAATGATTTTTTTAAATAAATAAAAATAAAGATGCGGAAAACAGTAGCATATGAATTGGGAGAGGTTTCATTCCTCTCTTGAATGTCTCTTGTCCCTTACCTATGTCAAATTTTGTCTTCTATTTCTTTGAAATTTTCTGCCCTCATCTCCAAAACATCAAGATTTTGTTTTTGTTGTTGTTGCTGTTTGATCTAGTGCGTTTGTACATTGCTGGCTTCATTATTCACTTTGTATGCCTGTCTGTTGTTTGGCTGAAAGTAGAACCATGAGAGGAATTTGACAGTTCAAGCATAAGATTATGTATGGCACGAGGCTCAGGTTTCAAGGTGGTAGAAAATGGGGTACACGTGGTCCATTAGTTCTTTGATCTAATTGTTTCCAGGCATCGTAGATTCTCTTCACTTTTCTTGGCTCTCCACAATGTGATAGCAATAGTGATACCTTGAAAACTCTAGATGTTTTTTCTTCCTTCAGTTCTCTGCTCATCTCTCATTTGCACATTGTCCCACAGATGACCAAACATACTCACAAACCCAAATAGGACCACGTCCCAGATAACTCCAACCTAGATCACCAGCTCAGTCCCTTGGGGTTCCCGTTTCACCTTAACAAGATCCTCGTGGACATTAACTCAACCAACAAATCAAACAAGGAACACTTAAAACCAGAGTCACAACGTGTCCTTCCCAGATCTCTTCCTCCTTTTCATGTCCCTGAACCTGTGTGGATTGCAATTTTCATATTTACCTATCTTGGGGATATTACAAGGGAGAGCTTTAGCTTCCTAGTCTACAAATTCTGCATTCATCACATTTTAGTAATAACACCACCTGCTACCTCATTCTTCATTCTTAAGACTGTACAATGACAGTAATGCCCCAACATAGCTCCTGCTTCCTCTCCATGCTTTACCCACCCCTCTCTTCTACTTCCAACTATGCTGAGCACCACTAACAGAGTTTTAAAGCTAAAACCACTCCCATCATGCCAGCTTGCTATCAGAAATGCATCACAGACTGGAAGAAAATGTCTATGAATTAAAGACTCAGCTTCCTGTCTTGGCATTTATATCCCTTTACCATCTGGCCTTCCACACATAAAAGCAATGCTCTCAGGGGTCATTTCATAGATGTGGAGTGTGTGCAGGGACCACTGAGCTGATATAGTAATATCCAACTCACCACAATCATAGCCCCAGAGGAAGAGAGTAGAGCAGATCTTTCCACGGGTTTCTAACCTGTTATCTGTGAGGCCCCGGGAGTTCTGAATATGGGCTTTAGGTGTGCAGAGTAAATGAAAAAGGAACATTTATGTTTTCAGTAACCTTTAACTTAAATGTGTCTTTTTCCTAAAGTGGCGTACATAGTCGAGTACAAGTTGACCCGACTATCAGCCGAGGCATCTAATTTTACCACAACAACTGCATTAAAAATGTGCAGAAAAACTCGGCTTATACACAGGTATATACAGTATTAATGGAGATAACTAACCTCAGTAATACCTAGAACGCTGTCACCAATAGGCAGCCCAGCTATTTTCAAATCCTAGACCATATGGGCATATATCATGAGATGTCATTTATAGGCACCACTGCCTCAAAATTATGGAAATGATGTGAATTCTCACTACATCTTTTTGTTTCATGTTTTAAGGAGCATATTTGTTCCCACATCATAAATATGTTTTATTTTTATTTTGGCAATTCTGTCTCAAAACTACTTGTTTCCTTTGCTATAACGATCTTTTTTCTTTATATATAAATGGTAGTTTGAATATAATTCTTCTTAGACTAACAAAGGGATCTGTGTCAGAAAATAGGTTCCGAACTCCATACTTTACCCAGCATATAGGCCTGGAGGCAGGTAACCGGTCACATAGAAAGGAGTCCCTGAATGCATTGTATAAGACACTTCATGCTTTTGATTAAAATTTTCTTTTTAAGGTATATTATAGCCCTGATATTCACAAGTTGAAAGGCACCACATTGATTCATGTAATATATACAAAAGGAACTTAGAACTCCCAGGTCACAACCACAGCTCACACATATCTGATCTCTATGCAGATTAATTAGAGTGAGTCATTAGAAAACTGATATGCAGGTTATACTGCCTTATTATTTTTGTCCTTTTGTGCCATAGAGTCAAATTTGAGTCATGGTGACTGAGTTGAACTGCCTCATAAGGTTTTATTCACTGTAGTCTTTTAAATGTTTTTACTTAACATTTATATTGATGGGATCCCTGGTGGTGTTGTGGTCACAAGCTGGGCTGATAACTGCAAGGTCAACAGTTCAAAACAACCAGCCACTCCACGGGGGAAAGATGGGGCCTTCAACTCCTGTAAAGAGTTATTGTCTCAGAAAGCTCCAGGAGCAGTTCTACCCTGTCCTACAGGGTTGCTATGCCTCGGCATGGCCTCCATTGCTGTGAATATTTTATTGACATGCAATTCATGTACCATACAATTCAATGTTTGAAATGTATTAAAAAGAGTAGCACAATTGTTGCCACATCCATTTTAGATAATTTTATTCATTCTTGTATTCATTATTATTAGTTCCCCATTTCCGCCTAACATGCCCTGTCATAGTCTGAAGGAGCTATTAGTCTTCTGACCATCTCTGTAGATTTACCTATCCTGGATTTCATATGAAGAAAATCATATTAAGCAACAACAGCAGTAACAAATTAAAACATCAGAAAACCTCAATCCAAAAAAGGCAAAAAAATAATAAAGATTAGAACAAGTTATAAATATATAAAGGAAAACAAAGGATAAGATGTTAAATTTTAACCTAATAGTATCTGCAGTTGGGAGCCCTGGTGGCACCGTGGTTACATGTTTGGGCTGCTGACCACAAGATCTGCACCCACAGAGATGGTTCTACCCTGTCCTATGGGGTCATTATGTGTCACAATCGACTCTAAGGTAATGAGGTAATAATGTGTTTGTGTGATTGTTTATCTTCAGTAATCTACTTTTCAATGTACTCTATCTGAAAATAAGATTATCCATATTCCTGGCCAGTGGTCCAAGAGAATTCAGTGGAGGCTTAATATATATGGGGACCTTTGTGGACGCATTTTGGGCTTTCATTGTCACCATACCCTTCTACAAACTGGGTGCGCAGAAGTTAGGTCCTAATACAATTATCTCTTTTGTTTTTGGATTTTGTTATTTACAATCCTTGGATTACACAGGCTGGTGTGCTCCTTCTTCGTGGATTTAGCTGACTTATCACTTAGATGCCTGCTTGTTTTAAGACAAGTCTTTAAGACCTAAGTTGCTATTCTTTCTGAGACCTGGGCCCCATGTGATTTCTTCACCACAGTTTGCTATAGCCCTCCTTTCTCCAGAGATGATGTCATGAAGGCAAGTATTCAACAGTACCCAGTAATAAGAACTAATTTTTTCTTATATTAGGCCTTAGAGTTAGGCTGAAGCTCAAAATCCATTCATATATCTAAGATTTATATGAATCCCTGGTCCACTACTGGGGCACATTATCAGTTTCTTGATTCTTTGCTATAATCTTGCTGGAAGTAAGTCACCTGATCTTTCCCTCCTCAAGCCACTATGAGAGTTGGAACCACCACCTTTTGGATTAGCAGTTGAAAAATAAACTGCCGTGCCACCAGGTCTTCTTATATCACAATACACAACCTTTCATTTTTATACATACAAGCTAATTTTCTTAATACTGGATTCGGCAGGTGTTGCAGTATGTTGTGAACTTGCCTAATTTCATTTATGAATTATGTTATGGCAATCAGAATGAATTCAAAGATGGTTGTAACTTAAATACATGCTATCCACATACGCCCATTAATCTCCTCCTAATTATCAGTGTTGGGCAAAACAAAATTATTTCTTGAGAAAAATGGAAAGTGCACTGCCTATTTTACTTAGCCAAGTAAACAAGAGGTCCTACTATTGCATTTGTACGGCTTGTTACGTACCAATCCTGTAGTAATGGACAGTGCGGCTAGCTTTACATATTCTAATTTTTATCTGTCCCAGAGATAGCACTTTATGGTTATTCAGGAGGGACTCTTACAATTTTTTTCTCTTGGGTTGCACAGAAAACCTTCCCCCTAATGCAGAAGTTTGCAAAAGGCACAGGAGTAATGGGCCTTGTGAGGTTCAGGAATTAGGGCACCTCTGCAAGGTGCTATGCCTTTGGGAGTAGGAGCGGAGCCTGGCCAATAAAGGGTGTGGCCTGGAAGTTAAGAGGTGGATCCAGCACCCCTGGACCATGCCCTTCCCTCCAAGTCAGGACCACCACTCCTTTAACAAGCCCTGTGTTTCTCTGGCCTCCAACTATCAAGGGGACTCTTAATTTTCATCATGTCTTAAAAAACATGACATCAGTGTGTTAGTCTGGGCAGACTAGAGAAACAAATCCACAGAAATTCATATGTACATAAGAGAGAGTTTTATATAAAGGGTAAGAGTACATTAAGAAAGCATCCCACTCCAGTGCTGCCCAACCCCGTAAATCCAACAGCCCATATGTCAGACACCAATCCACAAAGTCCTCCTCCATCTCACAAAACCCACGCGATGAGGCCAACTGCATGAGGAAAGCCAAATCAGTGAGTGTGTAAGCATCTCAGCACTGGCAGGGGCCTCCGCAATGTCCAGTACCCAGGGCTGCCTCAGGGTAGGTCCATGTGGCTTCTCCTCAGAGATGTTTCACAAGAAGTGAGCCTTGCCTGCTAAAGCAGGGAACTGGCTAAGGCTGCTGCACCCTGGTTGGACCATCAGAGAGCAAGAGACCCGAGAACCAGAAAGGCAAGGCTCACCGAGCCATTTATCTCTCAGACGTTCGATTATTCCCACATCAGTTTATCATCCAGGTTGGTACAATAAACCTTAACTATCTCAATCAGCAACATTATTTCTGCCAGGACCATAAGAAAAAAATAGAATTTATACTTTTTTTGCTTCCTTGTTTTTTCTTGCTTCTTATTCTTGCTATAATAATACAATGTGAAATTAGATCCATCTTTTTATGTCTAGGTTGATTTATTAAATATTTTTGTTTTGTGAATATATTTCTCAAGCAAACTAGCTTGGTTTCCAATTTAATTGAGCTCATACTTAACTCTACGATTTCCTCCTCTTTTAAAGTTAATCCCATAATTTTCCTTAGAGTCATGTAGTACCATGATCACATTCATCTCTTTTTTTCTCCCTAATCTCTTCATATTTAATCATCATTGAATGTACTTGTAGTGAGTTCTGTGAGGTGCCAACCAAGAATTCTTCCTTAAGCTACTGCTTTCTTGCAGTATGATAACTCTAATTTTTCAGCCATCTTTCCAGGTTGCCTGAGCTGAAAAGACATTCTTCACCCAACATCATGCCTCCTTCCGAAGCTAACCAACTTCTCATGACTGACCAATATGGGACTATAAAGGCTTGATCCCTTTACCTTAAACTGAGATCACTGAATTCCAGAGTCACCCAGGGGGTTGGCTGAGGTTTGTGTTGTTGGGAATGCATCACAGCACTTCTCTTTTTCTCCACTTGTGTTTTCATCCGGGAGAGAAAGAAAGAGAGAGAGAGAGAGAGAGAGAGAGAGAGAGTTGTTTATTACCCAAAGTAGTTCCCAATAAACATCTTGCATTCTAAACTCCATTTTCAAGACTGTTTTCCAGGGAGCCTAACTTGTGACAGGACCATTCTACCTTCTCACTTGTCTTGAAAATGTCCTTCTTCTTTTCCTCACTGGCCTAGTTTGGTCCACTATTAACTATCAATTAAAATTATCATGCTTGACTTTTATTACAAGGCCAGAAGTTTTAAAAAAAGGTTCTTCCTGTATAGAAAAAAAAAGTAATTGTCTAGAAAGAATGACAACATATGCTTGATACAATTGATGTATGGATTGTAATAAGAATTGTAAGAGCCCTCAATAAAATGATAAAAAACAAAATAAAATAATAATAAAGAAGAATACATATGGACTTTGATTGGAGTTCACCACTGTAGGCACACAAATGCCTAGTTGATTCCAACTCATATAGACCCTGCATAGGATTTCTGAAACTATAACTCTTTATGGGAGCAGATAGCCTCATCTTTCTCTTGAAGGAAGAGTGGCTAGTGGATTTGAGCCTCAATCCCTGTGGTTAACAGTCCAACCTTACCAGACAGCACCACCAGGGTTCCATTGCTAAACAAAAATAAACTGTGCTCTCTTTACATTTGACTTGTCTGGATATTTCATGTCACTGAGATCATAGAATACATGTTCTTAACCATCCATGTGCCATGATCGCTGATGAAGTGCATCTCATGGCCCAACCCATGCCTTCTTACAGTACTACAGCTGATCATTTAGCTGATGTTCTAGAATCAGGGTCAACATACTCTTGCCCATGTGGCAAATTTAGTCTGCTGCCAGTATTTGTTATAGTTTTATTGGAACATGGCCATGGCCATTCATGTAGATCTTGTCTATGCTTCCTTTCCCTCTACAAAGGCCAGATTCAGTAGCTTCAGCAGAGACCATATGGCTTACAAGTGTAAAACATTTACAATTTGGACATTAACAGAAAAGGTTAGCCAGTCCCTGATTTTAATTATTGGCAAAAATCCTTAAATGATCTCCCAGATCTGACTTCTTTATCTCTCCTTGTCCATCTGTTTTATATATTGTTTCCAGATTTATCTTTCTAAAACTCAGATTATCTCATGATTATTTTATCCTTAGAACTCTTCAATGGCTCCCCCTGAAAAGGAAGTGAAATGAAACTCCGCTCTAAAAAGTCCACCTGTCTTTGTGACTGTCTTAATCTACATTCATTTCCTATCACACACATTCCAGATATACCCCTGTATTTATTAGATACACAACTGTGTTCTGTGTTCAATAAGGTTGTTTTCTTTGCTAGAATGCCCTCTCCTCTGACCCATATGGACTGATGGCTCATCATCAAATACAATATGCCCTAAGGAGTCACCTCAGATCCCCAATGTGAGGATTATCTTCCTCCACTATCATCCCCAGCACCATGTTTACAAGTCCAGAATGTCATTGAGATGGTATCCCATCCTCCCATTTGTCAGCAGAGACTTCATGTTTCCATGATGTTGAACAGGTTCCAGCGAAGCTTCCAGACTAAGGAGAACTAGAAATAAAGTCCTGGAACTCTACTTCTTAAAATAAGATAGTGAAAACCATATGGATCACAACAGTCCCATCCAATTCACAACTTGGGCAGCATTTTGTCTAGTTGTGTGTGGGCTTGCCGTGACTTGGGCTACTTAGAAACAACTAACAACAACAATAGCTCTATGACTAGACATGAATGTCTGGGAGGCAAGAATCGTGTCATATCTATAAAAGGACTTTAAAATTTCACAGAAAAATGGATTTAAAAAACAATGACAGTTTTTCATGAGCTTTTTGAATACCCCGCATATCTTGCAGCCAGGGTTGGCATTCAAAATATTGAATAGACATAGGTTTAAATGCTTACTAATTTGAAAGGACATCTGATCATTGTCCTGAGTCCTCCAGATGCAGCAGCTGTTAACCCTTTAGTTGTTGGATCATAGGGAAAACAAAAGTTTCCAAGAGGAGAAGTTGAGGAGGGGGGAGTTGCACTGTATTGGAGTTCAAATTGAGTATTTTTTCATATAAAGAAAAGGGTCCATTGCAATATTTCAGCAAGCACAGTGTAATTAGTTGAATGTCATCCTTGTTCATAACTGCTAAGATTATCAAAGCTTTCCCTATTATAGGTCCTCCATAAATAATTATTTTAACTTTAAGAACCAAATTAAAAATTATAAAATGAACAGGTTTTTTGAAGACCACTCTATATACACACAAACACACACACATGCGCATTTGAAATTCAATAATCTAGTAGCCTTTATATTACTTCAGAATAGTGACAGCTGTTCAAAAACAATTACACCCATAGGTTTAAAAATATTGCCATAAGTCTTCCAATAATTATATCAATAAAATAGAATTAACCTTTCCTTGGCTATTTTGATTTTCCATAGCATAATGGTAACATTAATTCAACTCTAAGGGGAAATCCTGGGCAAAGCTATCATGATTATTTTTTGTAAATATTTTTCTAAAGAATAAATCTTGCAAAATTTATGTATCCAGCAACGTTTACCCAAATCCATTCTCGCTTTACAGTGCACCGTTACTTTTCTTTATTTTGTCCAAATTTTTTCTAAACTTTTTCAAACAGATACGTTAAAGAAGAATTTGAAAAAGTTATACCAAAAAGAGGCATATTGAATCTAAATATTTAATTCTTCGGTTTGTCTCAATAGCTATAACATTCTGATTTATGGGCCAACAGCTTCCTTCAAGATGTCCAATTTTTGTTGTTAGGATCCTTCAAGTTGTTTCTGACGCATAGTGATCCTAGGAAGCACAGCACAAAACACTGCCAGGCCCTGCAGCCATTGGGATAATAATGCGATACACTTCTGATGCTTCTTATAAGTAACTGACCTCTTTCCCTTTTGTATAACACAATGAACAAAACACTTACTTCAATCAAGTTGATTTCAAATTACAATGACCCTATAGGATAGAGTA
>NW_022103936.1:347083-349034 GCF_000313985.2 Echinops telfairi
TCCATATGTGGTTTGTTGCTTCTGAGCTCGATGCCTGCTTGTTTACCTTCAAAGTTTTAAGACCCCAGATGCTATATCTTTTGATAGCCAAGCACCGTCAGCTTTCTTCACCACATTGGCATATGCACTCACATTTGTCGTTAGTGATCATATTGGGAAGGTGAGCGCACAATGATATGATTTTTTTGTTCTTTGATGCCTGATACCTGATGCCTGATACTTTCAACACCTGGTGATCACACAGGCTGTTGTGCTTCTTCCATGTGGGCTTTGTTGCTTTTGAGCTAGATAGCTGCTTGTTAACTTCAAGCCTCTAAGACCCCAGACGCTAATAACTGGGCACCATCAACTTTCTTCACTACATTTGCTTATGCACACATTTGCCTTCAGTGATCATATCAGGAAGGTGGGAATCATGGAATGTCAATTCACTAGGACAAAGTGTTCTTGCATTGAAAGAGGACTTGAGTGGAGACCCAATGTCCATCTGCTACCTTAATGCTAAACCTATAAATATTTGCACCAGTGGAGAGGTCTGAGGGACTGGCCCCAATCCCAACTACGTGGACAGCCGCTCCACCCAGAAGAAGAATTTACTTCAGAGAACAGCACTAAAGCTACAGCTCAGGGAGAGTGACGTGTTTGATCAGAGCCATCAGGAGCAAATGAAGGGGGAGGAAGAGAGAGTGGAGCACATCCTGGCCCACCAAGCCTTCAGGATGATATCCCTGCTCAGAGTAGCCAATGCACAGAGTGGATCATATGGCCAGCCCCACTATGAGACAGGGCATCCCTCACTGACCCATAGCCCTACTGGGGACAACACTGGAGACACTGTGTGTGAATTATGCCTGATCTGACCCCACCACACCAAGGAAAACACTAAGGGCATGCAACAGAACAGCAAAGGGAGCAGATCAAGGAAGTCCCGAGAGAGCACCAAAAACAGACTTTGGGGCCAGGGCGTGGCACTCCATCAGACTCGAACAGAAAACACTCCTAAAGGTCAAGAAACAGACCTTGAACTATTTACAGGCTTTTATCTCTTTTTAGTCATTGTTTTTATTGTTGTTGTTGTTTTGTTTTGTTGCTTTGTTTACCTCTGTCTTGTTTTTGTTCATATTATTATCTCTGCAGTCTTTCTAGATTTAAAGCCAGTGTCAGATGAATGCAGCTGGCTGGCAAGGAGTGGGGAGCCAATGGAGGGGCCTGAGGGCTCGGCCCCATGCCAGCTATGTGGACAACAGTCCCTCCCCACAGAAGAAGCTACTTGAGAGGACGGCAATGAAGCTGAAGTTAGAGGAGAAGAGCATGTCTGATCACAGCAAATGGGAGCATTTGGGGAGGAAGAGAGAGTGGAGCGCATCCTGAGTCACCAGGCCTGGAGGACGACATCCCTGCTCTGAATAGCCTGTGGTCAGAGTGGACAATATGGCTGATCTCACCACGAGATACATCATCCCTTGATGGCCCTGGGCTCTAAGGGGGGCAACGCTGGAGAGTCAGTGTTGGGACTGGCCCAGACTGACCCTGAGACACCGAGGCAAACCACAAAAAGCGTGCTGAAAAGCAACCATGGGAGCAGAGCAGAGAGCCCCCGAGGGAGTACAAAGGACAGACCTGGGGGCCAGAGCATGGTACTCTATTGGTCTTGACTGAAGGACAAGCCTAGAGATCAAAACTCAGACCTTGACCTATTTACAGGTTTTTCTTTCTGCTTAAATTTGTTTTGCTTTGTTTTGTTTGTTTGTTTAATTAACTTGCTCTTCTATGGGTAATAGGTTTCCTTTTTTTTTTTTTAATCATTTTATTAGGGGCTTATGCAACTCTTTTTTTTTTCAAACATTTTATTAGGGGCTCATACAACTGTTATCTCAATCCATACACGCATCAATTGTGTAAAGCGCATTTGTACATCATTCTCAAAACATTTTCTCTCCACTTAAACCCC
>NW_022103936.1:351164-356285 GCF_000313985.2 Echinops telfairi
AAAAAAAAAAGAAAAATCCAGCCTCACATACAATATTCTTACTTTGTTCTATATTGTATTGTCACTGTTATGAATAGATATTGAAGTTATTGCCAATTGTTCCCAGGGTCTATGATCCCATCTTAATCCAACATTAAGGTCAAAACAGAATTTGGAGCCAAGTGATTTGCAAATCCATTACTTTGCTTGGTGGAGTCAGAAAGGCGTGTTTTTTTGGTAAATTTTTGATGCCAGATTAATGAAGTTGAAATTACTATTTCAAGCAAAGAAATGAGCAGAAAGTGAGTAACATGATAGCATTTATATTCAAGAAGGAAACTCTGCCATCAGTGTGAATGTCAGTCTACAATGGGGAAAATTAGCTGTAGATGGTGCAATTAGAAGTTTGTAATAATATAAAATAAGAGATTTTAAGAATTTATATTTAAACTGTGGCAGTGGGAATTAAGATAATGACTTTCATTCAGGATATAATTCTAAAACTGAAGAAAAAATGCCAACCTGTATGTGAGAAGGATGAGAAAGGACATCCAAAATGACTCAGGACTTTAAGCAAAACTGCATGTTAACATCACTTTGAATGAAACTAGCTGACATCATGTGCCTTTTGGTGGCATTTACAGTGACTGAGGGTAGTTTCTGATTAAAAGAGACTTCAAAGACATGAGAATTAAATACAATATGTGATGATGGTTTATATCTTGTTAGTGGGCAATGAAGAGATAGATTAGAAAGAGGGATTGATTAACAGAGAGCTAGATGTAAATACATATATAACAAGCCAAATAAAACAAAACAAAAACATTGTTGTCCAATTTCTTCTTCTTTTTTTTCAGTTTGATTTATACCTGTTTTACTGGCATATAATCGACATGCCATGCAATGCAATAAATACAATAAAATACACTAAAATAAATACAATACAATGCAATAAATACAATAAAAGAGGTAGTGAAATAATCACTAAAACCGATTTTTAAATGTTTGCAATAGTCTTGTACCCAGTATTATTAACTTCCCATTACCCTCCAACTTCCATTGTCATAGCCCTAAGGAATCGTTAGTGTATTTTACTGTCTCTATGGATTACCTATCCCGGATTTCATATAAAAAACTATACCCAAAACTCCAATAACGACAACGAAATACAACACAGAAAAACCTAAATCCAAACAAAAGCAGAAGATAATAGAAACTTGAACAAATAAAAAATGGGCTAAAAGAGAAAACAAACGACATGATGTCAAATTTTAACCTAACAATAACTACAGTAATTTACGTTCCAATACACTCCATCTGAAGGCAAGGCTATTACATAGCCCTAGTTCATGGTCTGAGGTAGTTCAATGGAGACTTAATCTGCATTGAGAATCTGCAAATGGACTTGGACTTTCACTGTCATCCATAGCCTTCTATAAACCGAGTGATCAGAATTTAAACTGTACTGCAATTCTCTCTTCTGATCTTAGTTTTTATTATTTAAAATCCTTGGATCATAGGTTTAATCTGTGGATTAAGTTAGTACCTCACTTAGATGGCTGCTTAAAGATAAGCCTTTAAGACCCAGACATGTTATTCTTTTTTTTAGCTGGGCATCATCTGATTTATTCACCACACTTTCCTATAGAACTCATATCTTCAGTGATCACTTCATATGAGCAGGGCCACATCATAAGAACTAATTTATCTTAAATTATTACTTTTGATTAAGTGTGAGCTCAAATTCTATTCATCTATCTAAAGTTTGTATATAATTCTGATACACTGTTGAGGCAGAATTAAAAGGTTGTTAAATCATTCAAGTAACCTCCATGAGACATGTAGTAATTCTAATACTAGTATCATGAATCTAACCAATGGTATAGATATTAATTTACTGCTGACAAAGGAAAATACACATGTATCAGAAAGCTTTCTAGAATAAAATTCAGAAGATTTTAACTTACATAGTTAAAAACTAACGCATCTGAACACTTAATGAAAGATAGACACAAGGCAAAAATGTCAAGCATGTTCATTCACTAAGAGAAAACTGTCTGCAGGTGTCCAGTCTATCTACACACACACACAAACACACACACAGGTACACACATAAATTCACAGCCAAATGGCAAAGCAAATGCAGCCACTGACAAAAACTGGAGAGCATATACAACTGTACTAATTCTCAATCTAAATTATTGCAAAATTAAGAAGTACTTAAGCAAAGCAGAGTTAGGCTGGGAAAGTCATGCAATGTCAGCATAGAAACCTTCAACATACATGAAAATCATGCACATGTTTCTCGTTTAAGCTAATGGCTGACACTAGAAATGTTGGAAAACATTGAAGAGGATGGATTTAGCAAGAATGTGTCAAGTTTGATTTTTATTCTCTAGGGATAATAAAAAAATGAATGGGTAAAAACTGTGACATTCAGGAGAGTATGGAGGACTAAACATACCAGTATTGGAATAGATGAAATCTCCAGAGAGGGCTATAGAGGAAAATGAGAAGAGGGAAACACAAAAGCAGTTAACACTGAGCAAGCTCAGTTTAGATAGATGATAGATAGATAGATAGATAGATAGATAGATAGATAGATAGATAGATAGATAGATAGATAGACAGAATGAATGATTGATTGATGGAACCAGTGCGTGAAAGTGAGAGACATGTCTCAGAAGAAAAAGGACACGTAGAATCATTAGCAATTTTAGCTGCTTCAGGAAGTGGGAAAGAATAACAAGAGTAAAGAGACACTCATCCTCCGTCGTATTTAAAAGCGTACATTGTCAGCAAAGTTGGTGTATTAGAATGAAGCATTTCCTGTCACTACATTTAAGCGACCACTGCTTACCTGTTGGTTTGTAATACTCTGGTGGCTTGTTTGTTGCTGTAATGCTAGAAGCTTTGCCACAGGTATTTCAAACACCAGCAGGGTCACCCAGGGTGAGCAGGTTTCAGCAGAGTTTTCAGACTAAGAAAAATGACTGGTGATCAACTTCTGAAAAGTTGGCCAGGAACAAGTTAAGAAATGACAGTGGAGCATTTTCGGATATAGTTCCAGACGATGAGCCCCTTATATTGGTAGGTACTCAAAGTATGAACGGGAAGAGCTGCCTCCTCGAAGTAGAGTTGACCTTAATCACATGAATGTAATGAAGGTTTCATGACCTTCATTTGTTGATGTGGCTCAACCCAAAATGAGAAAAGAATAGCTGAAAATATATATTAATAATTAGAGCAAGAAATGTTCAAAGTATAAATCTAGGAAAAGTGTAAGTTATAAAAAAGGAAATGGAACCCATGGAGACTAAGATACTAAGCATTAGTGAGCTAAAATGGACTGGTAGTAACCATATTGAATTGGATAATCATATAATCTAGTAAGTCAGAAATAATACATTGAAGAGTAATAGCATCTGATTCATCATCAAAAAGATTTCAAATCTACTGAAATGCTGTCAGTGATAGTATAATATCCATATGCCTACAAGAAGACAAGCTACTATGGTTCTCATTAAATTTACACACCAACCACTAATGCCAAAGAAGGAACAATAGATTTTATTATTTTTACTAACATCTATGGTCAAAATTATTAAAATGCCATCTATATGCATTGATAATTAATAATAATTGGAATGCAAAAGCTGCAAATAAAGAAGAATCCGTAGTTGGAAAACTATGACCTTGTTGATAGAAATTATGTCAGAGATTGAATGATGAACTTTTAAAAGAACAATGACTTTTTATTAGAAATATCTTTTTTCTACGCTATAAAGAGTGACGGTACATGTGATAGAATATATATACCACCAGTATATACACTGTCACCTGATGGAATACAAAGTAGTCTCATCTACTAAGTCTGCAGAAAGGGATGCTGGAGAAGCTCACAATCATCAGTTAGAAAAAGGGCAAGGTCATTCCTCATATCAACATTTAAGGTGAAGCAGAAGAAAAATAAAACAAATCCACCCAAACCAAAGTATTTCCATGAGTATAACCAACAAAAATAACAAAACAAAAAGCTCACTCCCACTGCCCTTGAGTCAATTCTCTCGTCTGGAACAGGATAGAACTGGCCTTCTCGGTCTCTGGGACTGTAACTCTTTATGGGACTAGAAAGCCTCATCTTTTTCCCACAGAGAGGCAGATGGTTTCAAATTGCTGTCCTTGCATACAGCAGCCCTAGCAGGGCTTCTTGAGTATATCCTACCTAAATTTAGAATCTGCCTCAAAAAAAGTTTGCTGCATTGAAAACTAATGACCAAAGACCACAGGAGTTGTGATGTGCCTTCAAGGCCATGATACATGAAGAAACCAAACGATTATTAAAAAGACAAGAAAGAAAACCAACCAAAATGGGTGTCAGAAGAGACACTGGATGCTACTCTTGAACATAGAGAAGCTAAAGTAAATGAAAGAAATTATGAACTAAAAGAGATGCCCAGAAGATTTCAAAGGTCAACTCTAGGAGACAAAGTAAAGGGTTATAATGAAATGTGCCAAGGCTTGGCGTTAGAAAACCAAAAAGGAAGACCACGCTTGGCATTTCTTAAGCTGAAAGAACTGAAGACATATCCACACCTCCCGTTTCAATATTGCAAGATTCTATGGGCAAAATATTGCTGGACACAGGAAGCAGTATCAAAATAATTTATCCACATTCAGATATTTGAGGAGGTAGCATATGAACAAGAACCAATGTTGCTGAAATAAAAAGTCCAAGTTGCACTGAAGGCATGGGTATGGTGCTCCAGGAAACTATGAAACACCAATTGAACTATTTCATTAAATGGATGTAAAACTGCAAATGCTCACTTATCTATGCCAGGAAAATGTTCATATTTGTGCCCATTCCGAAGAAATGTGATGCAGTAGAATGCAGAAATTATTGAAAATTATCATTAAGGTAACACATAAGTTAAAGTTTACTGAAGATAATCATAAACAGCTGCAGTGGTACATCAACAGGAAAATGCTAGAAACAAAAATTGGATTCAGAAAAGGACATGAAATTAGGGATACCATGGCTTATGTCAGATACATCTGTGCAACAGTATGTGATTTTGCGGATCATAGCAAATTATGGGTAGCATTGTGAAAAGTGGGACTTCAAGAACACTGAGATTT
>NW_022103936.1:357600-369455 GCF_000313985.2 Echinops telfairi
AGCCACAGAGTCGTTGCCAACTCCTAGTAACCCTCTAGGGCAAGGTAGAACTGCCCTGTGGGTTTCTGAGACCACGACCATGGGAGTAGAAAGCCCTGTTCTTCTCATGCTTAGTGGCTGTTGGTTTTGAACTGGTGATCTTGCAGGTAACAGGTCAATGCATAGCCACTACACCACCGGGGTGGCCCAAGCCATGATATTTTCAATCACCTTCTATGCATATGAAATATGAACAACGGATATAGAAGACAAGAATTGATAAGGTTTACTTACCCATATGTTATTAGCAAAGAAAATTAAAACCAACTAATTAAATAAACCAGATAAAAGAACAATTCCATCCTGGAAGAAATACAACCAGAATGATCCTTGGAAAAAATATCTTAAAATTATGCCTCATGAACTTTAGACATGTTATCAGGAGGAACTATCTATCCAGAAGCGAAAGACATCATACTTGGTAAAATAGAGCATCAGGGAAAAACAGGGCAACCCTCAAGAGATGGATTGACACAGAGTTTGAAACAAGGAGCTCAAACTATTCACAGTTAGAAACCTAAGTAACAATAATATATATACATTTAATAATTTGCCAGTATATAGTAACTTGACTGTAATTAATTAACACTTGAAAGATATTTAGTGGTATTCAAAATATATTTTATCTTTTTCCCTTTCTCTAAAGTAGACACTACTTTCCAGTAAATTACTCCCAAATTTTAAAAAATGTAATATAACTATACCCAAAATATCAAAAGTGTAATTGTATAATTTCAATATGATAACATTCAGATGATATTTGTTCAACTTTAAGGTTTAATCATTCTCCATTTTTTCTAAGTTATTCTCAATTACAAACTGTTATTAAATCACAGTATTATTTTGTTAAGTCTTACTTTAATTAGCTTTCAAGTTCTTGGTTTCCAAATTTAATAATGGTACAATATTGATTTTGTAATGACAGTATAATTGTAATGTGTATAATATGAAAGAAAGTATGCCCTTTCGGGTAATTTAAAAGCAAATGCCCCACCTGCTCAGTGGGAAAGTTAAAACAGAAAGCAGTCTGCTGCTGCATATTCCTGCACATTTTCTCTGTCCCAGAAGAATGATCATTGTTAACCAGGCAGGCAAAAAGATGAAGGGAAAGGTCAACAGTAGATTGATTTGACTTCCAGATAAAACCAAGCTCACAGCCACTGAGTAAATGCTGACTCCTAGGACAGGGTAGAACTGCTCCCATAAGTTCCTAAGATTGTAATTGTTCACGCAAGTAGAAATCCTCATCTTTCTCCTCAAGAGTGATTGGTGGTTTGGAACTGGTGACCTTGCAGTCAGCAGCCCTACGTGTAACCACGACACCATCACAAAACCTTATCATGAACACAGGTCCTTCCCAAGTTCCCTTCACCATACATAAAAAAGTCGGACAGGGCAAGATATGACAAAATAACAATTTATAAACTATCAAGGGCTCATGAGGGAGGGGGAAGCGGGGATGGAGGGGGAAAATGAGGACCTAATGCCCGGGGTTTAAGTGGAGAGCAAATGTTTTGAGAATGATGAGGGCAATGAATGTACAAATGTGCTTACACAATTTATGTATGTATGGATTGTGATAAGAGTTGTATGAGCCCCTAATAAAATGATTTTTTTAAAAGTCATGAAAACAGTAAACATAAATTTGAATATTTTAATGTCAATTTTAACAGTTGACGAGGAAGTTCATAGGGACAAGCTCTTCCAGCACATATAAAGTAACAACAATTACTTTAGAGTTAATTCTGAACACCTAGTAACCCCACGTGTACAGAGACCTGCGTCATTGCAACCTCATAAGTGCAGAGTGAAATTGCTCCACAGCATTTTCAAGGGTGTGACTATTTGGAAACAGATTGCCAGGTCTTTCTTTTGAGGTGCTTCCTGAGATTTGAACTGCCAATTTTTTGGTTAGTAGTCAATCACTTAACATTTGTGCCACCTGGATGTCCCTCCCATTATATAGAATGTATAGAAGTAAGTCAGAAAAGAATACTGGCGAATGTAATGAATTAAATTGAGGAAGATGTTTATTTAAATTGAAGTTGTGATGGTGATCTCCAATAGAGCTAGGTGTGGGAATAATTGTAAAATGTTCAGAAATATGAATAACATTTCAGACCTAGTTAGCATTTCACTGCAAAATGGTATTTAGGTGAGCATATCAGAGCTCAATACATGTACTAACAACTTCTATACGAACATGCATTTTTTTTTCAAACCTGCATATTTATCGTCGAGAAAAAGTACATGTTATGTTTCTACTTAATTTTGCCAGTAAGACTTTCATTTGGTTGGGATGCTGTCCAATATATGAGACACTGTTCACCATATCAGTGGACTGATAAAAATAGCTAAATTTTCCTGGTACAAAGAAAACACACACCGATGATTTGTTTAATCGATGACTTATATCTACTACTGCAGTCCACGGATGGGAAAAATAATTTTTCAAGTGGTATAGATAAAGATGATATGCTATTGAATCAGAAAGAATTGGACTAAATTATTTTCAAAATGCAAAACCAGGCTTAGAAAAAACGTCAAATAAGTAACTGCACATATATTGCCACGTTGTAGTTAAAACCCGTAGTGTTAAGGACTTTGACTGTTAGTTGTAAGGTCGTTGATTCAGACTCATCAACCCTCTCAGAGGTTCTTGGCTCCAATAGAGATTTACGAAACCGCTGAGATGCTATATAGGATTGTTCTGAGCTGGAATCAACTTCATGACAGTGGATTTCAGAACCTTTGCTTCTATCGCCTCCACTCCCCTCTCCATTATCTTCATGCAAACTATCTCCAAATTCATGGATCATTTTCCATGCTCTGAATTTCTTAACTGCATGCATAGGCATTGGCCCCACTTCTCAACCGTCTTTCTATGCCATATTTTAAGTGTTTCTTGAATTACCCAAAACAGCTAATCCATTTACATTCCCTTGAAACCATGGATGCCTTAATTCAAATGAAAGATGAACATGTGCACTGTATCAAGGAGCCCTAGTGGCATAGGGGGTGTTGTGTTCAGCTCTTAAGCACAAGGTCAGCAGTTTGAAATTACAAGCCAATCTTCTGGAGAATGATCAGGCTTTTTACTCCCGTAAAGATTTACAGTCTCAGAAACCAACAGCAGCAGTTCTATCTTGCTCCAAAGGGTAGCTATAGGTCAGAATCGACTCAATAGCAGTGAGTTTGGGAAGTTGTATTGAACTTGGTGGAGAGATAGCATTGCGGAAAGGCATTGGGGACCATTCAGGTCACTCTATATAAGCAAATACTTATATAAAGTTGTTGGATGACAGGAAGTAACAATAAATTTTACTGCTTTGTATCTTCTATTTAGGTACTGGAAATAAGCTTAGAGACTAGACATTTATTATATTCCTTTTTTAAGAAAAAATTTGTATCTAATCTACTTCCATTAAATTGATTTCCAACTCCTAGTGGCCCTCTACATGATTTCCCAGGCTGTAAGTTTTGGCAGGAGCAGAAAGCCTCATCTTTCTCTGGAGGAGTGATTAGTGGGTTTGAACCACTGATCCTGAATTTGAACCACTGATCTTGAGGTGAGTAGTCTAATGTTTACCTGGCAGTGCTACCAGGGCTATTATTGGAGTATTCTGAGTTAAACTCAACAATTGATTCTTGGGTTTTCAGTAATGACTAGACAGGTACCTTTTGAAATTAAAGCTTAAAGAGATTACCACATAGATTGTCTCAAATTATATAAGTAATATTTGACTCCAAAGATAGTGCTTCGAAATATTTGTGCTAAATCTAACCCAGCATAATATACTTTCTTATATATTTAAATTATTCCTTCTCACTCGGATGAATAATTACAAGAGCAGCAACATCAATAATAATATTTAATGACTATCATGTGCAAGGCCCTGGATTAAGTGCATTAAATATATCATTACAAGAACCTCATTGAATAATCCCCATTCCAAAACTAGAAATCTGGAATCTAGGGAAATGTCATGACTTGCCCCAAGTCCAAGGGCTAGTAAATGCCGATGGACATTTGCCTATTTGCACTTTACTTCCTTTCAAGCGAAATGAAACTCCTTATTATGAGTTTTCATAAATTAATATTTTCCTTGTTTGTGCTGTCATTATAGAATAAACACGACCCACATTTAGCATGAGAATCATTATTATATTATGAATATTTCTATTTTATTTAGGTTCACATCTTTCTGTTCAACTGTATAACAGCTTCTTCGTAATAATTACTTTTTTCTCTCATAAGGGCAAGATTTACCCACTGCTCCTGAATCAAATCTGACATACAGAGCCCTACAGGACAGAGTAGAACTGCCCCGATAAGGTTTCCGAAGCTGGAACTCTTTACAGAAGTAGACTGCCACATCTTTCTCCCGAAGAATAGCTGGTGGGTTTAAACCTTTGGGAAAGCAGTCACACACTTTAACTACTGTGTCACCAGGGCTCCCAAGGGCGAGCTGATTGACCTGTTCATTAATACATGATTACTTCCTCTTCTTTTTGTAGGCCACCACGTTATGTATATAGTCAGATGACATTTTATTCTAAATGTGCTGATTTTGGCACAGGATTGATAATCATAAGTAAAGAATTTATTTTTAACCGAAGTTCATGAGTAGATTTCCAGTGTATTATCCTGTATTCAATTTCATCTGAAATTAGTTTCTTAAAAATGCCTGAATTTCAAAATGTTGAATTTTTTCTCTCACATCAATGCAGTAATATCTTAGAAAAATATTTCCCAAGATAGTTTGTGACTTCTAACATATGAACTTATTGTTCATTTTGTCATGTCTAGGGCCAAATTTGGTTTCTGGCACATATTAAGTGCTTATGAACATTCATTGACTAAATAACAAATTAATTATTTGATAAATGAATGACCAAAGTAATGGATGATCTTTAGAGTTTTAGCATGGTACTCAGAGTTCTCTGTTCCCTGGTTTGATTAGCTATTTGAGATGTGGTTAATTACATAATACGACCCTTCCCCTAATTCACCTTTTTGTGGTGTACTGAAAATCCTAACTTCTGCAACTATGATTATAATCCCATTTGGGAGGGAGTTGTCTGTTTTGCTGATGAGACAGGATAAGAGTGGGATATAGTTTCAATCCTCACCTCACTAGAAGATCTGTTTCAAGTCATTACCCATTGTGGATTAGGTCTACAGAAGGCAAAACTACATCTCCATCAAAACCATTCATTTCGCGACCTCCCCTTCTCAATTGAGCACACACAGAAACAAGCAGGCTTGTTTTCACTTCTGGATATTTCGCTTCTTGTTCTGGGTTCACATCTGGCTTGTCTCTGCCTGACTTCTGGTTCTTGGGACTTGAGTTGTGACCTTTTACCTGGCCTAATTTCATTAGCTTTATCACCCTTGCGGGTGAAGAGGAGCCTCCAGATTAAGGCCTAACCCTTGAATTTGGAATTTAGCGACATCCACCACTATGTGAGCCATTTCCTTCATGATTCATGAGCTCTGTAAGAATGTCAAGGGAATTGCAAAACCCTGGAACATGAGGAAATATATTAAAGGGAAGAGTGGTGGGTGATATCAGGGATAATGAAAGAGTGTAGCATTTTAGAAAAGTTGGACATTTGTGACATCTTTCATCTCTATCTCATTGTGACTAGTTTTGTACTCATTTTCCTAAAAGAAGTTATTTTTGCAGTATTCTTCATACAACAATCTAATTTTACTAATAACCCCACAGAAACTTATAGCACCTATAAGGTAAAGCTTCCATACAGTTTTCCAGTAATTGTATTGCTTACTGACCACCAACCCAAGGCCATTGTCCTATTTCAGCTTCACCATAAAAACTTGGAACGTAATTTTTCCTCTACCTTAGATTCTTGTTTTCACTCTTATAACTATGCAAATTTTTGGAGGCTAGCACATGAATAATTTAAGCAGTTGATTTAATCCAACTGCTAGCTGAAGACAAGAACAATTTAATGACCCATGTTTCCCCAAAGCACATTATTTTTTTTTTCTTTTAAATATTTATTGTGTATTTCTTTTAAAAAAATTAATCATTTTATTAGGGGCTCATACAACTCTTATCACAATCCATACATACATCAATTGTGTACAGTGCATTTTTCCATTCATTGCCCTCATCATTCTCAAAACATTTCCTCTCCACTTAAGCCCCCAGCATTACGACAATTTTATATATTTTTAATAGCAATCCATATATCATTGTATCAAGCACATTTGTACATATGTTGCCGTCATCATTTTCAAAACATTTTCTTTCTACTTGGGCCCTTGGTATCAGCTCCTCTTTTTTCCCCTCCCTCCTCCACCTTCCCATGCTCGTGAGCCCTTGATAAATTATAAATTATTATTATTTTCATATCTTACACTGTCCACTCCCTCCTTTCACCCATGTTTCTGTTGTTCATCCCCCTGGGATGGCGTATAAGTAGATCATTTTGATCAGTTCCCCCTTGTCCCCCACCTTCCTCCTACCCACATGGTATCCCTACTCCAATTATTATTATTGAGGGGCTTATCTATCCTGGATTCCATTGCACACTATTTTTTAAGGAGAAATTATATTCAAATTTCACTTCTAGATCACCCACATGTTCCCAGGCTCTTCAGAGACTTGCGTACGCATTCTCCCCTGCTAAAATATCTAAACTGATCATTTACATCCATATATACCCATAACTGAAAAATTTCACTCCCCAACAGTTTTATTTTGTCTCACCATATTCCATACAAAATGTGAATATTCTCAGTGTTTCGTGGTAAGAAGCCAATAAATTTTTCCCATTCAAGCAACCTTTATTCATTTTCCCGAAGCACTCAGAAATATGCATACTTACTAACTTCAGTTAAGCTGCTGAGTTGAAAAACGGTATATTAAACCTTGGTTACTACCATGAGTAAAGTATATAAAATCAGTCATAAAATGCGCTTTGTTCACTTTGCAGTTTTCTTCAAGTCTCTAATCTCTATTTTTGGAATATCTACATGTCTCAGATTATGAATAACAAGTTCATTCCCTTAATAAGGAAATTTACCACAGGGAACAGAACATGTTGCTAAAAACAGTAGGAGGTGCAATAGCTGGGTGACAAACTGTGAAAACATATTTTTGCTCGAGTGAAGATCTTCGTGTTAACATGCTGGTTTATCCATGGCAAGCTTTGGTAGTTCCTCAGGGCCAAGAGCTGCCTGGGCAGACTCTGCTGTTTTAGTTATCTATTCTGGTCCTTTCTTTTCAAGCAATACAACTGTTTCTGTAAAGGTCACCATTTACTTAGTCTCCATGAAATCAGAGCGTAGTTATTAAAATATCTTCAACCATAAGGTAGGATACAGTATAAAAATGTAATGTAAATTTCATGATTAGAGTTTTCATATATATATACATACATATATATGTTTATATATATAGTCAGTGAAAAATAAAGGATAAATGGTATTTGAAGTACTAATCTCATATGAGAAAATTTGATGGAAACCTAAAAATTAAGAAACCTAAAAAATAAATCCAGAAAATAAACCAATAGTCTAGACAAGTTTTATAACATAAATTGCTGATAATTTTAACTCACTCCTATGAGAAACATATGACATGCCTAATATTAAAGATTCCATACATGCTTTCAAATGCGCTGGTCTATATGACAAGAAAATCAGTCATTTTTGCAAGAATATTAGCTGTATTCAATCCTTTCCAATCAAATTAGCTTTCTTTGTGTAATATGCTATATTTATAGACTATATTTTATGTTATAAATAAACTAGAGGTACATCGTTAATATTATGTATTATATTATACATATTATATATTACCTGCTCCTGTATGTATATTGTTGTTGCTGTTAGGTACCTCTGATTGAAGTCCGCCTCCTAGTACCTCCATGTGTTCACAAAGTAGAACGGCTGCCTTTCCTCGGCTGTAATATTCAGAGAAGCCTATCTCCAGGCCTTTTCTTCTGTACTACCTTTGGGATGTTCAAACTACCAACCTTCAAGTTAGTAGTAGAGCATAAACCATTTGCACCACCTAGGAGCACTTCATTTGTATATACGATATTCCAATTATGATGATTTACCATACAATAAAATGCAGTAACAGTGGGTCACCTTTAAAATCCATGATATGTCTAAACCAAGCCCCCAGATTTTCAGCTGGTCTAGGAAGTGGAAAACCAGTTCGTCTCAAAGGCTGTCACGGTGTTGTTGTTTTCATTCCATTCTGCTCAAGTGAAATTCTAATTTTAGAATACAAATTCCTCTTGACATAAAGAACTGCAGGCACATTTTATCATTTGTTGTTCATTGGCTATTTTAATTCTGATAGAATTGTTTGTCTTTTGGCCACCTTCTTAGAACAAAAGGTGTTTGATTAAAATGTGCTCATTTAGTCACAGAAATTTGAAAGGGCCCCATTTTTCTCTTGCATAAGCAGATGGAAACGAAAATGTTTAGAAGTAATTTAAGCAACTGAATAGGAAGTATTAGTAAAATTAAAGATAGAGTATTTAATGGCAACAATAATTGAAATGAACACCTTTAAGATATAAAGGGTGTATCACTTCTCAGCCTTTTGGCTCAGATCAAATGTAGTGAACTATAAAGTCTGTATCAAAACGCTTATAATACAAACCATTTCTCTTCCCAAAAAATGTTAATTCCTGGATACTTACTCAGTGTCAAAAGTGAAAGCCAAATTGAATCGGGTTTTGTTGAAATTTTTATTGTAGTGAAACATACATAAAATACACACTTTTAACCTTTCCCAAAACTTTTGTATAATTCCAAACGAAAGGCATGTGCCCATAAAACAATAACTTCCCATTTTCTCCTTCTCTCAACAATCTACTTTCTTTCCTTATGAAATTGTCGATTCTAAACATTACATATAAGGAAAACCACACAGTACTTGTCTTTTTCGGTCTTAGTTATTTTTTAACAGTTTAATTGGCACTTCATCCATATTTTATACAACTTAATAGTTCAGTCATATCAAGAAGAATTGTACAATCATTACTGCAATCAATTTTAGAATATTTTTTCTTCCTTGTATTCATTGTAATTAGTGTATTTTTTTTAGTTGTGGGGAAAACATACACAAAAAAATATTCTCCAATTCCACAACTTCTACATGTATAATTTAGTGTCATTAATTATACTCTTCATGTTGGGCAACTGTTGTTGATATCCTTTTCCAAAATATTACACCATTATTATCATAAACTCAGTGGCCCCTAATCAAATACTCTTCCTCCTATTTTTCAGTAGTTTTCTTGATGTAATATTCACATATCATTGTATTGGGAGCTCATACAACTCTTATCACAATCCATACCTACATCCATTGTATGTCAGGCACATTTGTACATTTGTTGCTCTCATCATTCTCAAAACATTTTCTTTCTACTTGAGCCCTTGGTATCAGCTCCTCATTTTTTGAGCCCCCAATAAAATGAAATTTTAATTAAATAGCTGTAAGATCCCCCAATAAAATAATTTATTAAGAAACAAATAAACATCCTATATGACACCAAGTGGCCAACATCCATCCTAAAGAACAAGTGACAAGGCTGGTAAGGGGGTAGGATGAGGTGATGCACAGGAAAGCTAGATTAATGGAAATGGAAGAACCAGAGAGAAATAATGAAAATGTTGACACAATATAACTAAGCCATGTATATAGAAATTGTTAAACAGAAACCTAACTTTCTGTGTAAACATTCACCAACATCACAATTAAGTTTTTAAAGAAAAAAATATTCATATATTCTACACTTGCATAGGTAAGTCACTTTTAAAAAGAGTTGTATATACATCATCACAATCAGTTCCCGTGCTCCCTACCCCCTTCTCACATTCATGGTTTGCTCCCCAAATCCCCTAACTGATGAACCATTGCATCAGTTATTGTCTGTATGCATCCACTCCTTCTGTGCTTCATAAACTAGGATACCTAATGGAAACAATAAAAAATGAGCCAGAATTAAGAAAAATAATAATATAAAGAGTTAAAAAGGAAAGCAAGAAGGGAAATTTCTGTTATAGAACAAGCAAGAAATAATTAAGCTTGGAGAAAATTCAGATTGGGGTAAAACAACTGACTAAGTACCATATTATACTGTGATTTGACCCACCATCATCAAGTTTACAATAATCTGTCTGATCGCAGTTTTTCAAGTCTTCCCCTGTAGTCAGAGGGCATCTGCCAGAGGGTTAATCTAATTAGGTACTCTGCAGTTGGATTTAGTTCTCCCACTGGCCTCCACTGACTTCTAAAAATGTAGTGTTCACAATTTAAGCTCTGATACCTGTCCCCTTCATTGTATTTGGATTTTGTGATTGTCATCTTTGGATCACACAGGCTGGTGTTCTTCTTCCATGTGTACTTAGTTGATGCTTCACTCAGATGGTGCTTGTCTGAATAGAAGTCTTTAAGACCTCAGACACTATTCCAGTTGATAGTCCGGTACCGTGTGCTATATTCACCACACATTGATGTTGCATCCTTATCTTCAGTGATCCCTTTATGAAGGCTAGTACAGAGCAGGGCTGTGTTATAAGAATTACTGGTCTTGGATTGGGGCTAGAATTAAGTTGGAGCCCAGAATCCATCTATCTGCCTGTCCATGGGTTATGAATGACCCTGGTTTACTTACTTTAGTGGTCCTATTAGCACAAAAACAAAACCAACAAGAACAAAAACAAGCAATCAAAACCCCACAAATACCAAAGCCAAAACAAACAAAAAAGGAATCACCCCTCTGAGGTATAAGGCAATTATATTGGTTACATCAATAATTTATCCAATGGCATAGAATTTAAGGTACTATTGATGAGAAGTATATGCGAATATGGTCCAACTGCGAGCTGCAATCCATTCGCTGTTGCTTTGTACAAATAGTTTTCTTAATTGATTGAGATCTGCTTACATTGAGCATGGGGGTTTGTGCTAAGGGATAATTTACTGTAACATTTCTTATAAGTGCAGATCTTTGCCTAAGCGATTAATACATGTCATATTAATAACGCAAGGGGAACATAGAGATACTAAATATATGGTGGTTCTGGGTCCTGTTTCATTGGACACCTACTCGGCCCCAACCCAAATCCCAACAACCGCCATTTTCACAATCGTGCTGTGGCCATCCTTTGCTTTCTCTCCCATCAGAGAATTTCAGGCCTATGTCCAAGGGCTACAGGTAATTTTGAGGTAGGGCATAGTTCATTCAATCAGGCTTCTACTTTGAGTCCTTCTGGTGTGGCCCTTAGAGGATGCCATGTTCCCTGAAGGCCAGAGTCTAAGGTCATCAAAATGTTTAGTCCATGGTGCGGTTCACTGAGGGTTGGGAGAAGCTTATCCAAAGTGTGTACCCAAGAATACAGAACCAAGTTTACTCTCCCCTTTGGTTCCCTGAAATTATTGTTTAGCATCCTTTCCCAATGGGAGGTTGCTTCTCCCCATTTACTCACTATACCCTGCAACAGAAATAGCAGGAGGGAAATTCCACTACCACCAAAAGAGAAATATAGATGCTCTTCTGAACAATAGATGCTCCCCACCGCTGGTCTGGACTTGATTTTCCAGTTCCCTCTCATTCTTGTGGAGGGCCGGTTAATTTGTCGCAGCCTTGTCTCAGTGTTATATGGCATCAAATGGATGGTTTTCTCCCTGTTCCCCTTCTTGAAGGAGTGACCCCATCGAATATGGGGTCTCTTGTTTTGAGGTGGTTCTTATGAGGTGTATGTAAGGGGGCTAGGCAGATATTTTACTTCTTTGCTTGAGAATTTGTCTTTATTA
>NW_022103936.1:370849-372586 GCF_000313985.2 Echinops telfairi
AGGAGATGAGCCAGTCAGGGTGCGATGTAACAACGATGAGAAATACAACTTTCCTCTAGTTCCTAAATGTTTCCTCCCCGCTCCCACTACCATGGTGATTCTTCTTATAGTAGTGGACTCATCCAATATTTGTCCTTTTGTGATTGACAAACTTCATTCAGAATAATGGTTTCCAGGTTTTTCCATGGCATGCAGTTGTTCATGCTTTCATCAATGTTTTGGGATGACGCACCATATTCCATTGGTTATGTTCAGAGTTTCTTTATACACTGTTGCACGTTTAGCCTGCTTCAAGTTTTCTCCTATTATAAACTATGCTGCTATAAACATGGGAGACCATACATCAACTTGTGTGTATCTCATTTCTTTGGGGTATATGTCTAATAGTGATATTTATGGATCAAATTAATTGTGATTGGTATCCTACTGGGTATAAAATGAGCATTTCAGAAGCAGGAAGGGAATTTCACTACCACTGAAAGAGAAAAACCAAAATTGGAGCCTGTCCTTTGGACATTGAGACCTGTGCATGCTGATCCTCCTGGACCCAGGTGACAGCACTGACACAAGAGGGGCAGCCGAAAAGTAACAACAGCACAAGCCCCATGAGATGAAGTGGTGGACTTCCCAGGCAACACAGGAAGTAAAGCTGAGTGCTTGGGGACAGGAGGCTGCCTTTTAAAAAAGGGTGCCTCTAAGCACTTAATTGGCAGTGCTGGTTGAGTGTTAGAACTGAGTGCCTTTGGGATGAGGCTTACTGTTGAGTGTCATGCCTTTGGAGCACTTTATTGATTGCCCTAAAGGGACTTTTGAACATTGCACAAGCACAGCAGAAACCAGGCTGAGAGTTTGAGGGCATGCATGCACAGCAAAGAGTATCCTGACTGAACAACTATTTCTTGAGCATTTTTTACCTGAATTATAACCTCTTTGTATCCCTAATAAACCTTATGATTTTTAATACCCTTTGTGAGGTCTCTGTAGCCAATTCAATGAATTATTGAACTCAGCTGAAAAGTAGATTGTACTGTGGAAGACAGAACAATAAAAGTAGAGAGAATGCTGTGGGAGACAGATCAAGACAATATCCAAGGGGAGATCATAAAGACAAAGTAAAGAATTACAATGAAATATACAAAGACATGGAGTTAAAGGCAAGAACTAAAGGTAAATATCAAGTCTTGAGGTACAATATTGAAGGGTTTCACAAACAAAAACTTGAATGACATACTAAGCATCGAAATAAGATGGAAAGAATATTTTTTATTGTGCCAAAAATAATTGGTTGGTATTCAACCATTTCAAGAGTTAGCATATGATCAAGAACCAAAGAAACATGTCCAAGGTGCTTTTGAATGTATTGATGAAAATGTCTCCAGGAATTGATGCAATATCAATTGAGATCTTTCCACAAAAGATGAAACTTTTAAAAATCTCACTCATCTATGAAGTACAACTACCTGACCAATGACTAGAAGAGATACATGTGTTTGTACATTCCAAAAGTGATCCAACAGAATACTGAATTTATTGAACAATATCATTAATATCACACACAAGCAAAATTTTGCTAGTGATAATGCTTACATGGTTGTAACAGTACATTGATAGGAAATGCATAGAGATTTAAGCTAGATTCAGAAGAGGATAAGAAATATCATTAGTGATATCTAACCCTAGATGGATCTAGGATTAGAGTTGCTGTGTCATGATAATTATAGATTTGATTTTTTTTTT
>NW_022103936.1:372809-387646 GCF_000313985.2 Echinops telfairi
CAGTGGGGTATTTTTTAATTCCCAAACACGTTATTTTACTCTTTTATTTTAAAGAATAATTTTCCTACCATCTGGTCACTACCATCTGGTCTATTCTGACCCATATCAGGCCTCTAGGTCAAACTAACATGCTCCCTACTGATTCTGAAGCTGTCATTATTTATGGGAGCAGACAGTCTCATCTTTCTTCCCAGGAGAAGCTGGTGTATTTTGATCTGCTGACCTTGTGGTTAACAATCTGAAGCTCAACACTCTAAGCCACCAAGGTTCTAATAGGTATCGTGTGTGTGTGTGTGTGTGTGTGTGTGTGTGTGTGTGTGTGAAGGTTGTCAGAAGGTTGTCAGTCACGTCTGAAGAAAAATGAGTCAATTTGCTTCTGTAAGGATTTACAGCCTCAAATTCCCTAGGAACAGTTTAACTTTGACCTAAAGCTTTACTCTGAGCCAGAATGGGATTGGGTTTCATGCTAAAGGAGGTTCAGTAACTGCCTTGTATTCATTGGTAATTCATATAACTTCTTTGGAAAAATGACTGTGAAATTCCTCTGTCCACTTTTCAGGTAGGGTTGTTTGCCTTTTTGTTGCTGAGTTATAGAGATGTTTTTTTATAGATTCTGAGTATTAGACTATGTAATATATATGATTTGCTAATATTTCTCTTATTTCATAGATTCCATTTGCAATTTATTGATACTTTCTTTGAACGTTTTTAATGTTAGACAAGTGTAATATGTCTGGTTTTTTTCTCCTTTGTTACTTGCGGTTTTGTTGTCTTATCTAAAATGTATTGCTAAGTTCAAGGCTATGGAGATTGCTTCAATGTGTTCTCTAAGGACTGTATGGTTTTAGCTCTCATACTTAGACCATTGACTCATTTTGAATTAATTTTCATAAATAATGTGAGAAAGACGCCTGTTTGAATTCTCTTGCATGGGGAAATAGAGATGTCCTACCATCATTTGTTGAAGAGAATATTCAATTACCATTAAATCATCTTGAAAATCTAGTAAAATATTAATTGGCCATAGCAAATATCTATATCATAGGACTTTATTAAAAGTGAATAAACTTTAGATAATGTGATGATTTCGAGGCCCAAAAGATAGAAAAGTAGATGAACACTTCAAGTGGAATCCTGTCTTCTGAATGAGCTCAGCTTTCCTGTAGGGAGCAGTTTACACACTTAATTTATTTTATTATTATTATTATTTAATGAGGATACAAGAAGGTAAATTAAGATGTTGCAAACCAGGGCCAACTAATTCTGACTAGTGGTTTTTATGTATGCTGGAGCTGCTGAAAGGGTAATACTATATTTCTCAATTCACAGAAGAAATTGAAAATGAAGCTTGAGTCCAGTGTTGACAATATTTCATTATAAACAGGTTGATGTTTGTAAAGCATTCCCTTTGCTGGAAAAATGTCTTGTCAGAATATTTTGCCTCATTTTTTTCAAGCCACTTACTTCAAATTAGCACTCAGAGATGTTTTCTGGCATACAATTTAAATTGTTTATGTGTCTCTAAGATGGCCTCATTTACTTGGGTTTAAACAATGCCCAGCTAGGACACCATGGGCTGCCAAAAATGTATCATCTTGGTCTGGTTCATGTTTATCTGTTTTTCTCAGACTGCTTTATATATTGTTGCTCATTTTTTATTTAAGTTAAATCATTTTATTTTGTGTTATAGCACGTTTTCATACTCGGCCTTATGTGTATAATGTTCAGGTGATCCTTGATTTGTATGATCATCTCCTTGAGAACATAGCTGTGAAGCTTCCCTGAGATTATGTGTGATGGTTTTCAATGAGCCCGTTATAAATTGGAAGATAACCCACATTTTAGTGCCAAAGCATAAAGGTTTTGGTGTCAGAAAATGAAATCTTTCTCTTTGTGATTTTTGCTAGGAAATCTGAAGAAAGTCACAGGGGTAGCTCTAATCTGTCTGATAGTCTTACCAAGAGTCAAAATCAACTCTCTGGCAGTGAGATTCAGCCCTGGTGGTGTAGTGGGTTACATGCTGAGCTGCTAACCACAAGGTCAGCACTTTAAAAGCACCAGCTGCAAATATATTTATATATGAGGATGGGGAAATCGATCTATCTTCATATATTTATAGGTTTAATATTAAGGTTGCCCAAGGACATTGGGCCTCCACTCAAGTATTCCCTCAATTCAAGAATACATTCTTCTATTAAATTGTCATTCTATGATGCTTACCTTCACAACACAACTGCTGAACACAAAGCAGGTGAATAAGCAAATGTGGTGAAGAAAGCTGATGGTGCTCAGCTATCAAAAGATATAGCGTCTGGGGTCTTAAAAGCTTGAAGGTAAACAAGCAGCCATCTAGCTCAGAAGCAACAAAGCCCGCATGGAAGAAGCACACCAGCCTGTGTGATCACGAGGTGCCAAATGGATCAGTTATCAGGCATCAAAAAACAAAAAATCACATCATTGTGTGCTCACCTCCATGATACGATCGCTGGAGACAAATGGGTACATAAAAAAATGTGGCGAAGAAAGCTGTTGGTGCTCGGCTATCAAAAGATATAGCATCTGGGGTCTTAAAAGCTTGAAGGTAAACAAGCGGCCATCAAGCTCAGAAGCAACAAAGCCCACATGGAAGAAGCACACCAGCCTGTGTGATCATGAGGTATCGAAGGGATCAGGTATAAAGCATCATCAGAACAAAAAATCTTACCATAGTGAATGAGGGAAGGAGTGCAGAGTAGAGACCCAAAGCCCATTTGTAGGCCGCTGGAGATCCCTTTGCAGAGGGGTCTCAGGGAGGGGATGAGCCAGTCAGGGTACGATGTAGCAACAATGAAAAATACAACTTTCCTGTAGTTCCTAAAAGCTTCCCCCGCCCCCCCGCCCCCCACTATCATGATCCCAATTCTACCTTTACAAGTCTGGCTAGACCAAAGGAGGTACACTGGTACAGATAGGAACTGGAAACAGGGTATCCATGGTGAATGATCCCTTCAGGACCAGTGGTGTGAGTGGCGATACTGGGAGCGTAGAGCGAGGGTGGGTAGGAAAGGGGTAACCGATTACAAGGATCTATATGTGGCCTCCTCCCTAAGGGACGGACAACCGAAAAGTGGGTGAAGGGAAACCTCAGAGAGGGCAAGATATGACAAAATAATAATTTGTAAATTATCAAGGGTTCAGGAGGGAGGGGGGAGCGGGGAGTGAGGGGAAAAATGAGGACCTGATGCCAGGGGCTTAAGTGGAAAGCAAATGTTTTGAGAATGATGAGGGCAATGAATGTACAAATGTGCTTTACATAATTGATATATGTATGGATTGTGATAAAAGTTGTATTAGCCCCTAATAAAAATGATTTAAAAAAAAACACCAACTGCTCTGCTGGAGAAAGATGAGACTTTCTACTCCTGTTTCTTGAGAAATCAACAGGAGCAGTTCTACCATGTCCTAGAGGGTTGCTATGAGTCAGAATTTAATTCATGGCAATCAGCTTGTTTTTGGTAATGTTTAAACAAAAGTTTCCATGAGGAGATAATCACATCTCAATAGTACTCTATAGGTAACATATGTACTTGATCTAATGTGAAGAACAGCACTTTAACTCTGTGGTCTTCCTTCCAAAACCATAGACTCAATCTCACCATGAGAAAGACATTGGACAAATTCCAATTGAGGAGCATTCTACAAACTACTTGTCGAGCTAAGGTGGTTAATTTTAATTGTATGTGTCAATTTGGCTAGGCTATGGCACCCAGTGTTTTAGAAAAACGCTAGTCTAAAATCTGTTAGGAAGCAGTTGCACACAATTAAATCAGTTAATTTTAAGTAAAGCAGAATATCATCCATAATGCGACAGTCTTGATCCAAGATCTTAAGAGTAAAAGGGGAATTTATTCTTCCTCCAAACTATAAAGAGATACTTTACCAGAACTTCCTCTCTACCCTGCTACCTGACCTATGAATTTTGGGGCAGAATACCATAGGAGTCTTCAGCCTGTTTCATGACCTATTGCACACACACACACACACACACACATGCGCATGCATGTATCAGTTATATTTTCTATCGATTTTTTCACAAGTGTTTGAAGCGCCTTCATATAGATATCACTGGTTGTGTTTCTCTAGAGAGCCCTGATTAAGATATTAAAAACAAAACCACACCCAACAAGTTCATTCTGATTCATAGCAACCCTGAATAGGGTTTTCAAAGAGTTTTAATCTTTATGGAAATAGATAGGCTTATCTTTCTTCATCGTCTCAAGTGGTAGGTACAACTGTTGGCATTGTCGTTAACTTGGTACTTGCCCCACTTTACTACCAGGGCATTTTACTCACAAGCCAGCCATGCTTCCATCCCAAGTCTCCACTTGGAGATCTATTTAACTGGGGTCTTGGTTGCGTTGTTTTTTTCTTCACTCTGATTCAGTAATTTTTCACTCCTTACCCATTTTTCACACCCCACCCTCTTCCAGTCCCCCTCTTTTCAGAGAATTTCAGGAGTCTTCGTTGAGAGAAGGAGCCTTGGTGTCATAGCGGTTACACATTGGGCTGCTGTTCACAAGGTCAGCAGTTTGCAACCATGAACCGCTTCGTGGGAGAAAGACTGGAAATGGTAGTGCCTATTACACACAAAAAAAGCCTAGAGGTGCAGTGATTAAGTGCTCGGCTGCTAACAAAAACATTAATGGTTGGAAACCAAGAGTCACTTTGCTGGTGATAGTCTGTGATATTCTGTTCCCATGAAAAATGTGTTCTCTATCATAAAATGGCAATAATGTCTTTAAAGTGAACCAGAGACACAGAGATACATATATTAATGAATTTTGAACTCACACTTAAGTCTAGACCCAAGCTAAGAAAAAAATAGTTCTTATGACATGGCCCTACTCAGTACTCGCCCTCATGAGGCTCTCAGTGACAGTGACAGTATGGGTGCTACAGTAAAATATTGCAAAGAAATCTGCAGGTGCCCAGCTTTCCAGAAGAAAAGCATCTGGGATTTTCAAGGCTTGTCTTAAAACCAGCAGCCCTGTAAATGAGGCGTCAACTAAGTCTACATGGAAGAAGCACAACAGCCTGTGTGATCCACAGATTGTAAACTATAATATTCATAACTCAAGGAAGGTGTGGTATCAGAGGCAAAATTATGAGCACACAGTTTGCAGAAGGCTATGGATGACAATGGAAGTTCAAAGTCCACTTGGAGTGTCCTGACATGGATTAATCCTTTGATGAATCCCTCTTGACCACAGGCCAGAGATGTTATTAGCTTTACTATTTTAGAATAGTTTGAGGTTAACAGAAAAGTTGTGAAGATGAATGCAGATTGCTCATGTCCTAAACACCAATAGTCCCCTGTTATTAATGTTTTATATTAGTATAATACATTTGTCAAACCACAAAGTCAATATTGACACTGGCTACATATCAGGTGTCCAGGTAGTCAATCAGAAAAATAAGCCAAATCAGAAGCAAGGTTTTTTTCACTGAGAGTGGCAGCAGATAATAGACACATGGTTGAAGCACATTTAAGAGAATTTACTCACTGCTTAGTCTCTGAACAAAAACAAAAATAAATAAATTCACTGCCATAGAGTCGAGGCCAATTCCTAGCAACCCTATAGGACTGGGTAGAACTGCCTCTGTGAGTTTCTGAGACTTTCACTGTTTACGGGAATAGAAAGTCCAGTTCATTGTTGTTGGGACTTTTTGTTACCGTTGTTGTTTAGCTTCTATTTGTGTTTTGTATGATTTTCTGTATATGAAATCTAGGATAGGTAAATCTATAGAGACAGTAATTGTATGAATAATTACCTAGGGATGTAGTGGTTATACGTTGGGTTGCTAACTACAGGGTCAGCAGGTCGAAACCACCAGTTGCTTTAGAGGAGAAAGATAGGCTTTCAACTCCCATAAAGAGTTACAATCTACAGTGGAAGCCTAAAATACATTTGCAGGATCTGTACAGGGAATACACCTCCAGTGATTTCCCTCTAACTGTAATTGATGAATGGGAGCAAACTGGTTACCAGAGTGTTGGAGAGATGACCTAATACATTAAAATTATAAATAAGACAGTTAAAATCTTGTCACTTGCTCTCCCCTCTGATACACTTTGAGTTTGATCTGTTTTCTAATATTTTCTGTGGATTTTTTTTCCCATATTGGGAATTAGCTCTGTTGTCTTTTGTCATTGTGGGTAGCCTTCTTAAATCTTTGTTATATGTTTTTCTGTTTTTCAGTATTTGAAACCCAGGGTAGATTAACCAACATCTAAAATAAGGGCTCCTGGAGGATACTGTGTGTGTGTGTGTGTGTGTGTGTCGGGGCTGGCGGTGGGGGGGTGGAGTGGGGGGTGGCGGGTAAGGGGAAGCTGATATTGAGGAGTTTAAAAAGGAAGAAAATGTTTAGAGACTGATTTGAGTAGCAATTGTACAATACTACTTGATGTGAGTGAACTATGGAAGAGTGTGTTGTTTGGATTTGCGCCTAATAAAATGGTTTGAAACAAAATGAGGTGCAATTTTAGAAGCTCGCAGGGGTAGTACTACACTTTCTTATGGGGTTGCTATCAGGCAGTATTAACTAGATGGCAGTGAGTTGCACTTCAATTTTGAAGGGTTACGGCCACGGAGGTTGGGGGTAAATGACAAGTATGAGAAGAAAATGTTCTGAAAATTGTGGTGATAATAGCACAACTCTTCTGAATATGATTGAACAATTAAATTGTATGATATATTAATTATATGTCATAAAACTATTAGGCAAAAAAATAGTCTTTGAGAACTGATAGAGCAATTCTAAGTAGAATTGTCTCATAGAGTCAAGATCAGTGGGAATTGACTGAATGGCAATAAGTAAGACACGCATTATTGATGTCCTCTCCCTAGATGGCAGTGCTGCAGAAGACCGCCCTGAAGCTACAGCTAGGGGAGAGTGGCCAGTGTGACCTGCTCACCTGGGGTCAAACCACAATGGAAGCACAACAGATCAGTGGTGGAGCAAATCCACGATGTCCTCAAAGTATCCAGATCACAGACGTCCGGCTCAGGCAGCACCACTTGGCACCCCCTCTGAACTAGTTGGGTATTATTCAAAATGGAGCCACACAGAATGTCTAAAGGCATAACTGGGGGTGGGGATCCATTAGACCTCCCCCATTCCTGATGGCAGGAAAAGCAATAGGGACGTTTAGGATGTTCACCTTTCAGGAATGAATGCTCAATACTGAAAGGGTGTATGAATTGTTAGTTAAGCAGGACCCGGGATATGCAGCTCTGGATGAAAGGGTCACAGGACTGATGGCCTATAACATGTCATGCTCTCTATTTAATAGAGAAATATCCATCTGCTCTATGTCAGGATCCCTGTTAATCTTGTGACTATCTGTTGTTTCTTTGTTGTTGTTGTTTGGTGGTGGTGGTGGTGGTGGGTTAGCTATACAACATTGGCAGGATAGGCAATCTTACAAAGACAGCGACTGGTCCGATAGTCCCTGGAGGTGGGCAGAGGGAGGATGGAGGTAAGTGGGTAGGCAACAACAATGGGTACAGGGGAAGAGCAAGTGTTCTAAAATTGATGGCAAGGAAGGTGTAGCTTTGAGGGTCACTTTTGATCAGTGGAATTTTATCTGAGAGGAATTATTGAGAGGTGAACGATGGGTAAACATAATTGTAGTGTAGGAAGAGAAAAAAGAAAAGAGGAAAGACTAAATATATGTGTTTATGTTTATATGTATATATGCAAATGCAACAAGGAAGCAGATAGTTTTCAGGTTTATACTTAAATTTTACTCAGTACAAGAATGGTTTGTTCTAATAATGCAGCATTGCATAATACTCACCTTCTTGACATGATTGCTGAAGACAAAATGGATACATAAGTAAATGTGGTAAAGAAAGCTGATGGTGCCCAGCTATTAGAAGGTAATCAAGCAGCCATCAAGCTCAGAAGCAACAAAGCCCACATGGAAGAAGCACACCAGCCTATGCGATCACGAGGTGTCAAAGGGATCAAGTATAAGGCATCATCAGAACAAAAAATCTTACCATAGTGAATAATGGGGGGAGTAAAGAGTGGAGACCCAAAGCCCATTAGTAGGCCACTGGAGATCCCCTTGCAGAGAGGTCTCGGGGAGGAGATGAGCCAGTCAGGGTGCAATGTAGCAACGATGAAAAATACAACTTTCCTCTAGTTCCTAAATGTTTCCTCCCCGCTCCCACTATCATGACACGAATTCGACCTTGCAAGTCTGGCTAGACCAGAGGATGTACACTGGTACAGATAGGAACTGGAAATACAGGGAATCCAGGGCGGATGATCCCTACAGTACCAGTGGTGTGAGTGGCGATACTGGGAGCGTAGAGCGAGGGTGGATAGGAAAGAGGGAACCGATTACAAGGAAGTATATGTGACCTCCTCCCTGGCGGACGGACAACTGAAAAGCGGGTGAAGGGAGACATCGGACAGGGCAAAATATGACAAAATAATAATTTATAAATTATCAAGGGCTCATGAGGGAGGGGGGAGCGGGGAGGGAGGGGAAAAATGAGGACCTAGTGCCGGGGGCTTAAGTGGAGAGGAAATGTTTTGAGAATGATGAGGGCAATGAATGTACAAATGAGCTTTACATAATTGATGTATGTGTAGATTGTGATAAGAGTTGTATGAGCCCCTAATAAAATGATTTTTAAAAAAGATATAGCATCTGGATCCTGAAGGCATTCTATTCTAGTTAAGCAAGCAGCCATATAGCAGGGAAGCATGGAAGAAACACACCAGCCTGTGTGATCATGAATTGCTGACTGGAAGAAGTATCACAAGTTCAAAATCAAGCAACCAAATCAATGTGAGGGGGCGTGGATGTAGTGGAGACCCAAAACCCACCTGTAAGATAATTGAACAGTCCCTTACAGAAGGACCACATGGAAGGGAGGAAGGGATGATAAATCCAGGGTGCAGTATGGCATTGATGAACCACATAACTATCCTTTAGTTCTCTAATATTTCCTCCCCTTACTATTATGACTTTTATTTGTTTTGCCTCATTTAACATGCTAGATTTGCATTATGTTTGTCTGTATATTTAAGATCGTTTGGTTCATGAAAGTCAAGATAGATAACCCGTCAGAAACAGTAACAGGAGTAATGGTTCTCCCGAAGAACACCTGGTGGTTTTGATCTGCTGCTTTTGTGGATCACAGCCCAAGGCATAACCACTACAGACACTACCAGTAGCTACCAATCTCGAGAAACTCACCGGTGCAGTTTTACAGTAGTAGAGGGTCACCAAGAGTCAGAATTGACTGATGGTTGTGACTTTTTGTTTGCCTTTGTTTATTTGTTTGTTTGTTTGTTAAACAAGCATAGGTCAGGCATAAACAACAAAAACATAAAAACAAGTTCACTGCCCTCGAATCGATGTTGACTCATAGTGACCCAATAGGTCAGGATAGAAGAGCCCCCTGTGAGTTTTCATGATTGTACTTCTTTACAGCAGCATGAACGGTCGTTTCTAACTGCTGACCTTGGAGATCACAGCTCAGTATGTAACCACTATGTCACCAGGACTCCTTAAATTTTGTTTCCTTCTTTTTATTTCCTGAGACTCAGGGTCCTTCTTTTTACTTCCCGAGACACATTGTGGAATAGTGGGAAGAGAAATTAATTAGGAGACAGAAAGTCAGTCTAAGGATGAGAGTAATGGAAGAGTAATCTCAAGACTAATTCACACCTGGGGTTTACTCCCCGCTCTGTTACTTCCTAGTCTTATGAACTTATGTACACATCCAAATGTGCTGAATTAAATTCTTCATCTGTAAAGTTGGTTTGATAAGCTCTTTTGTGGGACTGTTGGAAAGTTTGCAACCAATGGAAAATACTTGGCACAGTATCAGGCATATCTTAGGTCTTTCATAAATGACAGTTATTACTATAATTATTTTGACTCCATCACTAACACTCTCAATTGTGTGACTTGTGTTTTAATTCAGGATGTCACAGAGAACAACCACCACCCACTAAAGGACAAGACTATCACATTACAGAGAAATGCTGCTTAGCAAGTAAAACTGTACATTCTTTCCCTCAGAAGGTTTGGATGTGGGAGTCTTCTCCCAGCTGCCTACAACTAAAAATTCTTAGAATTTCTTTCGATATTCCTCTCTCACTTACAGCTGCCCTTCAATCAAAAGCATCTATATTTTTGCATTCATTTCACTTCAATGTACTACCTAACCTTTGCTAGTTGAATTGCCCAAGTAGAATGAAGATTAACTAATTAAAATGTCCTTTGAATAGAGTGGTTTCTGGCTCTTCCAGGCAAGAGCAAATAACTCAAGCACAGCGGCTTCTGCTTTTCTTTCTTCCTTTTAAAAAATCATTTTATTGGGGGCTCATACAATTCTTATCACAATCCATACATCCATCCATTGTGTCAAGCACATTTGTACATTTGTTGCCATCAGCATTCTCAACATATTTGCTTTCTACTTGAGCCCTTGATATCAGCTCATTTCTCCCCCTCCCTCCTGGCTCCCCACTCCCTCATGAACCCTTGATAATTTATAAATTATTATTTTGTCATATCTTACACTGTCTGTCTCCCTTCACCCACTGTTCTGTTGTCCAACCCCAAGGGAGGAGGTTATATGTAGATCCTTGTAATCGGTTCCCCCTTTATACCCCACCCTTCCTCCACCCTCCCTGTATTGCCACTCTCACCACTGGTCCTGAAGGGATCATCTGTCCTGGATTCCCAGTGTTTCCAGTTCTTATCTGTACCAAATGTACATCCTCTGGTCTAGTTGGATTTGTAAGGTAGAATTGGTATCATGATAGTGGGGGAAGGAAGCTTTTAAGAACTAGAGGAAAGTTGCATGGTTCATCATTGCTACCCTGCACCCTGACTGGCTTGTCTCCTCCCCGAGACCCTTCTGTAAGGGGTGTCCAGTTGCCTACAGATGGGCTTGGAGTATCATCTCTATTTCTCAGAAAGCCTTTGGAGATGATTTACATAAAATACTTAGTTTATGCACTGTGTCCAACTACACTGGAACAAGATTGCAGGGCACATTTCACTACTTCCTCAGGTGGAGACTCTTCTCTGGTTTATCCATGATCCCAATGTAATAGCTACCAACAATTTTCCAGTCTAGGATTTTTATTCTCAACTCTGAGATACAATAAGCAAGGGTACTGATCCTTGCTTACCTCCACAGCCTTATACTGCCTACCACCCAACCTTAAACGTAACTCACTAGTTTCCCAAGTGCCCAAATCTGCTGTGCCTTAGGTTGCTTACATTTGTTTTCATCTAGATATTTCACTCGGAAAGATTTACAGTCCTGGAAACCTTAAGGAGCAGTTCTACCCTGTCCTGTAGGGTTGCTATGAGTTAGAATTGACTCATTAGCAATGGGAAGGCATTTTAGCACCTCACAACCAATACATATCCTTAGGATTTAGAGGGGGCTCCACCATCTTCTTTATATGATTGCAGATTCTAGAATCTAAAATTCTGAGCAGGGCTTGAGTCTTAGTTACCATATTACCTGTGTACTAGTGTGGTGCTTTCTTATTTGGGAAATAAATTAAATAGTCCATGAGGTTTAATTAAGTAATATTTAATTTCTCTTATGTTCTTGACTAAATGAAACAAATCCAGGTATCTTTTAGTTTTACAGAGAAACAGACTAAACAATATAAGGGAAACCAAAACTCAACACCTTCAAACATTTTTTTCTATTTCTTTGACCCCCAAATTTCAAAGCTGAGCTTTCACACTTTCAAGACAATACCTAATGCCAAGCTTGTTTTTAAACTGGTAAAAGTTACTCTAAAACCTTATAACTACCAATTATTGACCAATGTCATTCATAAACATAGAACCCTAAACTAAAGTGACCGGTTGCTTCAAAAATAAAATGGACAATCTTCCTCATTCTTTCCTAACAGTGGGGACGTTTTCTTAATGTGACCTTGGGACGTTTCATGGCCTAGTGAGGAGTGATAAGCCTGGGTGAAATTTTGGCTTTCTCTTCCTCATCTCTCAAAGCAGCTTCATATTGAGATGAATAAACTGGAGTGTCAGAATCATTGATTTTGGCTAAATATTCCAAGAATTTTACCTTGTTAATTTCAGCGTGGGCTCTTGGACCCCAAAGGAATTCATAACTCACAGGATAACTTTTGGGAATCTGTTGGTACTCCAGATACATTTCCATCACCAGATCACTGGTGATGAATTTTCTGGGTTCCCCATAGAGTATATGATTCTTCCCAGAATATATGCCCATTCTATTAAACAATTTCCAGATCTCCTTCTCAGGGGCACGGTTGCCTTTCATGAAGATCACACCCAAGATAAAAAGCAGCAGACCGTTCCTGGGTAAGGTTTCCTCACCACTCCGCATCTTAAAGTAGGTGAGACCCATAGCATTACAAACTATATAACAGTGGCTGGCAGTACCCATTTCTCTCGTTTCAATGCCAAAGACCAGCTCCATGCGCTTACAGGCCATAGTGAAGATCTCCAGAAAGTACTCTTCATATTCTCTAATGACTACCTTCAGTATATCTTCCTTTGTGATCATCTCTCTCTGTTGGTATTTGATCAGCATGAATTGCACCAACAATGTCATCTTCTCATCTAGATAGGCAGACAAGTTTTTAGTGTCTGGCATGGGCATTAAGGTGCTTGGATTTTTCTCATCTTCTTGGTTACTGAAGCTCTCATCTGATCTGTTCAATGAGGTAGTAGAAGAAAGGCAGGGACTCTGAGAACCCTGGGGAGTATTGGATGACTCAGTAGTAGGAGCCTCTTCCAGTAGACCAGAGATCACTACGGAGGAGATGATGCCCTCTTCTGCAACATTAGAAATCGGTGTTTCATCCTGCTCATTGCCGCTTACAAGGCTTTGATCACATATGTAGTACGGACTTGCTCCACTCTGAGACATTATTACTCTTATTGACAGACACAGGAATGTTTTAAAACAGGCAAGCACTGGAGTTCCCCACCTAAAAGAGAAAGATAGAATGTGAACAGCCTAGGTTGGTAAACTCAACAGTGGGGGCTCTACAATGGCTGCCTCCATCTTTCTTTCCCTCAAGAAAATGCTCTAAGAGTTCACAATTCTCTAGCCCACACAATCAGTCTGTCACACAAGACCTTGAAGGAAGAAGTGAGAAGGCTCAAGGAGTAGCTGCCACACCAGACAAATGCTTCCCGGGGCCGAAAATAAGTAGGAAGGCTTGACATCTATGGAAGTTTGTCTGTTTGGGAGTGGGGGATCCCTTCAGTATTGACTGAGGACCCTTATCTTAACTCCAAGCACAGCTTGGATGGCATCCCTCTTTATCTCAGTCAGACAAAGGTCTCCTCACTCCCCTTGAAAGCCTTGAAAAATGTGGGAAAGGAGCCCACGCTCACAGGTTAGCCAGATGCTTCATAGTACTGACTCCAGTAAGATTATGTAAAACCCCTTATGTTCTGAGGTGATGGTTCCAAGTCCCTGAAACAAAAACCTTCCCCCTCTGAGACCTCCAGGTAGAAATTTGAGGTAACCATATCTTAACAACTGTTCCCAGAGCTGAAAGCTAAAGGATTCTGTTATAGGGTGGTTGAACCTCTCAGACCTCATTCGGGGTCCTCTTATTTACTCCTAGTAGGGTCTAGGACGCCTCTCTTTGTGATGTTATATAAGGCCAATGAACTAAGACTTTCATCACACACAAACCCCAGGCTAAAGTTGCCTGGCCCCCCTCCAACACATTCCCTCTGTTGACGTGATGTAAGCCTCCCTAAAACCAAGGGCCTCATCTTCATCTTGAATATTCTGCCGCCTACCGTGACTCAGAGTAAAAGCAGAGTTCTATAGCGAGTGTTCCTTGCAGATTTCCCATGAACTGAGATGAGAAGTGGGGGCCCTGAACACTCAGCGTACTGAGCTTGGCAGCCCCTGGAATGTTGTACGGGACCTGGGCCTACACACTTTGGCCGACGACATTAACTCACAACTAACGAAAGACGGAAATTATGTGAGGACAGTCATTCTGAAGGCTTTCGAGGCAGACGGGAAACACGGGGATGTGTGGTGCCTCTTCACTTTTGGTTTGAGGAGTCCTCTCTCAATACCTTATTCTGACACCCAACCCCTCTGGAACTTCGCCTTACCTGAGGCCAAGGCTTTCAGATCAAAGCTTCCACTTCCCGGAGACCACCGAAGTCCTGGAAAGCCATTTCCGGTGACTCCAACCTTTGCCCGCCCAGGGCTTCCTGTCACATGAATTACGGGTAGCATTCGGACTCCTTAGTTCTGAGATTCTCAGTGATTACCCGGGATCCTTACTGAGATACTTTGCAGAGCCTGAGATTACAACCTTAGATCAAGGTTGATAATCTCCTAGAGACCTCCCAAGGTCCTCACCCAGTCCTTGGTGCCCAAGACCTCTCAGGGATGACAGCACAGGTGGGCCCATTAATATCTCAGGTTTGGGTTCTTGTGCTCTGTCTTAGTGGGGTTTTTAAAAAAAAATATCCTGGGAAATACTACCTCTCTGGAAATCTATGTGCATTTGCCAAAATATACATTTTGTAGAGACTGGATTTGACCCCCATCATGATGCTAGATAGAAGAGCGGCAGAAAGACACTGTTTCAAGACAAGTGGTGGGCTGCCAGTTTAAAAAAATGCTGTCCCCTAGTGCCATATTTTTACCAGCAAAGCGTAAACTCTTAGGTACTTTATCTTTAGAAAGATTTGCTTTTTACGTGAAAGGGGCTGTGCAATTTTGAGAGGTCCAGCCTATTACACAGCTACAGTGGTTAAATCAGCGTGG
>NW_022103936.1:390052-391818 GCF_000313985.2 Echinops telfairi
CACTGTGTCACTACCCTTCACCTTCCTCGGATCGCAGGACCCAGAAGCAGCAACACTTTTGTGAGTCACCATCACCTTTGGTTCCCAGAGCTGACCACCCTTCCTAGGCCCAGCACCCCTGGACTGGCCCTCCACACTTTACAAAACAGTCCAGAAGCTTCATGGGATAAAGCTGCCCCTCAATTTACCAAGCATAATGCCCTTCTTCAGGGACCGAGGGACTGATCTCTCCTGACAACATGTCCAAAGTATGTGAGAGAAGTCTCACAATCCTTGTCCCTAAGGACCATTTTGGCTGTACTTCTTCCAAGATAGAACAGGACAGCAATTGGGAAGATGGCGCAGAACCAGGCAGTGTTTTGTTCTGTTGTGAATAGGGTAGTCATGAGTTGCATTGAATCTAACAACAAGTTCATAGGCATACCTTTTCCTCAAACTCTCAAATGTAGTTTACAATAACAAGAATACCTTAATTTCTCAACAAATTCATGTGATTAGATTATTTTACCCTAATTTATCATTCCATAATCTTCAAATGGGACTGATACAGGAATGTCTTAAACGATTTTGTGCAATCTACTATATTAGGACTGTGCAGATTTTTTGAAATGCTAACATGATCATGCTGTTTAAGATCTTCAAAGAGCTTCCTATCACCACTAAAATATAGTGCGAAATCCTCAACACAATTCACCTGGATATTTCTCTCAGCCTCAGTACCACCAACCTTGATCAATTCTTCAAACACACTATACCTCTTCATACTAGAAGAGAAAAACTAAACATAATCTGGCTCATGGCAACCCCATAGGGCAGGGTAGAAATGCCCCTGTAGTTTTCCAGAACTGTAAACCTTTAAGGAAGTATAAAGCATCATCTTTATCCTGCAGAGAAGCTAGTGGGTACGAACAGTTGACCTAGTGTTTATTAACCAACTACACCAGCAGAGCTCCTTTTTCATAATAATTTTTCCTTCCGCTTTACTCAAGATAACATGTAAACTTAGATGGCCCTATCTGGAAAAGTTGGACTGCTAACTTTAAGGTCAAAGATGCAAATTCCCCAATCCTGGAAACATTATATAAGGTCACTGTGAGTCAGAATCCACTAAATGTCAGTGTATTAAGCCTCTAGTTATTTACCTTGCCCCACCCAAGCCATGAAAACCATCAAAGAATGTTTCTTTTAGTGTGAAAACATTTTCTTGTATTTTTACAATAGTAACCTCATATAACAGTTGTCCCATGATGGACTCATTTCATTCAGCATAATTTCTGCCACGTTCGTTCACATTATGAGGTAATTTGTAGATTCATCATTATTCTTTCATTTAAATAAATGAAAAAATAATTAGTAATTTTGGAATCTCTAGTGAAGTCCTGAATTTCCAGAAGGTATGCCAACACATGGTTTGGACCTATACACACTGGAGACAAAAAGCTCAAAATCAAATGCTCTTTGCTTGCAATTAAATTCAAGCTCATGCGTTACTCATAATGCTCAAGGTAATATCATTGAGGTAGTACATGTTGAGGAGACTGATAAGGACACATATCTTAAATAAAGATCACCTCTATTCCTACTAAACAAGAACAGAAATGTTTCCTTTAAAACCATTTTGAGAGCATTTCTTTTTTAATAAAAATAATTTTATTGGGGGCTCGTACAACTCTTATTGCAATCCATACACACATCTATTGTGTCAAGCATATTTGTACATTTGTTGTCATCATCATTCTCAAAACATTTGCTTTCTGCTTGAGCCC
>NW_022103936.1:392760-404470 GCF_000313985.2 Echinops telfairi
TACTTTCCACTTGTCCCACTATCATGCTCAGCCTTCATTTGGGTTTCAGTAATTCCTCTCAGTTACATTGCCCTTGATCAAGCCATACCAGGCCTCCCACACCCACCTCACGATTGATTTTGGATCACTTGTTGTTCCCTTGTCCCTAAGTTTAACACTCACTCTTTTCCCCTACCTTTTCTCCCATGTCCTCCAGTATAGTCGGTCCTGTTGTTTTCTCCTCCAGATTGTGTATCCTGCCTATCTTATCTAGATAGACCTGCAGAGATAATAATATGCATAGGGTATGAGCTATTCTACACAAACATTCCTGGGGTGACATCCAGGCAGTATGGCAGGGGCCAGACTAAATCCAGGGATACATTTGGTAGCCAACTATAAAGGAGGGGGAGGAAGGAGGAAAAAAAAGAAATGGGAAGCAGGAGAACAAGGCACTAATCCACCCATAGGAAGGTTATTTTTTACATCTCCACAGGGAAAGAGAGCATTTCTATTGATTTTTGAAGCCCCTAATTTACATTATTCTTAACTGCCCCTTAATATTACCCATTAAGAGTAATTTTACAGGTTCTGAGGAAATTAAGCTAATGATTGGCATCAAGAGACTTTGTTACCATCTCCATTGCAACTGGAGATTAAGGTAGATAAATATCCTTCCCTTACTCCTTTTAAAAATTAAGTGTTTTATCAAATAAAAAGCATTCCTCATATCATCCATTATTTAGATTTAAGCTCCAAATGTTAGTTTCAATAATCATTTTAGCTATTTTATTTTAGAACAGCTTCCTGTGTACAGAAAATTTGCAAAACTAGTGCATTCAGTTTCCTGTCATTCATATTTTAAATTAGTGTGCTATGTTTGTCACAATTAATGAGCAAGTACTGATTCTAAAATATGTACTTTATTCATATTTCCTTCACCTTTGCCTAGCATCCTTTTTCTATCCCTGGATCTCACTCAGTTTGCTCAGTGCACTTGGTCATAATGTCTCTCCCTAGGCAGTGACCATTTCTAAGACTTTCTTTATGTTTGATGACATGAGAGTTTTAAGCACTGTTCAAGTACTGTGCATAACAATCCTCAACTGACATTTGTCTGCTGCTTGTCTCATGATTCGACTGGGATAATGAGTTCAGAGAAGAAGCCCACAAAATTGAAGAGTCATTCTCATCACATCAAGGCTTGATCCTTTCAATATAATATACCACTGCTGATATTGGCCTAGACCACCTGACTGTGGTAGTATTTCTCATGTTTCTTTACTTTAAAGTTACTTTTTTCCTATAGCTTCTACTGTACTCCTTGGAAGAAAGTAACTATGTGCATAACACACTTAGTGGGTGGAGAGTTGTAATCTGCCTCTTTGAAGGAGCATTATTAGATATGTTTAAATTCTCATCCTTCCCATTCTTCCTCCGTGTATCCCAAAATCAGTTACATAATTACGAGTTGCCTGAACAACAGCACAAAATGTCCTATAACTCACACAAGAAAAGTTTATATGCACACACTCACACATATCATTATTTCCTGTTTCTAACTATTAAGGAATGTCAAATATTTGCTAGATTTTGTGTACATTCTTGCTCTATCAAATTTGTGGGACACGAAGTCAGGTTTATGTCAGGAAAGAGGAGTCATGGAGGCCCTATAAATAGGCTACTATAGTTTGGAGAGACACCCACTATGTCACAGGGTTTCACAGGGGTTGAATCCAGGGTCAAGGTAACAACAAAATGGAAGTGTTGAAGAGGGTAGGACTAGCTAAGTTTCTAGGACTTCCTGAGGATTGGATATTTTGAATAATTCTGTAGGTTCAAGAGGCATAGAAAATGTGCCTAACTGTTGAGCTCCTGTGCCTGGGTCTATTAGGGAAGGTCCACAGTAACCCAGGAGTGTGATAACCTATTAAGAGAAGTCTTTGGAACTTAATCAGCTGTGGAAGAAGGGGAACAGACTAGCTTCTAGATGAGGCCTCAAAGCTGTACCAAGTTAGCATTTTTATGAAACTATATTGCAATTTGAAAATTAAATATAGGAGTTATAAAGACTAGATCATAACAGATTACCTGATGATAATAATTGCACCATTGGATGGAATCTGAGACAAGCAACAGACAAATATCAGTTGAGGATTGTTATGCAAAGTAATTGAACAATACTAAAACTCTCTTGCCATCAAAAATAAAGAAAGTCTTAGAAATGGTCACTGTCTAAGGAGAGACATTATGACAAAGTGCACTGAGCAACCTGAGTGAGATCCGGGGATAGAAAAGGGATGTTAGGCAAAAGTGAAGCAAATCTGAATAAGACAGTGTAGAACTTCTGGATCTTTTGATACCTGATGCCTGATCCCATTGATACCTCATGATCACACGGGCTGGTGTGCTTCTTCCATGTGGGCTTATTTGCTGATGGCTGCTTGTTTGACTTCAAGCGTTTAAGACCCTAGATGCTATATATTTTGATAGCTGGGCACCATCCGTTCTCCTCATATGTGTTTATGCACCCATTTTGTCTTCAGTGATCTTGTTGGGAAAGTGAGCATCAAAGAGTGCCAGGTTATCAGAACAAAGTGTTCTTGTGCTAAGGGAGGCCTTGAGAACAGGCCCCAAATCTGTCTGCTATCTTAATACTTATCATATAAATATATGTACATTGGCCTTTATCCCTTTTGTTACAAATGAATATATTTACATATATACATGCCTATAGCTATAACTCTATAAATAAATAGCTTTTGCCTCCTATTTCTTTCCTCTATTTCTTTTCACCTTCTTCCTACCCCACTATCATCCCCATCTTCCATTCAGCTCTCAGTATTTCCTCTAGGATACATTGCTCCTGATCAAGCCCCACCTGGCATTATACACCCTCCTCACCAATTTTATACCTCTTGTTGCTCCCTTATCTCTGAGTTTGTTAGCTCCTCACTACCCCTCCTCATCCCCTATCCTCCATGTCCCCTTAGAACTGCTGGTCCTGTAGTTTTCTCCTCAGGATTGTTCATCCTGCCTATCTTACATAAATAGACATAGGGCGGAAGAAAGAGAAAAACAAACAAAACAAACAGAACAAGAGAGAAAAAACACATTAGCTAGTTCCAGGTCTGTTTGCTGACCCTTAAGGGTTTTTTTTCTGATCAAGTATGATGTGCCAAGCCCTCTCCCTCAAGTCAGAAATCTATTTTCAAGATTCCTTGGGGACTTGGTTACTTTGCTCCCTTTGCTGCCCAGTTGCACCCCTTCGCATTTCACCCCACTGTGCATGGGGCAGACCGGGTATACTCGCACAATGTCCCCAGTGCTATCCCTCATAGTGCTATGGGTCCATAAAGGAATGTCATGTCTCATGGTGGGGCTAGCCCTCTCTACGCATTGGCTGCTCTGAGCAGGGATGTCATCCCTGGGGTTTGGTGGGCCATGGTGAGGTTCTGTCATCCTCATCCTCATCCTCCTCATCTTAGCTCGCTCCCATATGGTCTGGACAAAACTGCCTCTCCCCCGGGTTATATCTTCAATGTTATCCTCTGTATTGCCTTCTTCTGCGGAGGGGGTCAACATAGCTCGGCTTGGGCCCGGCCCCGTCGTCCTCTCTGTTAAGTTTGCTGCTCCATGCCAGTGTATGTCCCTCAGGGCTTGGCATTGAGGCTGGAAATCGTTTTGAAGCCACCTAACTTCATGTTCACATCAGAAAAGCTGGTGGATTATTAACAATCATCTTTAATTCTTATTGCAAAAGTCAATATATTGGAGGGTATAGGTACAGGTTACAGATCCTATACTGAATAGATGCTTGATAAATAAATTACAATTTTAAATTTCCCTTTTATCTTGCATTAAATAAAAACTAAATAAATATCTATCTGAAATCTAGCAGATATTTCCTCCATTTTCTAAGAGCTTCACTGCTCTTAATTTCAAAGGCTAAATGCAAATTTCTCAAATTTTTATATGTGCAAGTAAATTTTACCTATTTGTATGGATTTACTGCTCTTAGTATGTGCCAGTGAAGAATCTTGAAAATATCACGTACTGTCAGAAGAGCAAACAGAAGTACAGCCAGAATGCTCCTTAGAATTTAGAAGGGTAAGACTTCTGCACACTTTCTTTGGACATATGATCAGGAGACACCAGTCCTTGGAAAAGAACATATGCTTGGTAAATTAGAAGGTTTGAGAAAAAGTGAAGGATCCTGGATGAGATTGGTTGATATAGTGATTACAACATTAGACACAAACTTAACAATTATGAAGATGGTTCAAGACCGGCCAGTGTTTCCTATGTTGTATATAGGGTCACTATGACTTGATGGCATCTAACAACATCAACAACTGCTCTTACGATGCCATGAATTATTGTGAGTATTGTTCCTCCTCTGAGTTTTGTGTCTAGGCAGCTCTAGCTCCCTGAGATTATGTGGGTGTACAAACACACAGATGTTCTAATATTTACATGCAAATAGTTCTTGGCTTCCATTTCTCTGACAGTGTTATTCTGATACTCTTTTGTGAAAGTACATCTCGAATTTTATAACAGAAATTGACGGAATGTATACAGAGTGTCATTTTATGGTCATCTTTTTGAATTATACTTACTTTTATTCAAGAAGGAGTCTTCACCATACACAGAGCAACTTGCATGCCCTTTTGCCATGGAGACTTGTGACAATAGTTCAAGCAGCATTTGGGGGCTGGTGTCTATGTTATTTATTTGAATTGAGTGGTTTATCTCACAAGGAAAACTTTTCTTTCTAGAGTATATATCAAATTAAATAGGATATCCCCTGGTGAAAATCCATTATAAAAATAAATTCTAGTTTGGCATTTATTGAGAGGTTTCAGACAGAGTATTAAGTGTTCACATTTCAAAAGATGACATGACAGACTTCGAAATCTGTATAAGCTGACTGTGGCATTATTATCATTGATTATTTAAGACATTATTTTGTCTAGATTTTTTTCTATTAAGAATAAAGAATAAGTAAATATCCTGTGTTGCCATATTCCTTATGTATCATTAAAAAAATTCAAGTGGGCAGGAATAAAAGTGAGAAGTCAAGAGAACAATGGTTGAGTAGTGACCAGATGGGCTAGAAAAGTATTACAATGAACTGAGTGGCTTATTAGAAAATGAAGCCCAGGGCAAGACATGAGAACTCCATTGTCACTGGGAAGTGAGTTGCGATCTTCCGTTTCCCCACATAATGTACTGTACATTTCCCAAGCTTTTCACACAAATTCTCTGAAAAAAGGTAAGGCTTTGCTGCATGTCATTAAGAGAAATGGATGGTTTTAAACTTCCATTTTTTAGCTTTTAGTGGAAAAAAACCCCACACTAGCGCTTAAAGCTCATGTGGTTCCTACTTTTTTACCAACTGCCCAGTCACAATTATACATCACCATAAGTAGACTGGATAATAATGGGAGCGGGGGAGAAAAACAAAATAAGAGAAGGAAGTGGTAAGTTTGAAAATGGAGAATTCCTTGACGTTATTGTCCACATACTTTGTACATGTTATCAGGAAAGAGTAGGCCCTAGAAAAAGACCTCATGCTTGGTACAGTAGAGCATTAGTGAAAAATAGGAAAACTTTCAATGAGATTGAATGACACATTGGCTGCAGCAATGGCCTTAAACATAACAGGAATTTTGAGGATGTCACCGGGCTGGGTAGTGTTACCATTCTGTTGTACACAGGGTTGATGTGAATTGGAACTGACTCTACAGCATATAGCAACAACGACAAAACCCGAGGGTTATTGAAATTTTATTTCTATGATTTCATTCTAATAGGAATATAAGAGTAACCTTATTAGCACAGACGACCTGCACTCACACACAAATATTCATATAGACCCATAATGGACACACATCAACATCTTTCTAATGTCATACATAGTAGGCATATGATTGATTAATTGGAGAGTACAAAATTATGTTCAATCAATACCAAAATCAACTTCAAATAAATCAATTTGAGAAAAAGTATTTTGAAAAGTAATTTGTTAGCACAGTACTGCCGATGAGTGATCATGCCTTTCCACCTAGATTTTAGTTGTCCAGTATTTGTGACAAAAATGGGGAATTACATCAATTCACATCAGTTTGCCATTTAAATGGAGAGTTTTGTGCATTTTACATTTTATTCAATAATTCAACACACTCTGTTTAATTATTTTTCAGGGTAGTTTTTCCCCTCTTTTTTCTTTTAGGATGTTAAAAGCACAATGTTTCAGAGAAGAGAGATCACTGGGAAGGACAAAAATCCTATCAAATGCTTGGGACTTCATGTGATTGTTTAGGTGTAAATTCACGCAAAGCAGCCACCTCTATTCTTCAGAGGAACACGGAATTTTACTCATCTCTTCAACATGAAACATACTGAGAGAAATTATATATACTTACATTTCTATAAACTTATAATCATCATCAGATAAAAGTGAACAAATAATGAAAGTTTTAAAAAATTCGTACTGCCTGGCCTCTCTATATCCAAAGCTAAAACTAATCCAATTAAATTTCTAAATTTTTATTATAAAGTGTTTTGTTTTTTCTGGGATCAAAATGTTAAAAACCAAAAATTTAATACTGTTTATCCTACAAATTTATTCCATCTGTTATAGTCCAAAGTTGAAATGTTAATTCAGACAGAAAATAAACTTTGACCTATTACATATTGATCAATTAGTGCTATATGTTCTACTGTTTGTACCCATCCTGATATTAAAAATAAAGATATTTGTTACTAAAAAAATAAATACATTACTATTATTTAAAGATTGCATAAAAATTCACTTCCTTTTGTTTTGTTTTTAAATCATTTTATTGGGGGCTCATACAACTCTTATCACAATCCATACATTCATCCATTGTGTCAAGCACATTTGTACATTTGTTGCCGACATCATTCTCAAAATATTTGCTTCCTACTTGAGCCCTTGGTATCTGCTCATTTTTCCCCTCCCTCCCCGCTCCCCCCTCCCCCATGAACCCTTGATAATTTACAAATTATTATTTTGTCATATCTTACACCGCGTCTGACGTCGCCCTTCACCTACTTCTCCACTGTCCATCCCCCAGGGAGGAGGCAATCGGTAGATCAGTGTAATCTGTTCCCCCTTTCTACCTCACCTTCCCTCCACCCTCCCAGTATTGCCACTCTCACCACTGGTCCTGAGGGGTTCATCTGTCCTGGGTTCCCCGTGTTTCCAGTTCCAAGGGGGAGCTAACAGCCTCACGCCCCACAGAATTCCGGTGTGCCCCTTCTTCTCAGATCCCCAGGGCGATCCCTCAAGCCCTCACTTACCTGGCCTTGCCGTAGGCTTTCAATCATAACCATTAGCTGACACAGTCCAGGAAACTGGCAAGTGCAAAGCCCTTCTCCTGACTGTGGCCTCCCCCAGCTCAGAGGCAACGATGCCTCATGTGCCCTGAGGCTGTTCTCCCGGCTCCCGCCCCTTACCGAGAGGCGGCCGGCCCACGCAGAAAAGACTCCCCCAACTCCTGCTTTTTCATATTGTTGATTCCAAGGGGACTGCAGAAACGGACTCATTGGTTATGGGGTGCCACAGGTGCCTGTGCATGAGGTAGAGGGGCCTCCAGTTTCCAGTCAGAGGAACCCCAATAAAGAAGACAACCCCCCCAAAAAAGATCCCTTTTCAGACGGGCCGGGGAGGAGATGAACTAGTTAGGGTGCCATGTAGCAATGATGAAACATACAATTTTCCTCTAGTTCTTGAATGCTTCCTCCCTCCTACTATCATGATCCCAATTCTACCCTACAAATCCGGCTGGACTGAAGGATGTACACTGGTACACATCCTTGTTTTATATAAATGAATTAAAATTCTTACAAGTTTACATAATGAGAACAATATTACTTGAGATATTAATAGCGTTTAAAACATGAACTTCCGTTCCCCCAGCTTTAGAAATTGGTGAGACCTTAAAGTTCCTGATTATTTAGTATTTGATATTTCTAATTTTCTACCTTTCTAATTAATGATGTCAATCATTGCTGACCCCTCAAAAATATCTCTTACTAGAAATTGTTATTGGTAAATTTATGGTGCCCATGCTCATTGAAAAAGAAAACTGTACTTCTATTTAATGGTTACCTTGGAGGGTAGGAATAAGAAATGTCAGAACATTCATGTGGCATTAACCCAGTATTGAAACCTAATCTTAAACGAACCAAGTGTCTGATGTCCATTTTTGAGATGAAAGCACGCTCAGACAATGTTTTTTTAAAGAGGAAACAGCCCCACCAAGGTAGCCCAATTCAAAAAATTAAGAACAATAAATATTGGAGAGGGTGCCGAGAGATAGGAATGCATATACACTGCTGGTGGGCTTGTAAATATGTACATCAATTGTGAAAAGCAATATGGTGCTAACAACAACAATTGAAAATAGAAATACCACGCACCATATAAGCCCCAAAATAAGAGACATAACATGAACTAATGTATGCTATCCCATGTTCATTGCAGCATAGTTCATAATAGTAAGAAGCAGAAAACAGCCCAAATGCCAATTAGTAGGAGAATGGATAAAGAAACCATGATACATATTAACAATGGAATACTATGCAGCCCTAAAAATGGTGATGAAACACCTCCAGGCATGGATGAAACTGGAAAATATTATGCTCAGTAAAGTTATTCAATCACCAAAGGACAAATTTTGTATGAGTCCGCGACTATAAGAATGTACACCAAGACGAAGGCAGGCCTCTGCTGTCAGGTAATGTAACCTTCTAATCTGGTCTCCCAAGCAATGAGGTAGAGAGCCTACCTAGTACCAAAAAGCCATAAATCACTGCCTTTATCTGTACGTCTTGAAAACTATTTTGACAGAGGACACCTCACCTCAGCTGTGATATGTTTCTAAAGATGTGGGGAGAGGGAGAAGACCATTCAGTTTTTGCCATACAATATCGTGCTAATATCACCTCAAATTAACAGCCACTTCTATAAGAGTGCTAAGAGAATCTTACTGGAAATTCAAGTCAAAAGGAGGGGAGAGCAGGGGGGATAAAGGGGGGAACTAATCACAATGATCAACATATAACCCCCTCCCAAGGGGACAAACAACAGAAACGTGGGTGAAGGGAGACAGAGGTCGGTGTAAGATATGAAAAAAAATTATAAATTATCAAGGGTTCATGAGGGAGGGTGGGGAGGTGGGAAATGAGCTGATACATAAGGCTCAAGGATGTCATGAGCGGAACAATCAATAATTATTTAACGCTCAGACATTTTCAAATGCTCAGTTTATTCACTGTAAACACACAACAAACAATCTAATAATAACTCAAACTACTAAGGACAAGAGTATTAGGGCAAGTATGAGCATAAGGGCATAATAACAGCACTCTTCACACATATTCTAACATCATAGTCCCAACAAGCATTGCCTTTATGGGTGTACTGACCCCTGGTAGAATTGGAGAGAGCAGTTTATGTCTCCTTGGTTCCTAACTCTCAGAAACGTCAGTGTCTCTAATCAGGTTTAAATGGACAGTTGGGCTGGCTCTTTGATGTCACCAATGTCCAAGTCAAGTCTTACCGTGTTTCCCCACACTTCAGGCGGGGGCTTCTTCGACCATCTGTTGTTTCTTGGCAATGGTCCAACTTCTTAGCTGGGCCCTAATGTCACACTTTATTTTTTCCTCTAAAATGGAGTTTCTTGTATTTGTTTCTTTTGAGGTGGCTCAACTTCTTGCAAGGTAGTTCAACGTCTAGAAAGAAAGTTCTATGGTGCTCTCATCAAATCAGAAAGAACATGTGGAAATGATGATGGCATCATATGTATGGATTGCGATAAGAGTTGTAAGAGGCCCCAATAAAATAAGATGTGGGGAGAGGACATATATGTCTAAGATAAGGCTATTACATTCATAATGCTGTATAAACCAGGCGGAACAACCTCTTATATATATAAAAAAAATTAACAATACGTATTTGTTTACTAATTAAAGATTTATTGCATAAGAAGCCACTTAATAATTCAAATGAGAAATACCAGTTCAAAGGCAATGGCAGGTCGTATTAAGGGAGAAGGGGATGGAGAATCAAATACTAATAGCAGGTAAAGGCTTGCGTGGTGAAGTCACCGATAGGAGACACTTCATAACTGCTTGATTATAATGTTGATTAGAGATTATCAAAACACTCAAAGACATCACAGGTAATCAAGTATAGGGAGACCATTCAGCCAAGAAGAGGGCTATTCCTTCCTCAGGTCTTAGAGGGTACTTATCCACGGACACAGCACAGAATGTACGTGCATGTGTGTGCGTGGCAGGGGTGATATTCCCTATTCCCCTATCTCATCCTGCTCTTCGAGAGAGGCAGGACTCAAAGCATCAAGCAGGACATCAAGCTCGGGCATCAAGGCACGCCTAAGGCTATTCGGGCTAGGAGTGGAGATGGCCCTCAGGCCCAAAAATCCAGGGGTAGCGGAAGGGGAAGAGGTAGAGGAAGAGGAAGAGGAGCTCCGGCCAGGGGTGCTAGAGGGGGACGAAGGGAAGCTCTCACCATAGTGCCCAGGGAGTGGAAAGATCCTGCCAGGAGGAGAGGGTGAGGAGGCACGCATGCGAACAGCACGAGCAGGCCGGGATGCCAATCTCGGGCTCTCTGGATCAGGACCATCCGAAAGCTCTGCGTCGGCCCCACTTCTTTGAACAAAAACGTTAATTGCTACCGGATGATGCTGGCTGGCAGGCCCAGGTGGATAAGGAAATGCTGATCTTCCTTGGGTGCCACGACTTGGCAAGTGCAGGCCTGGCGTCACCACGTGGCTCTGAGAAGATGGCCGGCTCCCGATGGTAGGCCCGGAAGTGGTGACGCTCCTTCGGCGGGCAGGGCGATGTTGCGGCCGGCCCCGTGGTGGGGGATCGCTGCTGAGGGAGCCAGCGGAGCCCAGGGGCGCAGCGCGGTGGCGGCGGCGGCAGGCAGCACGACTGGGCAGCGGGGCACTTCCTCTTGGACAACGACCTGCATTGCCCGGCGGCGCAGCAGCACGGCGGGGCACGGGGCTGTCCCCTGCGGCCTGGCTTTGGGACTCCTGGTCCAGCGTGGCTGTGAGGCTGCTGAGAGCGCGAGCCCGTGATCTGGTGTGGCTTCGAAGGGTCGGGTCTGAATAGGCGCTCAGACTGGCCTGAGGCCTTGCTGAAGATGGCAGCGTAGGAAGCAGCGTTGGAAGTGAGGAAGCCTCAGAAAATAGGCGTTTTGCAGCCCTCAGACCTCGGGAAGGCTCCTCCCGGGGCGGCTGCTTCTTGCCCTGGCTCTTCCCAGGCCCCTCATTCGGCCTCGGACGCTCCCCGGCCGGGTCCCTGCCTTCCACGGGTTGCATCATGGTGGCCTGCGTGCCGACGTCCACGGTCTGGGTCCCCAAGCTCGTCTGGTGCAGCACGTGTCCACTGACTGCCTGGGACCTGCGGCTGCTCAGGACAGGGGTACAACTCGTGGCTCGCACAAGGTCCTCTCAGCGCGGTCGCAGAGTCTCTGCAACAGTCTTAAAGGCTATGGCCACACTGGTGGCTGCGCAGGCGTCTGGGTGTTCCGTGCTGCTGCGTGCGTTGAGCCGTGTAGACGTGTAGACGGCTTACGCAAGGCCGTGGGCGGCTAGTGAGCACGGTCTTCGGAGGGCGGTCGGAGATCCTCCGCAACAGTCGTAAAGGCTGTGGCCGCACGGATAGCTGC
>NW_022103936.1:404570-425454 GCF_000313985.2 Echinops telfairi
CTTGTAGGCGGCTTGCGCAAGGCCGTGGGCGGCTAGTGAGCACGGTCTTCGGAGGGCGGTCGGAGATCCTCCGCAACAGTCGTAAAGGCTGTGGCTGCACGGATAGCTGCGCAGGCGTCTAACTTTCCGTGCTGCTGCGTGCGTTGCGTGAGTTGCGCAGTGCAGACGTGTAGACGGCTTGCGCAAGGCCGTGGGCGGCTAGTGAGCACGATCCTTGGAGGGCGGTCGTAAAGGCCGCGGCCGCACTGACGGCTGCGCAGGCGTCTGGACGTTCAGTGCTGCTGCGTGCTTTGCGCCGTGTAGTGTAGACGGCTTGCGCCAGGCCGTGGCAACCTGGTGAACACGGAACCAGTTCCGTGGGCGTTGCTAGGTGCAAAGGACGCCTTGTTCTTCGGTGCTCTGACCACCTGACTCTGCATGAATTCAAACTGCTGCAGCTGCTCATTTTCCAGACACAGAACCCAAGGAAAAAATACACCCCTTACTATGTTCCTAATTGGACACTTTTGACCCAGTTTCTTTTTTTCTTTATCATTTTATTGGGGGCTCATACAACTTTTATCACAATCCATCCATCCATCCAATTTATGTCAAGCACATTTGTACATTTGTTGCCCTCATCATTCTCAAAACATTTGCTTTCTACATGAGCTCTAGATATCAGCTCCTCATTTTCACCCTCGCTCCCAGCTGCCCTCTCCCTCATTTACCCTTGATAACTTATAGATTATTATTTTGTGATATCTTACACTGTCTGATGTCTCCCTTCACCCACGTTTCTGTTGTCATCCCCCAGGGAGGAGGTTATATGTAGATCCTTATAATCGGCTCCCCCTCTCTACCCCACCTTCCCTCCACCCTCCCCAGTTTCTATCCAGCCCTTGATGAATCAGGCCATGTTCTACAGGCACATGGGACTTAGGCTGTCTTTTCCAGACACACAGCATCCTTCAAAAGCCTCACCAGAAGGATTCAATATGGAAACCCCACTAAGTGAACTGCACGTTACCTCAAGCTCACCTGCAGCAGATTCGAGGAACTGACATAGTCCCTTGGACTCAAGGCTGAAACAACTAATTTGAGAAGAAACAGTTGTCTGCTATCCCAAGGTTATAGAAATGGTGGTCTTGTGACTTTGGTATAGCTCTCTTGCTTTGAGAGTTCCCAATGAATGGTGGCCTGGGATTACTATATATTTACTATTTTAATACATGTCTGGTAAGCATGATTCTTCTCTTGTGAAGCTGTGATATTGAAAATTCTGTCCTGTCTTCAACCCCCATTGTGCATGTAAATAATGTCCAGTCACTTAAGGGTTTAATCTGTACAAGTCAGAAATTCATGTATTGCAGTCTGAACAACTGACCTATACTTTTCTCTTTTTTTCTCAACAGTGTATTGATTAAATTTGTGACACTATCAATCAATAGACTCACCGTATGTCCCAGGGGGGTGTTTTATAGTGTTCTCCAACATAAAATTATAATGTTCTCTCTGCAGTGAAGCAGAGACATAAATAAACCATAGATATATTAGTGTAATTTGGATTCACACTTAATTCTAACCCCCATCTAAGAGCAATTAGTTCTTTCTTGTTAGCTCTACTTGATACTCACCTTCAGGAAGAGATCACTAAAGATATGGGTGCTATAGCAAAGTGTGGTGAAGACACCAGATGGTTCCTGACTAAAGAAAGAATAGCATCCAGGGTCTTAAAGGCTTATCTTAAAAGAAGCTGCCATCTAAGTGAGGCATCAACTAAGTCCACATGGAAGAAGTACACTGGCCTGTATGATCCAAAGACTGCAAATAACAAACGATAACAGAGCTTAAATTGCAAACAACCCAGCTTACAGAAGGATATGGATGCCAGTGGAAGCCCAAAATCCTTTTGCAGGGTCCCCACATGGATTAAGCTTCCAGTGAATCTGCTCCAGCTATGTGAAGAGTCTTGTTATCAGAGACTGTGGTGACATCGATTATGGCAAATGTAGTTAAGTTAAAATTAACACCTTATCATTTGTTTTTCTCTTTTGACCAATGTTAAAGCTGTTCCAGTTTTTAAATGTTCTTCTTTCTTTTCAATTGAAGTATTTCTCTTGTGTTTTGTCAGTTTTGATTTTTTTTGTTTCTTGCTCCCTTTTTGTGTTTTGTATAATTTTCTGTATATGAAACAGAATAGGTAAATCTATAGGGACAGTAACTATATAAATTAACTATATTAATAAAACCTTGGAGTATGGCAGGGTAGCCTGGGGTGAAATGGGAGGTAACAACAATGAGTATAAAAAGAAAATATAGCAATGATTGCACAACTCTTCTTAATGTGATTGAATGATTAAATTGTATGATATGTGAAGTATATTCCCATAAACTATTTTGAAAAGATGAAAGGGTTTCTCAAAATTTTAGTAGTTGGAAAAATAGTATATGTTTGTAAAAAGTGGTGATATTTTATTATGTCTTTAATACTTAGTTCAGACTACATAAAAATGGCTTTTTCTTGTGAGGTTTGAAATAGAGTTTAGTAGATGATAAATTTGGGGAATTTTGACTTCCTTATTTGACTGTGGTCCTCAAACTTAGACAATGTGAATGTATATATGAAAGTAAAAATATAAGTATGCATGCTTATAAACCATTTTTTAATAGCCAGGCATTATTTTTGAAACTCAAAAATACCAAATGAATTTTAATGCCAACAAATTCATAAGTAGACTATTCTCAACTCATAACCAGTGTTATAATAAGTCATAGTAAATCATCTAGATTTTTAACATTGTACTTTTAAAAAAATAGAAATTTTGTTATTACTAGCAACTTCATATTAAATTTCTTTGAAATAAAATAATATAAATTCTATAGATATTCCCTATAATTGTCTGCAGCACAATGACCTGATTATACAATGTTTATCAAATTTTAACACTACTTTTGACAAATAAAGAAACTCAGGCCAGATCTAGAACAGTCAGTACTGGAATCCCCTCACCAGTTTGGTCATTCTCAGACTCTTCTTTTCAAAGAATGTCAGTATTTTCTGAGGTGCGAAAATGTGCTGTGGTTAATAGAGGTCAACAAGCATTTTTCCATTAGGGAGGAAAATGATCCTAAATGAACTTTCACCTTATTTTATCTTTTTTTTCCTCTACTAAAAACATGACTTGTTCTGTGAATTCTATCAATAGGAGTTTAACATTTTCCTCCCACCTTTCACCTGCCTTAGTTTTCTTTTCTTCTTATCTCTTCCTCATTCCCTGTTGCTTTTTGGGAAAGTTCTTTGACGTGACTGTCGATCTCAAACCCAAACCAAATTCATTGCCATGGAGTAGGAACCCTGTAGGAGACAAGTGAACTGCCCCGGGAGTTTCTGAGACTACAACTGTTTACAGGAGCAAAATGCCATGTCTTTCACTTAGGAAGTGGCTGGTGCTTTCAGAGTGCTGGCCTTGTAGCTCTCCAGGGCCTACTTATTTTAGCCTGTGAATTTATGTGGAGATGAGTAAGTAAGTCCTGCCACTTTGTCTTGGTGTGTTTCCTGGAGAAACAGCCTGAGGTTAGGCCTGGTGCCTGTCAGTCCCACGGAATTTTAGAAGAGGGAAGAGGCCGTATCTGGAGGCACAGAACTGCCGTCACCACATGAACCACTCTTGGTCACTCCTCTGTTCAGAATTTTTCTCAAAGCTTTTGCGATTAGCAGCAATGAGATTTCCTAATGTTTTAATCTATCAATACGTGGGACCTGGAGGGAAAAATTGACTGAGGAGTTGGCCTGCCCCTGTTGTCATCACCTTCCTACCCCATCTGGTGAAAAGAGGCATCCAGAGGTCTAGTCTCATGGCGCTTTAATCCACAGTGAGAGGAAGGTGGTCGGTGTCCCTAGACGACTCTGGGGAGAGGTAAGACAGAAGTGAAAATTATATTTTCTCTAGCCTCTCCTTTTATTGTCTCCTTCTTGCCACCCATAACCACTCACCTGCTGCCTCAGCATCCAGTTCTAGACAGCCTTTGTGCTATTGTTGTGCTGTAGCTTTCTGAAATCCATGTTCCTTCTTCCTTTCTTTTCTTAGTGTTTCTATTGTTGATATTCCCTAAGGATGTCATCACAAAACCATTCTTACAAAATTCTCAAAATAAGCATTTCTTATGTAAATTAAAATTTGCCAAGATATTTGTTTTGCAGAAAATTATGTATGTATCTAAATTGGAAAAAATACTATTTAATATATATATGTATATATATATACACACATCACATAATTTTAGGCAGATATACAAAAAAAGAATTACGTTATTTTATCTATGTTTTGTGGATTTCTTGAGGAAATTTGTGAGGAGCCTTCAATTGGCTTGCTGAAATTCAGAGATAGAGTTCTTTTCCTACCGTACATACTGCACTCAGGGTTGTGTTTCTCTTTTTGATGAGGGGAATGAAACTGTGTTCTATCCAGTTGAATTAATTTCTCAGCATAGGTGGAAAATGTAAGTGATCATTTTGGCAAGAGAACACTTGATAATATTTTGAAAAGAAATGTGCAAACCAAAATCTTAGGTCTTCATAATCATCTGCCCTGCTTTGCTGGACAGATTTTCCAGTACCAATGTTGAAAAGAAAATTGTCCCCTGCTGGAGAATTTGTCCAAACAATATAATGCTGAATGACAGACATGTTTCATCACAACTGTTCTAACCCACTGAAGCTGGAAAAAGCATCATTATATTTGAGGGACAGATACTCAACTGAAGGCTCTTTTCTGTCCTGGAAATAAGAAGACTTGGTTTTACAAATATATAAACCTACAGACTCTGCAGCCCTATCCAAAGTGTTAGTGCTCACCTCTTAACATAGCCACCGCATAATGCCCCTTTCTAGTACTTACACATAGCTATTTTTTTATAAGAATCCCTGGGATTGCTAATTGTAGAGTCAGCAGTTTAAAACCACTAGTTCCACTGTGGGAGAAAGATGAGGCTTTCTACTCCCATGAAGATTTACAGTCTCAGAAACTGCTCTGTCCTATATGGTTGCTGTGAGTCAGACTCTATTCCATGACAGTGCTTTTTGGTTATCACTTCATGTGACAGGTTAATGAATTTGCCATATTTTTGTCTTATTTTAGCTTTAGGGTCTTGTTTTACCTTTGATTGCTGGTTGAGCTTTTGAAGCTTGCTTCCCACAGCATGATCCATAAGGTATAAGAATTGACCTCACCTAGGAGCATGTTAGACTCATTAATACCATTCTCCAAGAACTACCTTTGCATTTTAACCACATTAGTACCATTCTCCAAATAAAACTTACATATTAACAACAGCTCAACCTGACTCCTATGTGGATTAATGTTTAAAAAGAGCTGAAATTCTCAGAGGGTGGACCCATGGACAACCTATATTAGAAGTACCTGGAGAAAAATAAAAATGGGATACCACAATAAAAATTAAAAAAAAAAAGTTCAAGGTGTTATGGTGTCAATTCCACTGCTTTCGCATGGCCCATGTGTGTTAGAGTATAACTGTGCTCCATGGGGTTTATAGTGACACTGCCAGGAGTAGCTCATCAAGCCTTTGTTCTGAGGTGCCTTTGGATGGACTTGAACTTACAACCATTTGGCTAGTAGCCAAGTGTATTAACTATTTGTACTGCACAGGGACTCTAGATAGCGGTACACCCATATTATAATGACTATAACACCAAACACTGGCAGTCTTAAAATGGTACATACTGTATTATTCCAATGATAGGACATTCTGCAAATAGCAAAGCTATTGTTTGTTGTTGTTAGTTACTGTTAAATTGACTCAGAGTGACCTTATTTGTGTAAAGCAGAATGATTTGATTCGTTTTCAAAGCTGTGACCTTTTAGAAGCAGATCACCAAGTAGGTTTTCTGAGGCAACAATAGGTGGATATGAAAGGCCAATTCGAACCATTTGCACCATCCAAGGGCTCCTGGTAAAACTACAGACACTGAATGATTAATGGTTGCCAGGGATTCAGAGTGAGGAAGAATGGGTGAATAGGTAGAACACGGGGGCATTTTCAAAGTACTTAAATGATTTTGTGTAATACATAAGATAGTGGACAAATGACATTATGTATTTGGTTAAACACATAGGAATGTACAGCTTAAGAGTGAACCCTAATAGTTCATCATTTCTAACAGGTACAACACTCATTTTTTTTATTGGTATATATACTTCACATATCACACGATTTAAGTGTTCAATTATATTAAGAAGATTTGTGAAATCATCACCACAATCAACTTCAGAACATATTCTTCTTGTACTCACTGTTGTTAGCTCCCCATTTCCCTGCCATCCTCCCCTGCTATGGCCCAAGGCAGATTATCAATCCAGTAACTATCTCTATAGATCTACCTATCATAGGTTTCATATGCAGACAATCATATGAAATACAAACAGAAAGCAAACAAATAAACAAAAACTCAATATCAATGACTAGACAAAACAGATAAAGACTTCATTCAAGATGAAAGCATAAAATATTAAAAATGGAAGCAATCTTAAAGTGAGTCAAAAGGGAAATAAAATAATAAGTTATTGAATTTTAACCTAGCTACATCTGCTACGCAACGCTCTCAGTCTGATAGCAAGGCTATTCACATCCTTCTACTGTGGTCAGATGGGATTCACCATCCGCTTAATACAGGCGGGATCTCTGCAAATGGATTTGAGGCTTTCGCTGTTATCCACAGCCTTCTGCAAACCCAGTATTCAAAATTCTGAAACTATTTCCTCCTTCAGATTTGGAGTTTATTATTTACAAACCTTGGATCACAGAGACTGGTGTGCTTCTTCCATGTGGACTTGGTCAATGCAACAGGAAAAACAGCATGCAGAGAGGGGTTGTATGTATTTTCTGGCCAAAACATTCCTGCAACTCTTAAACTTAAAACTGCTTTAAAAATGTGACCTGGAAAACTTGGTTTATATGAAGGATTCTAGGACCCATGGGCAGCCAACCTAACCAGAATTTCAGAAAGTAGAACCTTCAGAAGATGCATTTTTGAATAAGCACCTATTTAGGCAATTCTTATGCATACTGAACTGTATGAAGTACTAAGTTAGAAACTACAGGCACAAAGTTGTTTTATTTTCTTTAATTCTATAAGGCAACTTCTGTTTCACTATTATAAGTAATGTATCCACCTATTTTAAGGAAAACCTGTAGATTGTGATAAAGCAGAGACTTATCAAACAGAAATAATAGGAACTTTATTTCATCTCAGAATTTTATATGCACAATGTATAACAATTCAAATATTCATTATATCGACTAAGACTCTATTTGTGTCTCAAAGTGGCTTGTGCTTGTGCTGATTAAATAGCAAAAATAGATTGTTACCTTTTTTTTAACCTCAGTTTTTATTCTTTTTTTAAAATCATTTTACTGGGGGATCATATAACTCTTATCACAATCCATACATACACCCATTGTTTCAGCCAGATTTGTTGCCATCATAATTCTCAAAACATTTGCTGTCTACTTGAGCTCTTGATATCAGCTTCTCATTTGTTCCCCTCGCTCCTCTACCCTCCCTCCCTCTTGAACCCTTGATAATGTACAAATTTTTTTTCATGTCTTACACTGTCCACTGTCTCCGTTCACCCACTTTTTCTGTTGTCCGTCCCCCAGGGAGGGAGTTATATGTAGATAATTGTGATCAGTTCCCCTTTTCGTCCCACCTTCCCCTTACCCTCCTGGTATCGCTACTCTCATTATTAGTCCTGAGGAGTTTATCTGTCCTGGATTCACTGTGTTTCCCAGTTCTTATCTGTACCAGTGTGCATCCTCTGGTCTAGCCAGATTTGTAAGGTAGAATTGGGATCATGATGGTGGGGGAGGGGATAGCATTAAAGAACTAGAGGAAAGTTGTATGTTTCATCGGTGCTATACTGCACCCTGACTGGCTCGTCTCCTCCCTGAGGCCCTTCTGTAAGGGGATGTCCAGTTGCTTAAGCATCACAGTGATATGATTTTTTGTTCTTTGATGCCTGATACCTGCTTCTATGGACACCTCGTGATCACACAGGCTGGTGTGTTTCTTCCATGTGGGCTTCTTTGCTTCTCAGCTAGATGGCCGCTTGTTTATCTTCAAACCGTTAAGACCCCAGATGCTATCTTTTGGTAGCCGGGCACCATCAGCTTTCTTCACCACATTTGCTTATGCAACCGCTTTGTCTTCACCAATTGTGTCGCGAAGAGATTGTAACCATTTTCATTCACCTTGGATTTACAGAAATATAAAGAAACACTGAGTTTTTTTCTTGATTTATAATTTTATGAAATTTAAATGAGAATTCAGTGTCTTGTTCTTGTTTTAAATTTAAATTATTCTCTGGAGAGAAACACTTCCTTTTGTATTTTTATAACTTTATAGTGAAATAGGTACATCTGACTGTCATATGTCTTTCATAATTCATAGATTGCCTTTTACGACAGTAAAATTTGCCTGTTTAATGAATGTACAAATGTGCTTTACAGAATTGATGTATGCATGGTTTGTGATAAGAGTTGTATGAACCCCTAATAAAATGATTTTAAAAAATGTCTACTAGTCACTAAAAAAAATTCAGTTGATAATATTAGTATAAGTTATCATCACCTTAATAGGAAGGTATCAGAAATATGGAGTTAAAATACAGGGACAGAACCAGATGTGAGTATCAGGACATATGAGGGGAGTTCATAAAGCTCATTAGAAAATGGAATGAAAAATAATGGAATTTTTCCACAAACTTCTTGAAGTCGCCTCCTATGATAATACTGACTTACTGTGTGTGTGTGCATGCGTGCGCACTAACAAGTGTAAGCAATCTTTGATTACTGTTAACTCCGGTCTGTCTTTGATTAGTATTTTTTTCTATAGGAACTCCGGTGACAGTGGTTTTGCATTGGGCTGCAATCAACAAGATTGGCAGTTCGAAACGAGGCTTTCTAATTCTATAAAGAGTTAGTCTTAGAAACTCTCAGGGGCAGTTCTATCCTGTTCTATAGAGTCATTGTAAGTCGACATCGACTCAAAAGCAGTGAGTTTTGTTTTCTGGGTTAAATTTTTTTTCTGTATTCAGTAGCTTTATATTGATGATTCTATATGTCAGTGCTAGCATTAAATATAAAAACAAAATACAAACTGTTGGTATGTACAATAAAGTATTTATATGTTTTGGTATAAAAATGAATCAATTGAAGATGCACAATGCCGCATCATTCACATATATGCTTTTGCTTCTCGGTCTTCCTCTTTCTCTCCCCTGCCCTTTTTCTTTAGATAGTGGATTGAGAAATACTGAAATGATTATGAAAAACGAGGCTAGAGAAAGGCACCTTCTCTTAAAATCTGCACTTGGACAGCATTAGGCAAGACAACGTGAAGAGTGCCGTGTCAGAGGCAGAGACAAAGCAATGTCTTTGATATCTTGTGCATAATGGCAGCTTGTTTCTAGGGTCTCCGTGTCAGAAAGGTAGGTTATTTCAAAACCCCAAATCTTCTCCTTAGGCTCATTCATTTTTTCTGTTCTTCTGTTAATCCTATTTTGTGACATTTATCTAGAAAATGTATTGCTGGGCCCAATTGTGCACCAATTCCATTAAACACACTCCAAAGAAAGCACCTGGGCATCTGTGCTTTTTCGAACACTAGATACCATGCTAATCAAAGGAGTTAGCAATGGCCTTGATATTATAGTTTTCTATTACCCAAAATTGTAAAAATTTGAGCTGGTTATCTACATAAAGTTATTTTAATTGCTTCTGAATAACTTATATAGCAAACTATTTCACTATTGTAAGTATATAGCCAACCAGTTGCTGCTGAGTTAATTCTGATCATGGCAATCCCATGTGTGCCAAAGGAGTATAGTGCTCTATAGAGTCTTAAAGGCAAATTTTTTAGAAGTAGATCATCAGGCATTTCTTCCAAAGCACCTACCTTTAAAAGTAGCTGCCACTCATCAACACCAGTTGAAGTTCTTAACCTGGATTCTCTAGAGAAGAAAAACCACTAACACTTATATAGGTATATAAAGAGAGAAATTTATAACTTTTGCAACATTTAAAAAATATAAGAACCAGTCTAGTCTGGTTCAAATTCATCAGTCAGATGTTAAGGTGGGGGATCTTCCCGAACTGTGCCCCTGCCAGGGTCAACAGACTAGGAAGCAGAAAGAGGAGGCAGAAATACCTCCTGCTGATGGAGGTCAGCTGAGAAAATCTGGCTGGCAGAGGTGAATGAATTCAGGGTTGGCAGACTCTAATGATTGCCAGGGTCAGCAGACAATATGGTGGACTGTTGGCTCAAGAACCAAGAACCAGAGATTCGTGCAACAGATTGCGGGATCCAGGCCAGCAGAAAAGAGAAGCTTTCTGCAGTGTGTACCTAATTATTAAGTAGGACACACTCACAAAGAGATATCATCAGGGATATTATTTGAATAATTGCTTCGCTCACAGAAGGTCACATCATGGTGTTGACTATGTTATATTAGATCACATTATGGGGGTGGGCGGTGCCTCAACTGCCAAACCACTGAGAATCCTGACTCAGCCAGGTTGCCACACACCTGACTATCACACCATTTATATTATTTGCAATTAATTTTCTACGTTTTTCCACTGCTAGTGCCAGGCAAATACTCATCACCTTTTTATCTCTACAGATCTGCTTTTTCTAGAAATTTAATTTAAATGAAATCATACAAACATGTAGTCTTTTGTGTCTGATTTCTTTCTTTTAGCATATTGATTTGGTGATCAATTCATTCTGCTGCATGTAGCAGTTATTCATTCATTTTTATGACTGAATAGTATTCTCTTCACTAGATACTATATGTTTCGAATGAATTCATAAGTTGATGAACATTTAGATTGTTTCCATTTGGGAGGCATTGTGCATAAAAATTTTATGAGCATTTACATACAAGCCTTTGTGTATACATACATTCTTCTTTAACTTGGGTAGTGTGTTTCCTCTTGCTACTACAACACATTACCACACATGTCCTGGCATAAAGGAACAAACTCTTATTATCTAAGATTGCTGAGTTGTGTCCATTCTTGGAGGCTTCAGAGAAGAATGTGTTTCTTTGTCTTTCCCAATTTCTAACGGTTGCCTTCATTTCTCACTTGTAGTCCCTTGCTCCATTTTCAAAATGTGCTAATCTGTCATACTATATTTTTTCTTTATAGTCAAATTTCTCTCCATTTCTCTTTTATATGTATACTTATGAGGTTACATTACATTTATTCAAATAACCCAGGGAAATCTCTTCATTTGAAGCTATTTCTCATAAAATTCCTTTTGCCATGTAGGACAGGGGAAGGAAATGTATGGTTTACCAGACAGATAAGGCCTGTGAAATCATCCATGCTAGTTAATGTCACATGCCTCTTCAAAGAGAAGCAATTCCAGTCATCACATTAGGGGTGAGTTAATTAAATGTTTGACCAAATATAGCTGGTTAATTATAAGTTGATACAATTTTATGGCCCCAAAAGGATGTTATAAATATTCCAACAGACCTTGGCAGAAAATATACTCCCCATATCTGATGTAGGTTAACAAATTCATTATTTTTAAGGAATCAGATATCAGCATTTAGGGAATAATTATTCAACCTACCACAGGTAGCTAGATGCCTATTCATGGAATCACGAGGTAATAGTTAATTTTTTGTTTAATGACTAAAGAAAGTGTGAGTCTGTTTTCCAATCCAGAAATGATATAGATATTAGAATTACTAAGCAAGAAGAGTAAAAGAGTTGCACATTTTTCCCATATGTTTAAATAGTGAGAAAGTTGAATCTACTTAGCATAGACATAAGAAATCCTAAAAATACACAAATCTAAACATTCAGAGAGAAAAATTAGGGTAACTAAGATGAGACACACCCTAATGGGATCAAAATAATATTTTTTAATGCCACCATAAGATTTAATAAATTTGGATACTAAACAAGAAACGCTTTTCAAAATGAAAAAGAGTGAAGAGATTTAAAAAACACAAATATTTATGAGCAGTAGTACAAATTCACATGGAGGAGAGGAGATAGAGGTGAAACCAGAAAAATGAGATGGGGAAAAAATGACGAATTATACACCCACAGATACAGAAAACTCAGTGAATTTCAAGCACAAAAAAAATGAATGAAATTCCCCAATATACCATATTCAAGTTGCTTAAAACCAGTAGTAATGAGAAAATATTAAAAAGAACCACAGAGAAAAGACACAATATTTACAGAGAAGCAAAGGGAAGTATAACAGCAAATTCTTCTCAGAGCCAACATCAGGCCAGTGACAGTGGTGTAGCATCTGTGAAATATTGAAAGGGTTCGTTATTTTAGAATCCCTATTTAAAATAAAAACAAAATAGGAATAAAATTTTAAAGAAAATAAAATGAAAAAAAATGCAACTCCAGGAAATTTTTTTTTAAGAAATGTTAAAGAATAATCTTCAAGTAGAATGAAAGTAACTCCTAAGGGCTATCTGGATCTACACCAAGAAAATAAGAGCATTGTTAATTGCCACAACTGGGTAAGTGTAAAGATTATTCTAATTCTTTAAATAACTACACTGAAAAATTACAAAGAAAACTGAACGCGGTTATATGTTGAGCTGCTAACCACTAGATCAGCAGTTAAAGTCCACCCATTGCTCTTTGGGAGAATGATGGAACTTTTCACTCCTGTATTGAATTCGTCTTAGAAACTCACAGGGCAGTTCTATACTGTCCTACAGGGTCTCTATGAGTTGGCATTGCCTCAATGGAACTGAGCTGTTTTTTATTTTGTTTTCTATTGTTTGTTCTCAATTAAGTCAGAAAAAGCTTTTGACTAGATCCAACATCCATTCCTGATTTTAAACACTTTAACAAATAGGAATAAAAGGTAATTTCCTCATTACTAAACACATCTATATAAAATGTCCAGCTGTGGTAGTCACATTATCTGGTGTCAATTTGAGACTATTAAGAATGAAGGGGTGGAGACTAGCCTGTCAATCAGGTCACAGCTTGATGACCTCATTTGGAGGTGCTATGGAGGAAAATAGCTCGCTGGAGGTGGCACACACAGACTATCCCTGCAAGACATTCCTGCTGACAAGCCACATGGAGCTGTGCTGATGGCAGCCAGAGCTTTGGAACTGGGGGAGCCATGTCAAGACCCACGCCAGTGCTAAGATGCTTCTGCCACCACTGGATCCACAAGTCTTTCCACCAACTGGCCTGTGATGTTCGTGCACTCAGCCTCATTGTATGTGCTGTGTGCATCTATAGAAGAATTTATGGGCTAATATTGGCCTTATGGGCTAATGTCGAATTTATGGACTTGATCTGGACTAGGCTGGAATGTTTACTCAATATATAATTGCTCTTTTATATAAAGCTCTTTCTTATACACATATGAGTGTCTATGAATTTGTTTCTTTAGTCAACCTGGACTAACACACCAGCTAACATCGTACATGGTGAAAGAATGAATGTTTGTCTCCTATAGTAGGAAAAAAGGCAAGGATGTCAGTTTTTGCAATTCTGTTCACATTATACTGTTGGTTGTAAGCATTATAATAAGTAGGACTTCAAACTTGTTTGAACTGGTTCGCAAATGACCAAAAATCTGAAATCAGAACAGACCTAATTTTTTTTTAATTGAGTGAAGCCGAAGGACAAGCCGAAGGAAATAGGGAAAAGTATGAGTTGAAGCTCTGTAATGGGACATTCAGGAAAGGAGCAGTGAGCCTTTTCCAAAGGCAAGAGACAGAGACTGGCTCATGGCCAAAATTGTGGCAAATGCCACCATCTTTGAGTGGGGCCATGTTGTTTCTGATTATACAATGCCATTGTTTTCTAAGAGGAAGATTACATTTATAGCAGGGTGTGGAGTTGTAATTTCCCCTGAATTTACATGTTCCCGTTATCATCCTGATTTACCTACATTTTAGAAATGCAGGTTACTTCCAATTTAGTTTTATTACCCATGACTGTATCAAGAAGAATGGATTGGAAGTCCTGATAATAAAACTAAAACCAAAAAATCAAACAATCAGTCATTTCTGACTCTAAATAAGCCTAGCAGAATAAATAAAAATATTCCACATTAAATGGGATGCAAAAAAGTGTCTTCATTCACAGACACGAAGATCAATGTAGAAAACATGTAGAAAATCCTTTGAGCTCTATAAAATAAATCTACTAGAACTGAAAATGAGTTTATTAAGGTAGCAGAATATAAATCAATTTTAGCCCTCCACACTACTCACAAACAATAATGAGTGAAAAAGAACAATTAAAATAATGTAAAATCAGACATTTCTTAGGTAAAATAGGACAAAATCTGTGCAAGATTTTCACATTGACAATTACAAAATATTGTTGAGAAAATATAAAGAACACCTATGAAAATGGAGAGGAACACTAACCATCATTAAAATACCACTGCTCACCAAATTGGTTTATTTGCTCAATATAAGCCTGGAAATCCCATAGGATTATTTTGGCTGTTTTTAAAATTTATATAGACATGCAAAGGACTTAGAAGAGCCAAAACAACTTTGAAAAAGAAGGACCAAGCTAAATTTCTTACCTTACCTGGTCTCAAGACTCCTTATTAAGTTACAAAAGTCAAGTCAGTGTGTTATTGGCTTCATGATAGGCAAATGAATCAGCGGAACAAAATAGAGAATGCAGGAAATAGCTATGATCATGAGGTTTGTGTCACCGTGGCTGCATCTGTAAAAAGATAACATATGAAGTGCAATCTCTCAGGTCACAGCCTAATGACATGTCTTTGGGTCTGTGGCCTAATTGATAAGCCACAAAATGAGAATAACCCTCTCTATCTTCTCCTGCTTACGGGCCTGGATCCTACATCTAGTTCCTTGGGTTTTAGGCCAGTGGCTTGCCAGCCCCGGAAGCTGTTGGTGGCGTGCCATGTTACTTGCTGATATTGAATCCACTAGACTCTGCCTCCACCAGCCAATGGTCTTTCTGCCTACTTCTTTACTCTCCAGCCTCCTGCTTTATCCTCCAGCTTCCTAGTTTCCCAGTGTTGGCAGCTGTGTGAGTTGGAAAGGACTTCCATTCCAACTTAGCATTTCACCCATGAACGTGAGCTCGACTGTGTCTGCCACTCTGTGGCTGTTTGGGTCACACTCTTGTTAGAATTTTTTTCTGGACAGAAATTAATTATACATATATGTATCACTGGTTTGGCATCTCTAGAGAACCTATCTTATCACAATGAACCAAACAGAAATGCTCAATTGATTTCATATAAAAGTGCAAAGGCCAAAAATTCAACCAACAAAGGACATTGTGTTCAACACATGATCCTAGAATAATTATCTAGCCACATGCAAACAAGTGAACTTTGATCTATACCTCATATCATACTCAAAAGTAACACAAACTGAGCCATAGAACCAAATGAGAAAAACAGAATTAAAATATGCCCTGTGAATTTTTCGAACATTTATTATTTTATATTTCTTCTCACTCAACATTTTTTATTGAGTTTGAAGTATCCTGAATATATCATGCTGTATCTCTGTAGACAGTTTTTCAGAATTCTCTTACTCTATTCTTCTTCTTTTTCCTTCTCCAACTCTGCTCAACCAAATAAACTCACCTCAGTACCACTTCCTGTAAAGCTTCCAGTCATGTCTGCAGGTAGAGATAGGCATGCTTCCCATAACTCCTATTGCTATTTTCACTTACTCCTAGTATGTCATACCTACACTAGCTTCTTACTTCAATGCAGTTAACCTAAGGCAGGGATGATGGTATATTCATGTTTTATTTTAGAACACCTAGTCTAGTGATTGAATAAATATTTTTATAGAAGAGAAACTATAGAGGTATATGATCTCAGAAGATGACACAATTATTACTATATTGATTTCCCCACTACACAAACTAGATATCCATTCTTGAGAGAAATAGTTCCTTTTATGGAAGTAAGGTTAGAAACTATGAAACTTCTTCAGTTCTGACAATACATTAAGATTGTTTTATGATTTCCTCTTTGAATCTTGAAGGAAATTCAAGTAGCCATTTCTGTTTTAATGCTCTAGTATGAGCATCAGAAAGAATCCCTGGTGGTGCAGTGGATAAAGTGCTTGGCTGCTAACCAAAAGTTTGGTGGTTCAAACCCCCTAGCCACTCAACAGGATGCAGCATTTTGTTTCTGTAAAACTTTACAGCCTCAAAAAACCCAATGGGGCAGTTTTACTCTATTCTATAGGGTCACTATCAAGTGAAATATACTTAATAGCAGTAGATTTTTTAGTGGGAACTCAGTTACTTTTTTCAATTAAAAAGACATTTATATTTCATGTGCCTCTATTCCAAATCTTTCCTTTCTTCTAGAATATATGTTCTGTATTGCATACAGAATTAGAAGACCTCAATTCATTAAATTCTAATTTATTCTGATTCTAATTGTTTTTCATGAATGATGAAAAACATTAAGGAATAATGCTCATGGTCATCTAGATATTGGTGCAATGTAATTCATAATGATTTTATGTCATCTATTTAAATGTCATTTTGGTGCACTCCTCAAAATTTGTATCTTTACCCCCACAATTAAATGAACCTAGCTAATTAATTAACCACATGAGTCACTGGTAAATGTTTGTATTTTATAAACTCTTAATTATCAAAGGGGATTCAGTATAATATGCACTTGGGTAAATTTATTATAATTTTGCATAATTATTTTAATTTATTCAAATGTTTAATTTATGTTAGTCATACTTTTATTCAAACATATCTGCCTACGTGTCACTAGGTTTGTGTGCATGGAAACTGAATAAATAAGAAGCTGATTGAATTAATATTCAAATTTCTTTCATCTGATTTGTGAATTCAGTGTTTATAGTATGGAAAACATCTTTAAATTCTCATTAGAGAAGTACGGTGTTTTTAAATCTTAGATCACTTTATAATTCTGATCTCTTTTAAACTGCAGTAAACTACTGAAGATGATGTAAACTAACAAGTAGTGACATGACAGTCAAGGAAGGTCAAGGAAAATAAAATAATGAAGGTTTCTATCAATAAAATATACGTATATCTTGACTTTTACTGGGATGTTATTAGTTCATTTTATACCTATGATCCACTTAGATATTAGAATGTATCAGCAAGTGAAAAATGGGATAACTTCAAAACATAGGAATTTCTGACATTAAACTAATAAAAAAATATTATAATATTCATGTCAATATTGCTGTTTTAAAAATGGATCTTAAATTCTGAGAGTGAGTTATATTTGTAACAATATTTTGTGAGATTATTTGATTCCTCTGTTGGCTGTTTCATGAGAAATGTTGTTAAAGATGCTACATTTTGTCTCACTGCATTTGTTTTATTGAAGGTTTAAGATTAACTAGAGCAAAGGAGTCCTGATTGGGCATTGAGCTGCTAACTTGGTCAGTGGTTCAAATCCACCAACTATACTGTGTTAGACAGGGTTCTCTAGAGAGATAAAACCAAATTCTTGATAATATAATATATTTATTTATAAAGGTAATTAATATATAACAAAAAATGAAATGTTAAATCATAAAGATAATTAGATATATAACGAGAAATGAAATGTTAAATCATATACAGATAAATATACAATCTTAAATCATATACACATAAATATACAATCATATACAGATAAATACACAAGAAATAAACAGTTAAATTAGAAGCACTATAAACGGCTTAGTGCAACTCACGTCCGTGAGAGAAAGTTGAGAGACTAGCAGTCCTTCCAGTCTCTATCTGATGCCAGATCTTCCTGTATTTGTAGAGAGCTAGGTTATGTCAGCACAGCAGCCAATCACAAGGCAGGTCACCAATTGCCAGTTCCCAGCTCCAGAGAAGTCTTAAAGGGACCTCAACTTACAGCAACACAGTCCACAGGCTAGGCGTCCCACAGGCTCTGTAGCCTTTAAATTAAAGCACAGAACAAGCAAGGCAGCCGCACACTGGTCCGATGATCACAGAGCGAGAGACAAGAAAGGCAAGGCTCACCAAGCCATCCATCTCTCCGCCCCTCTGTCAATCCCACCTGCGTTTATCAGCCAGGCTGGCACAATAAACTGTCTCATATACCAAAAGAGAAAGATGAGGCTACCTGTTCCTATAAAGACTTATAGCCTTAGAACCCTATATTCAGGGAGGCTATAAGTCAGAATGGGTTTGATGGCCATGAAGAAGAGAGGAAGGCATTCAAATCCTTGCTTTCTCATTTGGCTTTAGCCAGCAATCGCACATGGAGTAATGCAAGAGCTTTAATATGTTAGATGCCAGGCAAGAATGTGTGTATAAATATAAAATGTTAGTATTTCCAAACACTTTATAAAACTCTTCATTCAACTTTTTAGTTCATTGCACCTTCCAGATTAAGTGGCTGCACCGTGATGTAAATTTTAGCCTTAATTGCCTTCAAAGATTTTTCTGCACTATTTTGAATAATTTAGAGCATCTTATATTAAACCATGGTCAAGCTTCAAAGCAATAATGTACAAATCAGTGAGCACAGTAACTCAGAATTGAATCAATTTAATTAACATTGAAATTGAGACTACTTTCATAATTTGGGATGCAATATAGGAATTCTGAGTGACATTTTTAATGTTTTTCCTCATTGTATAGTACCCTGGAATGGGTTTGATTAGACTCAAAGAGCTGCTAACTGGAAGGTCAGCAGTTAAACGTCACCAGTCACTTCATGGAAGAAGCATAAGGCTGTCTGCTCCCATAAAGAGTCAAGTCTCAGAAACTCCAAGGGGCAATTATACCCTGTCTGAAAGGGTGGCTATGTGTTGAAATTGACTTGATGGAGTAGGTTATTATATTTTTAATATACTCCAAAGCTACTGGTAAAGTAATCTTGCTTTTTATAGTATTCTTCCTAAATCAAAAACAAAATTGAAGATAAAACTAGAAAGACATTCTTAATATAATCACAGTAGAAAAGGAAACCCTGGAAATATTCATCCAAACTAATCATTAATTAAGTATAAAGTGCAGCTTAAGAAGTATGTCTACCATGATCTCAGATATTACTGATCCTTCTTTTTATAAAGTCTCAATTATATGGAGCCCTGATGGTGGACGATTAAAGCTCAGGGCTGATAACCAGTAGAGCTGTGTTTCAAACCCACCAGCAACTTTGTTAAGGGAAGATGAGCCGGTCTACCTCCATACAGATTCAGACTGAGAGAAAAGAGAAAACCCGAGGGCATTCAAGATCTCTGTGTGCAATGGCAGAGGTTGCCGAGACCAGATCCGTCAGAGACTGGCACAGAGGAGTAGGAACCTCTGTGGCTTCTCCTTATCTGTACTGATATTATGGGATTGTGGGCCAAGGTGACAGGTAGGCTGGCTTCCTGGCTCCTGGAGGCAAAGGCCAGGGGACCACATGGCTGAGAGACTGGGAGCCAGAGAAAGATTTGGCTACCACATGGCTAAGAGGCTGAAAACCAGGAGGAAGACCTGGCTGCTGGCTGAGAAGACCAATCCCTGTACCCTTAATTTTTGTTGATTTTGATTTGTGGTAACGTATTAACCTCTCCATTAAACCCCTCAGTTATGAGTATTGTCTGTGAGTCCTGTGTGGCCATTGCAATGAATTATTAAGCCCAACATAGATGTCAAATGGTGTCAAAATTGGAAAAGAAGGATGGACCATGGAGGCTTGTTTGACCTTTGTCTCCAATTGACTTCCCTAAGAACCCTCCTTAACCAACCATAAGATCGCCCTGAGGTAGCACCAACTCTGCAGTGATGAAAGCAGCAATACCACTGAAAGACAGAACCTGGCGGCCGTCATCTCCACCACTTCTTCTGGAATGAACCACAGAGAGACTCACTTCGTGTGCAGTATGCAGTGAGTGAGAGTGGAGTGGTCACTCGTAGGAGATGTCCTCGTGCCTACACAAATCAGGGCACTGCTCAGGCCCACAGGTCAAGACACATGAGGAGAAAAGACAGTAAGAGCAAAACAGCAGAAGGCTGTTCCCCATCCGCTCCCAGTGATAATCTGAGGGTGGAGGGAAAGACAGTCATGGAGTTTTATCGCTAACTCGTATATACGATTCTATCACGTTTTATCTTTACCCCCAAACAGGTATACCTTTTATGATCAGGTGGATTCTTTGAAATCAGCCATCAAATTTCTTATAAATGCTTTCAATTTATTCTTACGGTAGTATGAGAATTTAGCCCTAAGAAAGTAGGAAAAGAAAAGGAAGGGGGAAACCCTCAAAGTATTTACTGCAAGTATCCTTTGAATAATATTTTTCTCTAAGAAACTTCATTGTGTTCACAGCACATGCCACCGAAGATCCAGCACCATTCTTCTCTACGATCAAATTATAACTGTTGGTAGTCACAGGATGTGACTATGGCATTACATTTGGATTTTGAGTCTTCCATGCATCGTTAATAATAGCATTTTTTGTCTAGTTTTTGCTTTTTCTTTCAAGCATTGATGGAAAAATAAATTAATCTCTATAGAGAACATAATAAAAATTGTGGCTTGAGTCTAAGATTACTCATGAAGGGACATAGAAGTCAATCTGAGATCATTTCCATAGCAGTCTGACTGCAGTTCGCCCAACAAGGATGCAAAGATTTTCTGGGCTGTGCAAGAGCTGATGTGTGCACTGGTTCTCCAGGGTTCTGAAAACGCATTGCTCACAATTCTGCTTATTTGAGAATTCTTCAGAAGCCAAAATCAAAAGTCCATTATTTCATAAGAGTTTGAAGAAATGAATCTTATTTAACATAGCATACACATAGTTGCATGCTGAGAGTTGAAGAAATCCTATGCAAACATGAATTATCACAATGAAAA